>NC_134083.1:22041181-22641181 GCF_000715075.1 Nicotiana tabacum
TATTTAAGCAAATAAGCCTTAGAGCACAATTCTAACATCCAGAATTCTCCGCCATGCCTGTTTCCAACCTATGAATGTCATATCAATCACTACACGATGCACTAATACAGGATTGCATACCTTTGTTGAATTTAGACCATGCACCGCATCATTCACATGACTATAATAACATCCTCCGATAACAATAGCCAAAATTTCACGAATCTGATGTTCGCAACACACCTCATGATACATATAAGTCATGTTCCAACTCTTGAAATGCTTCTACGATGGAAGAAATGTGTAGAAATTCATAATCAACTGCCGAGTCAACAATTATTGAGTTTCTCCTTATGACAATAACCATTGCCTCATTATAACCAAATAATGTATTTGCTCTTTATTACACTCCATATAATCTGATCGCACAGATCCCAAATCCAATAATCTCGTCTCACCAAGTATAAGCTGCTCAGGCAATAAACCACCTCATACACGATAAAAACAAAACCCTCATATGATGCCACGATGAGCTAATAAGCAACGTACTCGATTGCGATACATAAGAAAAACGAACTCTGGAAAGGATTACTCAACCCACGTGACTAATTAGATAACTGAAAAGGTGTCATGAACCTTCCTCAGAAAATGGGACACAAACACACAAAATAGAATATAGGGGACTGTACTCAACATCACTTTGTTGCGACGTGCAACCCGATCCAAACAACATACCCGTGGCGGCGTGCCACCCGATCCGCACAAAAAAGAATCTATAAGAAAATACTTACTGAGCTAAAATGCTCATTACTACAAAATATCCGAATATCGGACACAAGCACGCTCAGTGCATAATATCATCCATGGAAGGACCGACAGTGCCATATGCTACAAAACTCAAGCACAACTAAGGTGTGATATATGATATGAATCTCGAGAGCCATCCTGCTCACATAACACCATCGCTACGCGGAACCTCATCACATAAGAAATTTATCAAGCCATTTCATAACTCACACGGAACAATATATTATTACATGAAATAACTGACAACAAAACGACATCCAACGTCCGAATACTCCACCATAGAGAGCTTTTATGCTGAAATGAACACATTCGGCCTGATATAGAGTCCGTATTCATATTTAAATCCATCCACATACCTCAAGCCGATTCTGATCGCACTGTACTAGGTTAATAACCTTTCAAGGATCCATAATAACCCTTTTTCCCATAACACACAAGAATAGCCATCATAATTGGAACAACTTCCACAGTCCACAACCAAATGAACAGAGCGCCCTCCAGGCATAAATTCTCGAATCAGCGATATTACCACAATCTTCATACTTGGTTTCAATCTTCACTCAATTAAGTGACTACATGTCACTCTTACACAATATTTCTGTGAGACACGCTCCACGACCTTTCGCACTAGGTAATAAGTCTGCACATCTATGCTACCGGTTACACTAATGCTGTAAAGCATATAAAAAATCCACAAATCAATACACAAGGTCTCTTACACCTGACATCGACCTTAGATGATTCCAAAAATAATACCATCATACTTTAAACATCTAAATCCCTTTCTTGCTCATCCGAGCTCATGACATCCTTGTCAACACCGAACCAAAATCTTAAATCCTCAACTTTCGAATCCCATGCTACTTAGTGCACTTAACCACGCCTATGCGCAGGAGTACAAGAATTCCATTATAACTCACGAACCACTAATAGAGTAAACACTTCATCATATAGAAACCTTCTTCTTAACTCATTTCAAGAGAACCATTGCAACACGTGACTGAATTCCCATATCCGTAGAAAATACCGGCCTCAAGTAGTGGTCTAAGCCACCATAACTTTTCCGGGATCCCTCTACACATAACATGCCATAATACTTGAATTCCTCTAGATAAAATCAATTACGGCGGCCGCCAAGCCCCGCACGTACCGCCACAAATTACATGCATAACTCTATGCACTGAAGGAACTAGTCATTACCACTATTATGCCGATTCAACCATTGTTAGCCGACCCATCTTTTTCTCAATTTATTCTCAACTTGCCTTAGAAATAATAATAGCTTCATTCATTACATCACGAACTCAAATCCGCACTCATCCTAAGTGACATTATTTCACGAGATCGCACTATTTCAAAATCCACAAATCATCTCATACCCCTCCTTGTGCGCTTTTTTTCATCTTCAACTGTTACATCCATTCTGATACTATTTTTTTTTGAATCCGAAGTTATTTTCTTCCGTTTCTCAAATGCTACACCACAACCTAAAGATAACGCAGAGTACTCCAAGCCCTGTTTCATAATTTGCTGCAAAAGCTCGATACTCAACCATACTATGAACTCGAGATCCTTAGACACCGCACTTTAAATTTTTGAACCCGCTAAGACCGTTATTGAGAGTCACTTGCTCCGACTTGTTCCCAAACATGATCAATTACAAGGCCCTGCTAGCACATAGACACTTTATCAAGGAAACATCCGATTGTCTCACTTTCGTGTGCATTACATCTACACGAAGCATAAACTCTGAGTCTTCCAGAAACCTGAATATGAATTGATAAGGCCAAATATGGCACACATTCCCCAAATCCTTTGCTCAAATTACCACTGAAGTTTTCTTTCCTTAGTTGCAATGACCCACCAATACACCGATAACCAGAAACCGCACAACTTGACACTACGCAATCCAATCATAGACGGTGGGGCTCTCCCACTTAGCTTGAAGCTACAATTACAAAATTTTGAAATCCACCGAGATTCTTTCTTCATCGTTGACATGATCCTGCACACGCAACTCGCCAAATTTTTCTCGAAATCCTTCTAGTAACCTTTAATAAACACTCTGAACCATTAGCCACATTTATATATTAATTCTCTTACCGGGTAACCAGTAGAATTCTTCGAAGAAGCTTCGTCAACACCACGCGACTGCTAACCTGCTCACAGGAGATAACCCACCTGTGGAAATTACATGCCGACATATTCCAACATCGCTGCATTGGGTGCAATTACTACGAAATCAGTAGATCATCCTGAGTCCAAGCTCATTCACCAGCTGCACCAGTCCGTTCACTCCTCATGGACGTCAACTAAAGGTGCAACAATACATTCCAATCCAAAGTCATGTTGTATCCTTCTTCATATCAAGCAACTCCCTCCTGTTGTATCCAATCTTCCTCAATATAGCAACCAATATTCTAAATTAAGTCCGTAGACCTAGTCACTGTCCATTTTACATTCCAAATCACTCCAAACGTTCCTCAAGACATGTAATCATCCTACCACGTAACCCATGTGCTACCTTAGCACTCTCCCACTTTGGTCAACCATCTCCTTTAAGCATCTACTCTGCTTCTGTTTTCTTACACTTGGCCTTTTCGGAACCTAACCACCGCAAGGCACCTACCACATGTCCTTCCTTATCCTTCGCTGCCCAGTTGTTGCCTTAACACAAAATACGTCTCTGTAGCACTTGAACCAATAGCTCGTTACCGGCTTTAAACCTTTCTGACGATCATCCTTCTCGAGACATCAATACTAGAAATGCTGCTTCGATCCTGAATTACTGCATACCGTGATCTCTAACGACTGCTTCCCCTATACCAATTCCTAACACCCCTTCGTGAAGGCGAGTTGAAGAATACCATAACACCGGCGAACCTTAACGCATTTTACAATGCGATGACACCACATCAAAATTGAGAACTCTACCACACTTGAAAATATCAAGCTTCGTTACTCCATCAACCCCAAACCTAAACATTCATAGTCCGATTTCCTTTTCTCCGCTGGAATTAAAACATGGAACCTTTGAATCATGTACTAAGAAAACCTTCTTTCAATTCGTTTACTGCCCCGACACATAGACGGGCATTTTACCATTTCATAAACACTGTGCGATAACAATGCATGAATCGTCATAACAATTAATGCCAAATCTCAAAACCTTAGGTAGTACTGATACTTAATTTGAAATGACAGAGCAGCCTTTCGCACGGCGACGATAATAGCCCAATTAATTACACAGGGAGAAGCATCCTGTACTACATCTGTAGTACCATTAAAAATTTCCTCAATCCCCAATTTATAACAAGCGCTTCACGTCACATAAGATTGAATAGGAAGGAAATGTAGGCATAAGCCTCAAAGGAATAGAATCACACGATGAGGAATCAAAAAGGAAAGTATTCCTAACAGACCTGTAGCCTCTCAAAGATAAGCACCGACGTCTCCGTACCGATCTGCAAGACTCTACTAGACTTGCTCATGACTCGTGAGACCTACGTGAACCTAATGCTCTGATACCATGTTGTCACGGCCCAATTTCACATATAGGTCGTGATGGCGCCAGACACCACTGCCAGGCAAGCCAACCATAATCAATTTACTTAATTACCCATTTTAGTGTTTTTGAAATAAAGATTTCTTCAATGAAATAATAAAGATAAAACTCATAGAGTAAATAATAAATATTTTTAAAAAACCTAAATTTCTAAATAATTCACAACCATTCCCAAAATCCGGTATCACAAGAGCATGAGCATTTACTAGGGAATTAAAATAAAATACAACATCTGTCCAGAATACAAATTAGACAGGAAAGTATAATAACTCTGACGGAGATTCTGTTAGCTGCGGATTGTAATATAGAATGCAGCTCACCTATGTCCCCACAATTATTAACCACACCTCTGAGCCCACAAGGCCGCTATACATATATGTACCTGCACAATAAAATATGCAGCAAGTGCAGTATGAGTACGAAAATAACGTGTACTCAATAAGTATCAAGCCTAATCTTGAAAAGGTAGAGACGAGATGGCCGACTATGACACTCACTATGGGTCAATAATATTAAATAATCATGAAAATAAAAATATTTATATCAACGTGATTCACAGAGTTAACAATAATTTTATTGAACCAGCAGAAGTAATTAAATTCCTTCAAATTCAATAAAAATTCCAATTTATCAAATAGCTTTACAATCCAAGCTGCAATTCAATTTCAATAAAAATTTTAATTTATCAAATAGCTTTACAACCGATAATAAAATGTCCAAGTATCGTGTAATTATTATTATTATTAAGCACGATTTCTGCCGAGGACGTACGGCCCGATCCAGAGTGTCGTGTACACTGTCGAGGGACGTGCGGCGCGATCCATAGATGCATCTATCCTGCCGAGGCGTTCGGCCCGCTCCACAAAAAAGGAGAACATTTTCTTATGTACCTCCGGAAGGAGAATATATTTATTATGAGATAAATTCGGGAGGAAGAATAATTTCTTTTAACAATTAATTAATTTTAAATAGAAAATCAAACATATTAATTTTTCCTTCCTTTAATATTGTGATCTAACAATTCACAATATATATATCAAATAATATTAATTAAATAAGGAATACAATTTACACAAGTAATTTATGCTTTGAGTTCTAAACTACCTGGACTTTAGCATTAATAGTAGCTACGCACGGACTCTCGTCACCTCGTGCGTATGTAGCCCCCGCAATTATCAATAATTATTCAATTTAATCCCTATAGGGTAATTTTTCCCTCACAAGATTAGACAAGAGACTTACCTCGTCTCAAAGTCCACTTTTCAATCACCACGTCATGTTGAATTCTCGATTAGACGCCGAAAAATCCGAAACTATCCAAATATTATACAAAATAATTAATATATGCTAAATGATTCGAAATTTATCTAGTAAATAAATTACCTTATCCAAAATGGTAAAATTCCTAAAATTCACCCCGGGCCCACGTTCCCGGATTTCGAAAATTTCCGGAGGAAATCGTTACCCATAATCTCAAGAACTCAAATATATAATTTCTACCCAATTCCATAACCATTTCCGTGGTAAAAATAAAAAATACCAATTTCTAGGTTTTTCTTCAAAACTCCAAATTTCTACAAATTTACATGTCTAAATCCATATATAAACCATGTATTTAACTTGCAATAGGTGTGAATTAACTTACCTCTAAATTGCTAGGTAAATTATCCTCTCAAGAAGCTCCCAAGATCGTCCAAGAATGAAGAAATGAGCAAAAATGCTCAAATCCCCGCTTTTAAACACTCATTGCCCAGCGATCATCGCGCCCGCGACAAAATTTTCGCATCCGAGGCTTTGCACCCGCGATGGCTTTTTCGCACATGCGGATTCGCACCCGCGATGGATTTTTTGCACCTGCGGATTCGCACCCGCGGTAGAGTTTTCTCATCCGCGGCTTCGCACCCGCAATGGCTTTTTTGCACCTGCGAATTTGCACCCGCGATGGATTTTTCGCACCTGCGGATTCGCACCCGCGATGGATTTTTCGCATACGCGGCATCGCACCCGCGGTGGATTTTTCGCATCCGCGGCTTCGCACCCGCGGTGGATATTTCGCACCCGCGATCACACCAGATATCAGCTGCCTCTACTCTTCTTCAAATTCCAAATTCGATCTGTTAACCATCCAAAATTCACCCGAGGCCCTCGAGACCTCAACCAAATATACCAACAAGTCCTAAAATATCATACGAACTTAGTTGAACCTCTAATTCACATCAAGAAACGCTAAAACCACGAATCACACCCCAATTCAAGCTTAATATAACTAAGAATTTTCAACTTCTACATTGGATGTCAAAACCTATCAAATCAATTCCGATTGACCTCAAATTTTGCACACAAGTCATAAATGACATAACGGAGCTATAAAAAATTTTGGAACTGTATTCCGACTCCGGTATCAAAAGTCAATTCCCTGGTCAAACTTCCAAACTTAAATTCTTGTTTTAGCCATTTCAAGCCTAATTTCACTACGGACTTCCAAATAAAATTTCGATCATGCTCCTAAGTCCAAAATCACCATACGGAGCTGTTGGAATCATCAAAATTCTATTCCGGGTCGTTTTCACATAATTCGACATCCGGTCACTATTTGAACTTAAATTTTATTTTTAATCAAAATTCCATATCTCGGGCTAGGGACCTCGAAATTTGATTCCGGGCATACGCCCAAGTCCCAAATCATGATACGGACCTACCGAAACTGTCAAAATACCGATCCGAGTCTGTTTACTCAAAAAGTTGACCAAAGTCAAACTTGGACTTTTAAAGCCAATATAAGGAACCAAGTATTCCGATTTCAACCCAAACACTTTCAAATCTCGAACCAACCATCCCCACAAGTCATAAATTATTTAATGCACATACGGGAAGTTTTATTTAGGGGAACAAGGTTCTAAAAGTCAAAATGACCGGTTGGGTTGTGACAGAATTTATATAGATTCAAGTTATGTTAGTTAAGAAACAACTGACGTGCTAATACTTCTCTATTTCGGCTTTTCGCTTGAAAATTCTCCATGCCCTCTATGTGTTAATTATATTATTTATTATTGAAAAAAATGAAGAAAATGCAATCAATTAAGTATTAAAGTGCTATCATATGCTAATTTGAAATAAATTAGATTAATTCTCCATGCCCTCTTACAATTGTGTAATGTACATATTAATATTGAAACCACATAAGTATTATAGTAAAATATATAATTAAACTATTTAGATAACATTTGGGAGAATATAACTTAGTAAGTAGTATAAATAAAATAAATATGTCAATTTCTGTTCACTCTGTGGACCGCATAATGGTCGCAAAGTGGATCAGTAGAGGGGCAGGATTTGAGAAAAATCTGCGGTGCACTATGCGACCGCAGACCTATTTTGTGGTGCATTATGCGATCGCAGAACAAGTATGCGGACCGCATAATGACCGCAAACCGGGTCAGTAACGCCCAGCTTTGGAGGCCAAATTATGCGGCCGGTATGCGGACCGCATACCTGTTATGCGATCGCATATGCGACCGCATAACTGTGTCGGAGCTTCCATTCTTTCTATTTTTTGACCCGGCCCAACTTCGATTTATAGCTCTTGAAGCTCATTTTTAGCCAAAATCTGATATTTTAGAGAGAGGTGAGAGAATTTTAGAGAGAGAAAGTGAAGACTTAGTCATTTATCCATCAATTCTTGTTCAAGGTTTGAAGATTTCACCAGGATCTTGCTAGGGCTTCAAAGAGGTAAGAATTTCTTTCCTCAATTTTTCAATTTCGGGTTTGGAGTAAAAATGGGTGATTTATAGTATGATTCCTGGGTATAAGAGTATTATGTATACATACCAATAAGGTTGTGGAAAGATTGTTAAGTTCAAATGGGTAAGAATTGGGTTGAAAATGGTAGAAATCTTCATAGGCTTTAATTGAAGATTTGAGGTTTGAGTTGGTATCGGATTTTGGTCAAATTTATATTGTTGGACTCGTGGTTGGATGAACGTTCATATTATGTAACTTTTGTCGGATTCTGATACGTGGGCCCCACGAGCGATTTTTGAGTTAATTTCTGATTTTATTGGAAAACTTAGTATCTCCTTATGGAATTAATTATAATAATGGGTATTGACTGAATCGAATTAATTGTGGCTAGATACGAAGCTTTTGGAGACCAATTTCCGTGGAAAGAGCATAGCGGAATAGAGAATTACATGGTTTGAGGTAAGTAACAGTTTCAAATCTGGTCCTGAGGGTATGAAATCTGAAATTGTTGTATCATGTGATTATTTAGAGGTGACGCACATGCTAGGTGATGGGCGTGTGGGCGTGCACCGAGGGGATTGTGACTTGGTACGTCCCGTGGAAACTGTAAAGTTGAATAACTTGTTGATAATTATGTGTTCTCTAATTGTTGTGGAAATTTGACTATAAGTCAGGTTAGAAACCATGTTTAGGCTATATGTTGGTATTGTTGGGACCCACAGAGGTCGTGTACATGTTGAAGTATTTGCTTAAATTGTTGTTTTGTACTCAGTCATAGTGACTTGATTATTTTGTCTCAGTCTCTATTGTTCATTATTGATGTATCATATCATTGTTGTTTGAGCTGATTTCATGATTGTTGAGAGCCCTAGAGACTGGAGAGCTTTATGACTGAGTGAGGCCGAGGGCGTGATTATGAGATATTATACTATAGCATGTGAGTTAGTCGTGCAACATGTGAGTTGGCCGTGCGGATCCTTATATTATACTATAGCACGTGAGTTGGCCGTGCAGCACGTGAGTTGGTTGTGAGGATCTAGATATTTATATTATGGCACGTGAGTTGTCCGTGCAGATTATAGCGATTGGGCTATAGGAGACCCTCCGAAGTCTGTACACCCCCAGTGAGCGCGGGAACCCATTGAGAGTGAGTGATGAGGGCTGGGAGCCCAGGGAGGGATGGGGGCTGGGAGCCCCGTGAGTGATTGTTGTCCTAAGAGGTTGTACTTGATTTTCATTTGTTGCTGCACTTAGTTGCTATCTGTCATTTTTGTGAAATCTCTAGAAGATTATTGATATACGGATTACATGAACAAGAGCTGTATAAAAATTGATTTGACATTAAACTGCCAGATTTGATAACATGTTTATTCTTTGCTGGAATTACTGGAAATGAACCATAACTGTGTGGCTCGTTACTATCTTCAGTTCCTTATTTATTATTATTGCTTGTTGAGTTGGTTGTACTCATACTACACCCTACACTTCGTGTGCAGATCCAGGTGTCCCCGGACACAGTGGGTGTTGATCCTTTCGCGCGGTTGATTTTCAGGAGATTTCGAGGTAGCTGCCGTATTTCCACAGACCTTGTCTCTCCTTCTTTATCTCTTTGTTTACTGTATTTGGTCTTAGACTATTATAGACTATACTTTCCAGACTTGTATTCATATTAGATGCTCACCTACTCAGTGACACCAGGTTTTGGGGAGTGTTCGTATTTGTATTTGGGCGATTTTGTATTGTATTTAAATATTATATTTTCAAACTTAAAAGAAATTGTGGTTTAGTGACATTAACGACTTGCCTAGTATCGAGATAGGCGCCATCATGACGGGTGAGATTTTGGGTCGTGATAAGTTGGTATCAGAGCCTAGGTTACATAGGACTCACGAGTCATAAGCAGGTTTAGTAGAGTCTTGCGGATCGGTACGGAGACGTCTGTACTTATCTTCGAGAGGCTGTAGAACCCTTAGGAAAATTTCACTTTCTTGTATCCTATCGTGCGAAATTGTTGATTCCGGAAATTAAATTTTTGTTATTCTATTCTCTCACAGATGGTGAGAACACGTGCTACCGGATCAGACGGTCAGCCATCAGTGCCACTAGTTAGGGCCGCGAGAGGCCGGGATCATGGTAGAGGCCGGGGTCGAGGTAGAGGTCGAGGTGTAGCAGTTGGACCCGCACTTGTAGTACCACCAATTGCTCCAGGTTAGGAGCAGATTCCAAATATAGCTGAGCCGACAGGACCAGCTCAGGCACCAGTTGTGCCTATTGAGATTCCAGGCCTTTAGGAGACTTTGGCCCAGATATTGGCAGCTTGCACTGGTCTTGCTCAGGTGGTTTCGGCTCAGGCCGCACCTGCCACTTCTCAGGCTGGGGGAGGTACTCATACCCCTATTATTTGTACTCCAGACTAGGTAGTACAGGGACTTCAGATACCGGGGGCGCTACTAGCCCCGCCGACTGTAGCTGCTTAGGCCTCGGTAGTTCCTGTTATGGCAGATGATGAGCAGAGGAGACTTGAGAGATTTGAGAGGCTTCGAGCTCCACCATTTAGCGGTACTGAGTTAAAGGATTCTCAGGGTTTTCTGGATAGGTGTCAGCGGATGCTTCGGACAGCGGGTATTCTAGAGACCAGTGGGGTCTCCTTCACTACTTTTTTATTTTTTGGGGCTGCCTTTAGATGGTGGGAGGCTTATGAGAGGCGCATGCCAGTTGATGCAGTACCACTTACATGGCAGGAATTCTCCGTTCTCTGTTTGGAGAAGTTCATGCCGCAGTCTTGCAGAGAGGAGTTGCGCAGGCAGTTTGAGCAGTTACGTCAGGATGGAATATCTGTGATGCAGTATAAGATGAGATTTTCTGAGTTGGCTCGTCACGCAGTCTGGTTGGTTCCCACTGATAGGGAGAGGATTAGGAGGTTCATTGATGGCCTCACATATCAGTTGTGGTTACTTATGACTAGGGAGAGTGTGTCTGGTGCTACTTTTGATGAGGTAGTTGACATTGCTCGGCAGATAGAGATGGTTTGTAGCCAAGAACGTGGAGAGAGGGAGGATAAGAGGCCTCGTGGTCCAGGTGATTACAGTGGTGTTCCTTCAGGGGGTCAGTTTTACCGCGGTAGGGGTCGTTCTTAGAGACATGCTCAGAAGGGTCATCCAGCTCATCGTGGTGCATCAGCTAGCCACAGTTCTTACAGTGCACACTCAGGTCGGTCTTCATTCAGTGCACTACCAGCGTAGAGTTCTCATTATGCCTCGTCCGCTCAGGCTTCTACAGGTAATTCCTCGAGATATCAGGAGCAGTAGTTCCGTCAGAGGAGGGGTTGTTTCGAGTTTGGGGAATTTGGTCATTTCAAGAGAGAGTGTCCTAGGCTGTTGAGTGGGGCTCCTTAGCAGAGTCCTTGACTGACGGCACCAGTGCCAGCAGTTCTACCACCCGCCCAGCTAGCTCGGGGTGGGGGTCAGGTAGCTAGGGGTCGCCCAAGAAGGGGAGGCCGATCATGTAGCGGTCATGCTCGATTCTATGCTTTTCCTGCCAGGCCAGATGTGGTTGCTTCTGATGTAGTGATCACAGGTATTGTTTCAGTGTGCCACAAGGAGGCCTCTATATTATTTGACCCTGGTTCCACTTATTCATATGTATCATCGTATTTTTCTCATTATCTAGTTATGCTCTGTGAGTCCTTAGTTTCACATGTTAGTGTCTCTATGCCGGTGGGCGATACTATTATGGTGGACCATGTGTATCGGTCATGTGTGGTAACCATTGGGGGAGTGGATACTAGAGTTGATCTTCTATTGCTCAATATGGTCGATTTCGATGTAATTCTGGGTATGGATTGGTTGTCTCCATGTCATGCTATTCTGGACTGTCATGCAAAAACCGTGACGTTGACTATGCCGGGGTTGCCAAAGGTTGAGTGGAGAGGTTCTCTAGATTATGTTCCTAGCAAGATAATTTCTTATTTGAAAGCCCAACGTATGGTTGGGAAAGGGTGTTTGTCATACTTGGATTTTGTGAGAGATGTTGATGCAGATACTCCTACTATTGATTCAGTACCGGTAGTGAGAGACTTTCCTGATGTATTTCCTGCAGACCTGCCGGGTATGCCGCCCGACAGGGATATTGATTTCGGTATTGACTTAGTGTAGGGCAATCAACCCATTTCTATTCCTCCGTATCGTATGGCACCAACTGAGTTAAAAGAATTGAAAGAGCAACTTCAGGAACTCCTTGAAAAGGGATTTATTAGGCCAAGTGTGTCACCTTGGGGTGCACCGGTTCTGTTTGTGAAGAAGAAAGATGGTACTATGCGGATGTGCATTGATTATAGGCAGTTGAACAAGGTTACAATTAAGAATAAATATCCTTTGCTGCATATTGATGACTTATTTGACCAGCTTCAGGGAGCGAGGGTGTTCTCCAAAATTGATTTGAGATCGGGGTATCACCAGTTGAAAATTCGGGATTCGGATTTTCAAAAGACGGCATTCAGAACTCGTTATGGCCACTATGAATTTCTCGTAATGTCGTTTAGGCTAACAAATGCCCCGGCATCATTCATGCACTTGATGAACAGTATATTCCAATCATATCTTGACTCTTTTGTCGTAGTATTTATTAATGATATCCTGGTGTACTCACGTAGCCAGGAGGAGCATGCACGACACTTGAGTACTGTACTACATAGGCTGAGAGAGGAGAAACTTTATGCCAAATTCTCTAAGTGTGAGTTCTGGCTTAGTTCGGTAGCATTCTTGGGACACATAGTGTCCAGTGAAGGGATTAAGGTGGATCCGAAAAAAATAGAGGCAGTTCAGAGTTGGCCCAGGCCATCTTCAGTTATTGAGATTCAGAGTTTTCTTGGCTTGGCCGGTTATTATCGCCGCTTTGTGGAGGGTTTCTCGTCTATTGCATCGCCTATGACTAAATTGACCCAGAAAGGTGCTCCGTTCAGGTAGTCGGATAAATGTGAAGAGAGCTTTCAGAAGCTCAAGACAGCTTTGACTACTTCTCAAGTATTGGTGTTGCCTACAGTTTAGGGTCTTATACTGTGTATTGTGACACGTCACATATTGGTCTCGGTGCAGTACTGATGCAAGACGGTAGGGTGATTTCTTATGCATCCAGACAGTTAAAGGTACTTGAGAAGAATTACCCAGTCCACGACCTTGAGTTAGCAGCTATTGTTCATGCCTTGAATTTTTGGCGGCATTACTTGTACGGTGTACATTGTGAGGTTTATACCGATCACCGGAGTCTACAACATCTGTTTAAACAGAAGGATCTTAATTTGTGGCAGCGAAGGTGGTTGGAGTTACTTAAGGATTATGATATCACCATTCTCTATCATCCCGAAAAGGCCAATATGGTGGCCGATGCCTTGAGTCGTAAGGCGGAGAGTTTGGGCAGCTTAGCATACTTACCGGTAACAGAGAGGCCTTTAGCCTTGGATGTTCAGGCCTTGGCCAACCAATTTGTTAGATTGGATGTTTCCGAGCCGAATCAAGTTTTGACTTGTGTGGTTTCTCGGTCTTCTTTATATGATCGCATCAGAGAGTGCCAGTATGATGATCCACATCTTCTTGTCCTTAAGGACATGGTTCAGCACGGTGATGCCAAGGAAGTCACTATCAGAGATGACGGTTTACTATGGATGCAGGGAAGGCTATGTGTGCCCAATGTAGATGGTTTACACGAGCTGATTCTCTAGGAAGCTCATGGTTCGCGGTACTCTATTCATCCAGGCGCCGCGAAGATGTATTAGGATTTGAGGCAACACTATTGGTGGAGGCGAATGAGGAAAGATATAGTTAGGTTTGTAGCTCGGTGTTTAAATTGCCAACAAGTAAAGTACGAGCATCAGAGACCGGGAGGATTACTTCAGAGACTTGAAATTCTGGAGTGGAAATGGGAGCATATTACCATGGACTTCATAGTTGGGCATCTACGGACATTGAGGAAGTTTGATGCGGTTTGGGTGATTGTAGATCGGTTGACCAAATCCGCGTATTTTATTCCAGTTGGTACTAATTATTCTTCGGAGCGGTTAGATAAGATTTATATCCGCGAGATTGTTTGCCTACACGGTGTGCCGGTGTCCATCATTTTAGATCGGGGCACACAGTTTACATCACAATTTTGGAGAGGAGTGCAGCGAGAATTGGGCACACAAGTTCAGTTGAGTACAACATTTCACCCTCAAACAGATGGGCAATCCGAGCACACTATTCAAATATTGGAGGATATGCTACGCGCTTGTTTAATTGATTTTGGAGGTTCTTGGGATACATTTCAGCCACTTGCGGAGTTTGCTTACAATAACAGTTACCGGTCGAGTATACAAATGGCTCCGTATGAGGCATTATATGGGAGACGGTGTCGATCTCCGGTTGATTGGTTTGAGCCGGGTGAGGCTAGGCTATTGGGTACTGACTTGGTTCAGGATGCTTTGGAGAAGGTTAAAGTGATTCAGGAGCGGCTTCGCACGGTACAGTCTAGACAGAAGAGTTATGCCGACAAGAAGATTCGTGATGTTGCTTACATGGTTCGGGAGAAGGTTCTGCTCAATGTTTCACCAATGAAGGGTGTGTTGAGGTTCGGGAAGAAGGGCAAGTTGAGCCCTCGGTATATTGGGCCTTTTGAGATACTTAAGAAAATTGGAGATGTGGCTTATGAACTTGCCTTGCCACCTAGTATATCAGGTGTTCATCCAGTGTTCCATGTATCCATGTCCCGAAAGTATGTCGGGGATCCGTCTCATATTCAGGATTTCAGTACAGTGCAGCTGGACGGTAATTTGACTTATGATGTAGAGCCGGTAACTATTTTAGACCGGCGGGTTCGGAAACTGAGGTCCAAGAAAATAGCATCCGTGAAGGTGCAGGGGAGAGGCCAGCCAGTCGGAGAAGCTACTTGGGAGATTGAGCAGGAGATGCGGAGCAAATACCCACACTTATTTGAGACTCCAGGTAATATTCTAAACCCGTTCGAGGAAGAACGTTTGTTTAAGAGGGGGAGAATGTAACGACCCAGCCGGTCGTTTTGAGTATTATAATCATGTTTCCCCATTTACTGCTCAAATTGTGAATTACATTTGTTATTTGGCTTGCCGGGGTAATTGGTTTGGGTTCGGTGAGGTTTTGAAATGATTTGGAGCACTTAGTTCCAAGGTTTAGAATTTAAGTTGAAAAGGTTGACCAGATGTTGACTTATGTGTAATGACCCCGGAGAAATTTCGCTAAGGAAATTAAGGTTTGGTAGTGCCGAGGTAGATCAATTAGTACAAAGATTATAGAAATTGATGGCATTCAGAACTCGTTATTGGGCCTATTCGATCAGGTTGGGATTGGACCCATGCCGATCACACGGTGACTAAGACAGAAATAAGTTAGGATAGTTGGAACTCCCGAATTATAAAGTGAAGTATTCTTTTTGTAAGAAAGAAAAAGAAAGGAATTTCTTTTAGAATATTCATAACTGCTACTATGCAATTATTTTAGAATTGTTCTTAGAAGCTTTATGTTTTTCATGCATTCAGAATCTTTATTTGTAATCACTACTAAAAAATAATAAATTTGTGACTGAATAATTCCGACCGATTTAATTCAGTTGCAATTTTCGACTGATTTGGTCGGAAACTTTATTAAAAATACATGTTTATTTTTTTTAAAATTTTTGGCTCAAAATTGTGACTAATTCGGTCGCTCAATTACGTGAAAAATACCGCGAAAATATTTTTTATCATTTGCCTCTTCTCCCCTCTCTTCTTCTGCCCCACCCATTCTATTTGTTGATTTTATCCATTAATCTAACTATATTAGATATGATTTCCTTCTCTCTCTCACTCCCCCTCTCCCTCACCCGCTCCATTTCCCCTGTCCACCCCCCCCCCCCCAAATTTTTTGTTCCTAAGTTGTTTAACTTATTTTTGGTGCAGGAATCCGGTGTCTCATCTACCCTCCGGTGGTGGTTCGGCAGCAGATCCGTTGGTTCATTTTCCAGGGTTTTTTTGCATTAATTTAGCAAAATAGTATGTACAAATTAGCTATATAATTTGCAATATAGTATAGATATATTAGCAATAATTTTTGCAATATAATATGTATATAGTGATGTTAAAAATTTATTTGCTTAGATTAATTAGCTATTTTTTTATTGTTTATATAAATTGTTGTTTAAAAGTTTTGCAATATTATAATTCTTGTTTATATAAAAAAACAACTAAAGAAACAACTTAAGTGCTAATACTTCGTATAATTTAGGTTATAATAGTTAGAGTTGAAATATATTTTAAAGAGTTAGAATTTATATAAATTCGTGTTATGTTAGTTAAAAAATAACTTAAGTGCTAATACTTCTCTTTTTCGACTTTTCGCTTGAAAATTCTCCATGCCCTATCTATGTGTTAATTATATTATTTATTATTGAAACGAAATGAAGAAAATGTAATCAATTAAGTATTAAAGTGCTATCATATGCTAATTTGAAATAAATTAGATTAATATTTATGTTTTAGGGCTTTTTTGTCTTACAATTGTTTAATGTACATATTAATATTGAAACCACATAAGTATTATAGTAAAATATATAATTAAACTATTTAGATAACATTTGGGAGAATATAACTTAGTAAGTAGTATAAATAAAATAAATATGTCAATTTCTGCGACCATTATGCGGTCGCAGAATCACTCTGTGGACCGCATAATGGTCGCAAAGTGGATCAGTAGAGGGGCAAGATTTGAGAAAAATCTGCGGTAGTAAAGCTTTGGCTTCATCCTCCAGTACTTTCGCATTCTCGACATCGGCTGTGAGGTCAAAGCCACGAGCATGAATCTCTTCAAGAGTCTCTCTCCAAGACTGGCTCTTAGCATGCTCGGCAACACTGGATAATCGAACCTGAGCAGCATCGGAAATTTCCTTTGCTCTAGTGTTAGCGGCTTCAGTATCGGCTCGGTAGACAGCCATGACCGCCTCCGCCTCGGATGTGGCCTTTGCAAGCTCAGCAGCCAACCGAGCCTCGAGTTATTCAATGTTTTTGGCTCGGGCCAAGCTCTCCTCCTTCACGCTTTGAAGTTGACGCTCAACCGAAGATAGCTGGGCTCGAGCCGTATCTCTCTCCGAGGCGAGGCAGTCCATGCTCTGCTTCCACCCCAAAGTCTCTGTCTCTTTCACCTTAGCCTCCTCGCAAAGCTGCTCAATCTTTTCGGCCTTTTGTTGAACCTACAAGATCTAAGTGTTAGCCACCAATATCAAATTAATATGTCAAGCTCCCTGAAAATTTACGTTACCTGCTCGATGAGATTAGTCTGCTCTTTATGAGCTCTTGCCAATTCGGCTCGGAGGTCCCTGATTTCCTCTTCTTTTTGCACATAGAGGAGTTTGAGGGTGTCTCTCTCATCCGTAAACCTTTTGAGATCAGCCTCACACCAGTTCAGCTCAGCTCGGGATTTGGAAAAAGCTTCTCGATGGAGCGACACAACCTATGGAGAAAGGAAGGAAATCAGACAAAAGGAAATAAAAACAAACGCAAACCTAATAACGGGGGTTGAAATTTACATGGCTTAGGAGTCGCTGAACCTCATCAAAAATAATCGTTGCATCCAGGTCGGAAACGTCATCGACCCCCGTGAAACAACCACAGAATAAGTGAATCCGAGGGCGGAGGAGATGAAGATGAAGCTCCCGAGGAGGATTAGGTACTCAGATGTTTTTCTCCTTTTTTGGATTTTTGTGTAAGATCATGAGTGGTCTTTGTAAATACTTTTGCATATATGAAAGATCCTTTTTCTTTCCGATTTCTCTGATTTCTGTTTCGTAAAAAACTCTGTTTTGCTTTTGCCTCATGATAATACTGATAAAATTTGACTCACTTTGTTATCTTGTGAAATTTTTGTTGAAATCGGATTGCTATAGTCTCTATAATCGAGTGAGCACTTGCTCAAACTCGGAATTTGGTTAAGCGAGGGCGGGTCCTCGAGCTCAACAATGTAATGGCCCTTAGGCTCTTGAATCGGGCCGATATGGCCTCGAAAGAGTGGCTTTTTCCCCTTTTTTGGCTTAAAAGTTTTAATAAAAATTTGTTATGCCTTAGCATAAATTTGTTCAATTTTGTACCTCTTAAGGTTTTCGAGGGTTGATGTTATCGAAACCCTATGTAAATTTGCCGAGGGTAGCGCTTTTTTAACCGGTTTCATGAGAATGCTTGAAGGCCTGCTTGATTACAGAATTCGGACGTCTCCAAACCGTGTTAGTTTGGTCGTAGCCTTTAACTCGATATCTGCCCACTGGGCCTGTTTCTCGATTATACTTCAAGCTTGTTCGAAGTATCAGTCCCCGGATGAGTGGTCGTGGCCTATAAAATCGAGGATCGCCTTTTTAAGATTTCGAAGTTGATTTTCGGATGGCAATCCCCGAATACGAGGTTAATTGCTCAAGCTTTAGTTGCGATTGGCTTTTGAGCCAGTTTCTATAATATATCGTAAGTACAAAATTTTAAAGTAGAAATCTTACTAAGGCATGGAACATCTGGTAAGGAAAAAGTACTTCTTTCAATAGATCATTCATGTGTACATGTTTTACCATTAGGGCTCAGGCAATATACGAGGGCACGGTTCGTTTGACCGTTTGGACTTTTACAGAATATTCCTATCGAGACACTGCTGACACGATGCGTCTTCCTTGAAGACATAACATCCGAGGGTGATGCCCCCCCAATTTTTGAGGTTGATACTATGCAACCGCAGACCTATTTTGCAGTGCATTATGCGACTGCAGAACAAGTATGCAGACCGCATAATGACAGCAGACCGGGTCAGTAACGCCCAGCTTTGGAGGCCAAATTATGCGGCCGGTATGCGGACCACATACCTGTTATGCGATCGCATATGCGACCGCATATGCGACCGCATAATTGCATCGGAGCTTCCATTATTTCTAATTTTTGACCCGACCCAACTTCGATTTATAGCCCTTGAAGCTCATTTTTGAGCCAAAATCTGATATTTTAGAGAGAGGTGAGAGCATTTTAGAGAGAGAAAGTGAAGACTTAGTCATTTATCAATCAATTCTTGTTCAAGTTTTGAAGATTTCACAAGGATCTTGCTAGGGCTTCAAAGAGGTAAGAATTTCTTTTCTCAATTCTTCAATTTCGTGTTTGGAGTAAAATTGGGTGATTTATAGTATGATTCCAGGGTGTAAGAGTATTATGTATACATACCAATAAGGTTGTGGAAAGATTGTTAAGTTCAAATGGGTAAGGATTGGGTTGAAAATGGTAGAAATCTTCATAGGCTTTAATTGAAGATTTGAGGTTTGAGTTGGTGTCAGATTTTAGTGAAATTTGTATGGTTGGACTCGTGGTTGGATAAGCATTCATATTTTGTAACTTTTGTCGGGTTCCGATACATGGGCTCCACGAGCAATTTTTGAGTTAATTTCAAATTTTATTGGAAAACTTAGTATCTCCTTATGGAATTAATTACAATAATGGGTATTGACTGAATCAAATTAATTGTGGCTAGATACGAGGCTTTTGAAGACCAATTTTCGTGGAAAGGGCATAGCAGAATAAAGAATTACACAGTTTGAGGTAAGTAACAGTTTTAAATCTGGTCCTGAGGGTATGAAACCCCTGATTTTTGTATCATGTGATTATTTTGGAGGTGACGCACATGCTAGGTGATGGGCATGCACCGAGGGGATTGTGACTTGGTCCGTCCCATGGAAACTGTAAAGTTGAATAACTTGTTGATAATTATGTGTTCTCTAATTGTTGTAGAGATTTGACTATAAGTCAGGTTAGAAACTATGTTTAGGCTATATGTTGGTATTGTTGGGACCCACTGAGGTCGTGTACATGTTGAATTATTTGCTTAAATTATTGTTTTGTACTCAGTCATAGTTACTTGATTATTTTGTCTCAGTCTCTATTGTTCATTATTGATGTGTCATATCATTGTTGTTTGGATTGATTTCATGATTGTTGAGAGCCCTAGAGACTGGAGAGCTTTATGACTGAGTTTGGCCGAGGGCTTGATTGTGAGATATTATACTATAGCACGTGAGTTGGCCGTGCAGATCCTTATATTATACTATAGCACGTGAGTTGGACGTGCAGCACGTGAGTTGGCCGTGCGGATCCAGATATTTATATTATAGCATGTGAGTTATCTGTGCAGATTATAGCGCTTGGGCTGTAGGAGCCCCTCCGGAGTCTGTACACCCCCAGTAAGTGCGGGTACCCATTGAGAGTGAGTGATGAGGGCTGGGAGCCCAGGGAGTGATGAGGGCTGGGAGCCCAGTGAGTGATTGTTGTCCTAAGAGGTTGTACTTGATTTCCATATGTTGCTGCACTTAGTTGCTATCTGTCATTGTTGTGAAATCTTTGGAAGATTGTTGATATACAGATTAAATGAACGGGAACTGTATAAAAATTGATTTGACATTAAACTGCCAGATTTGATAGCATGTTTATTCTTTGCTGGAATTACTGGAAATGAACCATAATTGTGTAGCTCGTTACTATCTTTGGTTCCTTATTTATTATTGTTACTTGCTGAATTGGTTGTACTCATACTACACCCTGCATTTCGTATGCAGATCCAGGTGTCCCCGGACACAGCGGGTGTTGATCCTTTCGCGCGGTTGATATTCAAGAGATTTTGGGGTAGCTGCTGTGTTTCCACAAACCTTGTCTCTCCTTCTCTATCTCTTTGTTTAATGTATTTGGTCTCAGACTATTATAGACTATTCTTTTCAAACTTATATTCATATTAGATGCTCATGTACGCAGTGACACTAGGTTTTGCGGAGTGTTCGTATTTGTATTTGGGAGATTTTGTATTATATTTAAATATTATATTTTCAAACTTAAAAGAAATTGTGGTTTAGTGACATTAACGGCTTGCCTAGTATCGAGATAGGTGCCATCACGACGAGTGAGATTTTGGGTCGTGATAGTTAAGTTATTGGGAGAAGATTTTGTTACATGTCATCTTTTTAAAAACGGATATATGGAAAATTATTATGTCTGGACTGCTCATGGGGAAAATCTTGATAGCTTAAATGATGGTGATTTTCATAATTCTTTTGGTGGTGAGGAGGGTAGTCCCGTATGGATAATAATGTCGAAAATTCTAGATTCAATGACATGCTGAGGGATGCCTTTGAGATGTTCCCGGGAGCTCAATCTGAACCAAATGATGAGGCTAAGAAGTTTTTCAAAGAGTTAGAGGAAGCTAGTTGTCCGCTGTATGAAGGCTCAATGCATTCCAAGTTGTCTGTTGCTATTCTATTACTTCAGATTAAGTCGGATAGTTCTATTTCTCAATCGGGCATGAATTCTATCATTGGGCTTATGAATGAACTTAATCAGTGTAGCATTGACCTACCCAAAGATTTTTACACGGCAAAAAAATTAGTTTCCAAGTTGGGTCTTTCATCAGAGAGGATTCATTGCTGTGAGAATGGTTGCATGTTATTCTATAAGGATGATGTATCGCTAGAGAATTACAAATTTTGTAACAAGCCTCGTTACAAGGATGCCACAAATGATAAAAAGAAGAAGACCCCGGTGAAGGCGATGCACTACTTACCCCTTATACCAAGGTTAAAGAGGTTGTATGCATCAATGAGCTCTGCTCCTCATATGAGATGGCATTATGAGCATAGAAGAACAGATGTTGTTCTATGTCATCCTTCAGATGGAGAAGCATGGAAGCATTTCGATAGGGTGTTCCCTGACTTTGCTAATGAACCAAGAAATATTAGGTTGGGATTATGCGCTGATGGATTTACTCCATTTGCAGTCTCTGCTGCACCATGTTTGAGAAATAGACTTGATCGGCATGACGATGGAGGCATCGATCCTTCATATCCACCATTTTCCATATTCAATCAACCAGGTAAAGGCGGTCCAAAACGTTGTTCAAAATGACTTTTGAGTGAGATGGAACTAAAGTCAGCTACAACACATGTGCTTTTGAATTGCCCAGAGGTCCAACCTTACTATAAGTAAGTATACATTTATGTTATTACCGACATATATTAAAGATTCATCATCGTTTTAAGTAATGATATTTCTTATTTTGTCGGACAAGGTTTGTGGGTACATATGGGCAAGAGCTTGTTTATCCAAAGTTTACAGAATGGTTTAAAGAATTTGTAAGTGTTACTTAATTTTTAATATGGTCTTATTAACGGTAAATTATAATAAGTTATATGTATTTAAATCAGGTAATTCTAAATTATTTTACCCTTTATAGGTTCATAATCCAGTTAATGGCGTAAATGACCAATTTTTGCAAGATATAGCTTGGGACCTGATCCCAGAGTCAGAAAGATGTCTACGTATTATATCAATGGGTACAAGTTTCATACAGAAGAATGGTCTAAGGGTAAGAAAACAAATAGTAGTGGTGTGTGTGTGAAAGCCGATGGAGATATTGATTATTATGGTGTGCTTCAAGAGATCATAGAATTTGAGTATAAAGTGGGTTGGCCGAAGAAAACATTGGTACTATTTCGGTGTAAGTGGTATGATCCAACACCAAATAGAGGTACGAAAGTGCATCCACAATACAAAATTGTTGAAATAAAGTACACAAGGAGGTATAGGCTCTATTACCCATTTATTATTGCACAAAATGTGAAACAATTATATTATGTACCTTATCCTTTGTGTAAGAATAAGTCTGCATGGCGGGCAGTGGTAATGTCACGACCCAAATTTTTCCACCGACGGGACCGTGATGGCGCCTAACATTGACCTTGCTAGGCAAGCCAACGTTAGAGAATCATTAAACCAATTCCTTATTTCCATTCAGTAATTAACAATAATTAACTAAGATGAAATATAATAAGTGCGGAATATCATAAAAACTATATAAATTACTACCACCCGGATCTAGAGTCACAATTCACGAGCATTCTAGAATTTACTACAAGTAATAGTTTGAAAGAAATACAACTGTCTGAATGAAAGTAACAGTAGAACAGAAAAGAGTCTGTGAACGCTGATAGATCTACCTTGAGTCTCCGGACAACTGACCAATAGCGAAATCTCGATCAACCCGAGCCGGTATCAAAATCTGCACATAAAGTAATTGTGTAGTATCAGTACAACCGACCCCATGTACTAGTAAGTGTCGAGCCTAACCTTGACGAAGTAGTGACGAGGCTAAGGCAAGGCAACTACAAATCAACATGTACAATTTAACAGTGTATATACAAATAACAGAAATGAAGAACTAAATAGGAAATGTCGGGAGGGGAACATACTGAGGGGAATACAAGATAAAGAACTACAACAGAATGATCACCGGAGCAGTCAATATACCATGAATCAACAGGACTAGTGAATACAGTAAGGAAAAATTACACGACATCACCCTTCATGCTTTTACTCTCAATCTCACCATAAAATTAATAGAAACGACACGGCATCACCCTTCGTGCATTAACTCTCATATAATTGCACGGCATCACCCTTCGTGCATTAACACTCACAATATGGTACGACATCACCCTTCGTGCATTAACACTCACAATATGGCACAGCATCACCCTTCATGCATTAACAATCACAATATGGCACGGCATCACCCTTCGTGCATTAACACTCTCCCTTACCATAATGCAATGCATAAATAACAACATGGAGATAGAATAACAAGTACAAACCTTACTTCAACATTTGATTCCATAATATCAATCTCAATTTTGAAATAAAAACTCAATTATCACCAGAAAATCCGTAAACATGATAAGAACGTTAAATTGAACAACACTAGTATAACACGTATCCATTAGGCATAGAAATGAGACAATATAAGAAAAATAGAGAAACATGTAAAACAGTTAAACTGGCGGCGCATAAGTACTCGTCACCTCACATATACTCCGCTCATATGAATTTCACTTAGGAAGTAATCTAAGGTTCCTAATTCCCTCAAGTCAGGGTTAGACACAACACTTACCTTGCTCCGAAGGCCACTTAATTCTCAATCACAGCTTTTCTTTTAAAATTCACCTCCAAACCACTCGTATCTATTCAAAAACGACTCAATAATATCAAATATTGCTAAAGGAATCAATTATATTGCATAAATTAAAATTTTTCAAATTTTCCTCCAAAAAGACAAAAAAATTGACCCCGGGCCCGCTTGGTCAAAATTCGAGGTTTGGACCAAAATCTATTTACCCATTCATCCCCGAGCCCGAACATATAATTGATTTTTGAAGCCGACCTCAAATTGAGGTCTAAATCCCCAAATTTCCGAAATTCCTAGTTTCTACCCCAACCCCTAATTCTACCATGAAAACTCTAGATTTTAGGTTGATAATTCAAGAAATATAATGGGTAATTGAAAGAAAATGGTTTAGAATCACTTACCAACACTTTGGGGAAGAAAATGACTCTTGAAAATAGCCTCTACCCGTTTGGTTCTTGAAAAATGTTGTAGAAATGGCTTAAACCCGCGTTTGATTCTGTTTTATGCACTGGGCGACAGTGTGCATTGCGTTCGCGAGGCAACTGTCGCGTTCGCGAAGGGTACTGGCTGCCAAGCCTTCGCGTTCGCGAGATTCTACTCACATTCGCGATGGTTACTCCCCCCTGGCCTTCGCGTTCGCGAGGAATTGCTCGCGTTCGAGATGAAGGAACGACCAACCCTCCCCCAGGTGTGCCTAACGCTATGCGTTCGCGAGGAGCTGGTCACGTTCGCGAAGGATAACGCCCCCATCGCTTCGTGTTCGCGACAAAGCCTTCGCGTTCGCGACAAAGCCTTCATGTTCGCAAAGAAGAAAACTTTAGCTGACCAGTTTACTCTTCGCGTTCGCGAGAGTACCTTCGCGAACGCGAAGAAGGACATGCCAGAACACCTACTGCAGCAAATTACCAGATTTCCAAAGTCTAAAACATCTCGTGGCCTATCCGAAACTCACCCGAGCCCTCGGGCTCTAAACCAAACATGCACACAAGTCTAAAAACATCATACGAACTTGCTCGCGCGATCAAATCGCCAAAATAACTCCTAAAACTCGAAATTTAGCACCAAATCAAATGAAATTATCAAGAACACTTTAATTTTACACGTCAATTCAACTCCGTTTCTCACCAAATTTCACAGACATGCCTTAAATTTTATAATGAACCTGTACCGGGCTCCAGAACCAGAATACGGACCCGACACTAACAATGCCAAACATTAATCAATTCTTAAAAATAATTAATTTTCAGACTTTTAGTTTTTATCAAAAATTCATAACTTGAGCTAGGGACCTCCGAATTCGATTACGGGCATACGCCCAGGTCCCATAATTTGATACGGACCCACAGGGATCATCAAAACACGAATCCGAACCTGTTTACAAATAATGTTGATTGAAGTTTACTAAAATTAACTTTTAAGGCATAAATTCTTATTTTTATCAATTTTCAACATAAACATTTTCCGGAAACAAGCCCGGACTGCGCACGCAAATTGAGGAGGGTAAAAATGAGATTTTTAAGGCTTAAGAGCGCATATTCGATCTAAAACATAAGATGACCTTTTGAGTCATCACATTCTCCACCTGTAAAATAACCGTTTGTCCTCGAACGGACATTGAAAAGTACCCGGGCTGGTGAAAAGGTGGGGATATCTACTCCGCATGTCAAACTGAGACTCCCAAATAGCTGCCTCAACATGCTGACCTCTCCACTGCAATCGAACTAAAGGGTAACTCTTTGATCTCAACTATCGAACTTGCCGGGCTAGAATTGCCACCGGCTCCTCCTCGTAAGTCAAATCTTTGTCCAACTAGACAAAGCTGAAATCTAACACATGGGACGGATCACCGTGTTACTTTCTAAGCATGGACACATGGAATACCGGGTGAACAACTGCTAAACTAGGTCGCAACGCAAGCCTGTAAGCTACCTCTCCCAATCTCTCCAGAATCTCAAAAGGTCCGATATACCTAGGGCTCAACTTGCCCTTCTTCCGAACCTCATTACACCCTTCATGGGTGATACCCAAAGTAACACTCTCTCTCCGACCAGGAATGCAACATCACAAACTCTACGGTCAGCATAACTCTTCTACCTGGACTGAGTTGTGCGAAGTCGATCCTGAATAATCTTGACCTTATCCAAGGCATCCTGTACTAAGTCTGTGCCCAACAACCGAGCCTCTCCCGGCTCGAACCACCCAATTGGCGACCGACACCGCCTACCATATAATGCCTCATAGGGAGCCATCTGAATGCTAGACTGGTAACTGTTGTTGTAGGCAAACTCTGCAAGCGGCAAGAACGAATCCCAAGAACCTCAAAGTATATGACACAAGCGCGAAACATATCCTCCAAGATCTGAATAGTACACTCAGACTGCCCGTCCGTCTGAGGATGGAATGCTGTGCTCAACTCAACCCGCATACCAAACTCACGATGTACTGCCTTCCAAAAGTGCGAGGTAAACTGCGTACCTCAATCAGAAATGATAGACACGGGCACACCGTGAAGACGGATGATCTCCCGAATATAAATCTCTGCTAACCGCTCTGAGGAATAGGTAACTGCCACAAGAATGAAGTGCGCTGACTTGGTCAGCCTATCCACAATGACCCAAACTGCATCGAACTTCCTCTGAGTCCGTGGGAGTCCAAAAACAAAATCCATAGTGATACGCTCCCACTTCCAGTTAGGAATTTCTAACCTCTGAAGTAAACCACCAGGTCTCTGATGCTCAAACTTTTCCTGCTGGCAATTTAGGTACCGAGCTACATATGCAACTATGTCTTTCTTCATCCTCCTCCACCAATAATGTTGTCTCAAGTCCTGATACATCTTGGCGGTGCCCGGATAAATAGAATACCGGGAATTGTGGGACTCCTCAAGGATCAATTCACAAAGTCCATCCACATTAGGCACACAAATACGACCCTGCATCCTCAAAACTCCATCATTTCCAATAGTAACCTGCTTGGCACCACCGTGCCGCACTGTGTCTCTAAGGACAAGTAAATGAGGATCGTCATCCTGCCGATCTCGGATGCGCTCAAACAAAGAAGACTGAGCAACTGTACAGGCTAGGAGACGGCTGGGCTCAGAAACATCTAACCTCATAAACTGGTTGGCCAGGGCCTGAACATCCAATTCAAGCGGTCTCTCACCAACTGGAATATATGCAAGGCTACCCATACTGACTGACTTTCTACTCAAAGCATCGGCCACCACATTGGCCTTCCCGGGATGATACAATATGGTGATATCATTGTCTTTCAATAGCTCCAGCCACCTTCTCTACCTCAAATTGAGTTCCTTCTGCTTGAACAAATACTGCAAGCTCCAATGATCAGTGAATACCTCACATGGCATGCCGTAAAGATAGTGCCTCCAAATCTTCAGCGCGTGAACAATGGCTGCCAGCTCTAGATCATGAACAGGGTAATTCTTCTCGTGAACCTTCAGCTGCCACGAAGCATATGAAATAACCTTGCCACCCTGCATTAATAACGCACCTAAACCAATACGATATGCATCACAATATAATGTATAAGATCTTGAACCTATGGGTAACACCAATACCTGTGCCGTAGTCAAAGCAATCTTAAGCTTCTGAAAGCTCACTTCACACTCGTCTGACCACCTGAACAGGGCACCCTTCTGGGTCAATCTGGTCAACGGGGCTGCTATGGATGAAAACCTCTCCACAAATTGACGGTAATAGCCCGCCAAACCTAGGAAACTACAGATCTCTGTAGCTTATGTGGGTCTAGGCCAGTTCTAAACTGCCTCAATCTTATTAGGATCCACCTGAATACCCTCTACTGTTATAATGTGACCCAAGAAAGCAACTGAACTCAACCAAAACTCGCATTTTGAGAACTTAGCATATAACTGGCTATCTTTTAGAGTATGAAGAACGATCCGAAGGTGCTGCTCATGCTCCTCTCGACCATGGGAGTAGATCAAGATATCATCAATAAACACAACCACAAAGGAATCCAAGTAGGGTTTGAATGCCCGGTTAATCAAATCCATGAATGATGCTGGGGCATTTGTCAGCCCAAATGACATCACTAGAAACTCATAATGCCCATACCGAGTCCGAAAATCTATCTTAGGAACATCGGATGCCCTAATCCTCAACTGATGGTAGCCAAATCTCAAATCAATCTTTGAAAACACCTTGGCACCCTGAAGCTGATCAAATAAATCATCAATCCTCGGCAATGGATATTTGTTCTTGATGATGACTTTGTTCAACTTCTAATAATCTATACACATCCTCATCGATCCATCTTTCTTCTTCACAAAAAACACAGGTGCACCCCAGGGCGAGACACTAGGTCTAATGAAGCCCTTATCAAGCAAATCCTGCAACTGCTCCTTTAATTCTTTCAACTCTGGCGGGGCCATGCGGTATGGCGGAATGGAAATAGGCTGAGTGCCCGGAACCAAATCAATGTAGAAATCAATATCCCTGTCAGGTGGCATCCCCAACAGGTCTGTAGGAAACACCTCCGGGAACTCACGAACAACCGGCACTGAATCCATGGAAGGAACCTCCGCACTAGAATCGCGGACATAAGCCAAATAAGCTAGACACCCCTTCTTGACCATATGCCGGGCCTTCACATAAGAGATAACCCTGCTGGCAGAATGGCCAAGATTCCCTCTCCACTCTAATCGAGGCAACCCCTGCAAGGCTAAGGTCACCATCTTAGTGTGACAATCTAATATAGCATGATAAGGTGACAGCCAATCCATACCTAGTATGACATCAAAATCAACCATGTCGAGAAGTAGAAGATCTACATGAGTCTCAAGACTCCCAATGGTGACCACACAGTAACGATAAACACGATCTACAACAATAGAATCTCCCACTGGTGTGGACACATACACAGGAGCATTCAAAGAATCACGAGGCACAACCAAATAAGAAGCAAAATAGGATGACACATAGGAGTAAGTAGATCCCGGATCAAATAGAACTGAAGCGTTTCTACTGCAAACTGAAACAGTACATGTGATAACAGTGTCAGATGACTCAGCCTCAGGCCTGGCTAGGAAAGCAAAACACCGGGGATGGGCCCACCACCCTGAACTATGTCTCTGGGATGGCCTCTAACTGGCTAGTCTCCACCTCTAACGGCCTGACCTCTACCTCTGGCTGCCTGACCCCTGCCTCTGGCTGGCTGAGCAGGTGGTGTAATAACTGGTGCCGGAACCATGGCACGAGAACCCTGATACTGTGAGCTGCCCATTACCCGAGGGCAAAATCTAGCAACGTGCCTCAGATCATAACAAGTATAACATAACCTCGGCTGCTGTGACTGCTGACCCTGTCGGCCTGAATAACCACCCTGATAACTCTAGAGTGGAGGTGTACTAACAGGAGCTGGTAGTGCACTGTAGACTAGCTGGTCGGAATAATGCATCTGAGGCCACGACCACCTGAGGCACCGTGGGATGCCTGAAGCACTGAATAAAACTGCCTAGGAGGATGGCCTCTACCAAACGTACTCCTGCCTCTAGATGAGGCACCACTGAACTCACCGGAATGACGAGGTCTCTTGTAAGACCCTTGACCTCCCTGATTAAGAACCATTTCGACCCGTCTGGTAACATTAGCATCCGCCTGAAAAAAAATCTCTCTCCCAGTCTCCTTAGCCAGCTGCAATCTGATAGGCTGAGCAAGTCCATCAATAAACCTCCTCACCCTCTCTCTCTCTCTCTCTCGGTCGGAAACAAAAGAATAACATGATGGGCCAAATCCACAAAACAGGTTTCATATTGAGTAACAGTCATACGGCCCTACTGGTGACGTTCAAACTGACGGCGACACTCCTCTCTCAATGTGATAGGCAAAAACTTCTCTATGAAGAGCTGAGAGAACTGGTCCTAAGTAAGAGCAGGCGACCCAGCTAGTCTGGTCAAAAAGTAATCTCTCCACCATTTCTTGGCAGAACCAGTCATCTGAAATGCAACAAAATTGACCCCATTGGTCTCCACTATACCCATGTTCCGTAGAACCTAATGACAACTGTCAAGATACTCCTGGGGATCCTCTGAAGGAGCACTACTGAAGTGCACAGGAAAGATCTTGATAAACCTGTCCAATCTCCATAAAGCCTCAGAAGACATAGCTGGCCCGTCTCCGACCTGTGCCGCAATAACCGGCTGAACTAATCAGGCTGGCTGAGCTACTCGAGCCTGATACTGGGGAGCTATCTACTCCGGAGCGGGAGTGGTGGGTGTTTGGACTCCTCCTCAAGCGTGAGAGACTACTGGTGCCATGGGAAATGCGCCAGTCTGGGACACACTCTCCATAAGGCCCACCAAATGGACCAAAGCGTCCTAAAGTACGGGGGAGGCAATGAACCCCTCCGGAACCTGAGCTGGTCCGGTAGGAACAATCTGGGCTAGTACCTCTTCGTCAAGCTATATCTGAGGCTCCACTACTGGGACTGCTACTCGGGCTCTAGGCTGAGCCCTGCTCCTGCCTCGGCCTATGGCATGACCTCGGCCTCGACCTCTGCCCCGCGTAGGAGCTGCCACTGGAGGCTCTGGCTGATGCTCAGCTGAGGAAGCGGTACGTGTTCTCGCCATCTGCTAGAGAATAAGAGTAGAAGAGTTCAATCAATATTGAGAAAGCAAAATCGCACGATAGAGAAGAATAGAAGTGAAACTTGTTCCTAAACTTCATAGCCTCTGGAAGATAAGCACAAACGTCTCCGTACGGATCCTCCATACTCTACTAAGCTTGCTCGTGAATCGTGAGACCTAGGCAACCTAGTTCTCTAATACAAACTGTCACAACCCGAAATTTCCCACCGACGGGACCGTGATGACGCCTAATATTTCAGTTGCTAGGAAAGCCAACATTAGAGAATCATTAAACCAATTCCTTATTTCCATTCAATAATTAACAATAATTAACTAAGATGAACTATAATAAGTGCGGAATATCATAAAAACTGTATTAATTACTACCACCCGTATCTAGAGTCACAATTCACGAGCATTCTAGAGTTTGCTACAAGTAATAGTCTGAAAGAAATACAGCTGTCTGAATGAAAGAAATAGTAGAACAGAAAAGATAGACGGGGACTTCAAGGTTTGTGAATGCCGACAGATCTACCTTGAGTCTCCGGACAGCGGACCAATAGCAAAATCTCGATCAACATGAGCCGGTATCAAAATCTGCACAGAAAGTGCAGAGTGTAGTATCAGTACAACCGACCCCATGTACTGGTAAGTGTCGAGCCTAACCTCGACGAAGTAGTGACGAGGCTAAGGCAAGGCACCTACAAATCAACCTGTGCAATTTAACAGTGTATATACAAATAATAGAAATGAAGAACTAAACAGGAAATGTCGGGAGAGGAACATACTGAGGGGAATACAAGATAAAGAACTACAACAAAATGATCACCGGAGCAGTCAATATACCATGAATCAACAGGAATAATGAATACAATAAGGAAAAATGCACGACATTACCCTTCGTGCTTTTACTCTCAATCTCACCATAAAATTAATAGAAATGGCACGACTTCACCTTTCGTGTATTAACTCTACTATCATGGCACGGCATCACCCTTCGTGCATTAACACTCACAATATGGCACGGCATCACCCTTCGTGCATTAACACTCACAATATGGCACGACATCACCCTTTGTGCATTAACACTCACAATAGGGCACGGCATCACCCTTCGTGCATTAACACTCATAATATGGCACGACATCACCCTTCGTGCATTAACACTCTCCCTTACCATAATACAATGCATAAATAACAATAGGGAGATAGAATAACAAGTACAAACCTTACTTCAACATTTGGTTCCATAATATCAATCTCAACTTTGAAATAAAAACTCAATTATCACCAAAACATCCGTAAATATGATAAGAATGATAAATTGAACAACACTAGTATAATACGTAGCAATTAGGCATAGGATTGAGACAATATAAGAAAAATAGAGAAACATGAAAAACAGGTAAATTGGCGGCGCATAAGTACTCGTCACCTCACATATACGCCGCTCACATGAATTTCACTTAGCAAGTAATCTAAGGTTCCTAATTCCCTCAAGTCAGGGTTAGACACAACACTTACCTCGCTCTGAAGGCCACTTAATTCTCAATCACAGCTTTTCCTTTGGAATTCACCTCCAAACCACTCGTATCTATTCAAAAATGATTCAATAATATCATATATTGCTAAAGGAATCAATTATATTGCATAAATTAAAATTTTCCAAATTTTCTTCCAAAAAGAAGAAAAAATCGACCCCCGGGCTCGCTTGGTCAAAATTCGAGGTTCGGACCAAAATCCATTTACCCATTCATCCCCGAGCCCGAATATATAATTGGTTTTGGAATCCAACTTCAAATTGAGGTCTAAATCCCCAAATTTCTGAAATTCCTAGTTTCCATCCTAACCCCTAATTCTACCATGAAAACTCTAGATTTTAGGTTGATAATTCAAGAAATATAATGGGTAATTGAAAGAAAATAGTTTAGAATCACTTACCAACACTTTGGGGAAGAAAATGACTCTTGAAAATCGCCTCTACCCTTTTGGTTCTTGAAAAATGTTGAAGAAATGGCTTAAACCCGTGTTTGATTCTGTTTTACGCACTGGGCGACAGTGTGCATCGCGTTCGCGAGGCCACTGTCGCGTTCGCAAAGGGTACTGGCTGCCAAGCCTTTGTGTTCGCGAGATCCTGCTCGCGTTCGTAATGGTTACTCCCCCCTAGCCTTCGCGTTCGCGAGGCATTGCTCGCGTTCGCGATGAAGGAACGACCAACCCTCCCCCAGGTGTGCCTAACACTATGTGTTCGCGAAGGGTAACGCCCCCATCGCTTCGCATTCGCGACAAAGCCTTCGCGTTCGCGAAGAATAAAACTTCAGCTGCCAAGTTTACTCTTCGCGTTCGCGAGAGTACCTTCGCGAACGCAAAGAAGGACATGCCAGAACACGTGCTGCAGTAAAATATCAGATTTTGAAAGTCCAAAACATCCCGTGGCATATCCGAAACTCACCTGAGCCCTCGGTGCTCCAAACCAAACATGCACACAAGTCTAAAAACATCATACGAACTTGCTCGCATGATCAAATCGCCAAAATAACACCTGGAACTCTAAATTTAGCACTAAATCAAATGAAATTCTCAAGAACACTTTAAAGTTCATATCTTCTCAACTGGACTTCCGAATCACGTCAAATCAACTCCATTTTCACCAAATTTCATAGATAAGTCTTAAATATCATAATGAACCTGTACCGGGCACCAGAACTAGAATACGGACCCGGCACTAACAATGCCAAACATCAATCAATTCTTAAAAATAATTAATTTTCAAACTTTTAATTTTTATCAAAAATTCATAACTTGAGCTAGGGACATCCGAATTTGATTCCGGGCATACGCCCAGGTCCCATAATTCGATACGGACCCACTGAAACCGTCAAAATATGGATCCGGGCCCGTTTACCAATAAGGTTGATCGAAGTTAACTAAAATTAACTTTTAAGGCATAAATTCTTATTTTCATCAATTTTCAACATAAAAACTTTTCGAAAACATGCCCGGACTGTGCACGCAAATCGAGGAGGGTAAAAAAAATGAGATTTTTAATGCTTAAGAGCACAGATTCAAGTTTTAAAATGTAAGATGACCTTTTTGGTCATCACAGATAAAATCTATACAGTCGGTAGAGTTGAAGTTGAGGATGCATTGGATGTAGCATACCAAAATGATATTTCAAGTGTTGAAACACTAGTGGATGGTGAATTAGCAGATGAATTACAGGATAACAACGGCCTATACAAAGAATTTGATCCTTCGGTCCTATGATCAATTTTAATTGAGCATGGTAAGGGAACATCGATGGAAAATGAGGACGAAGATTCAATTGATGAAAATGAAACCAGCGATGAAGAATCATATGATGAAGAAAATGAAAATGAAACAAGTGATGAGAATTAAGATATTTATGTTTTTATAACTTGTTTAGTATTTATATGTTATGATGTGCATCATCGTAATATGTAATAAAATTACTTTATATTATTAATGACTTCTTTATTTTTTATGTTTATATTGTTATATTTATTATGTATACTTTATGTTTATATTTGTTATGTTAAATTTTTTTACATGTAAATATTTTATATGCATTACACAAATGGATTCTCGCGGTAAAGAAATAAAAAAATCTAAGAAGAAAAAACACACTTTACCTAGACCAACTCAACTTCCTCCACCAACACAAAATATGAGCCCTCCTCCTATGCCTCCTCGTCCTTCCATGCCAGCTTCACAGTCATCTGACTTTTTCAAAGTCCCTCCACCGCTTAGCTCACTTCAGTATTACTACATGCCTTATCATGGTGGCTCAGCTTCGACCACCATTAATTTTATACCCACGTCTTGTTTCTCATCTTCTTCCCCGCGTGATCCTGCTAGTTAGTTCGGTGGCTCACCACCGATTGCATCTCCAAGCCATCATAGTAGCCATCATGGTGGTTTATCTTTTGTGCCTCATACATCTCCCACTCAATTATCATCTCCATCATCATCCACTCCAAGTATATCTAACTTGGATATTGGAGGATCTCACGCAGCTACATCCCCATCTACTAGTACTTCTATAGTTGCTGGTACCGTGAGACAGTGTACTGGAGGGACTGTACAGTGCGATCATCTTCATCGGCTGGTTATTGTTCCCTATGGCGACGGGTGAGTTTTCCTTCAATTTCCTTTTAAAAACTTTCAATAAAATTTTGCATATAATGAATCTAATGACGCTTTATATGTTAAATTAAATGCAGATTTTTGCCATCCTTTCAGGCCGCGCATATGGTGATGGAATCTATGAAGCCATTTTTTCATGAGCCGTAGAATTCATGGAGACAGATACCGTACCAGATCAGAATGAATATGTGGCAACAATTTAAGGTAAGAGTAGATTAATTTTTTTTAATACTTATCCTTATTCGTCTAATAATATTTATTCAATTTTGCAGGTTAGGTGTGTATGGCAGCCAACACTTGAAAATCTGGTGAATGAGAACTTAGAAAAGAGAGCACAGAAGCGGATATCGAATTCACATCATGTTGCTAGGAAAGATGGCAACAGGCCTGATTGGATACGTGAAGATGTCTGGAATCAACTTTTGGCGAAGTGGAACACCCCTGAGTGGAAGAAGAAGAGTCAACAGGCAAAGTTAAACAGAGCTTCTACTAAGGGTGGATCATTGCATACTGGAGGTTCTATTAGTTTTGCAGCCCATCGTTTGAGAATGGTAATTTTATTTTAAAATATTCTTAGTTTTACAAGTATGCAAATTGAACATATATATATATATATATATATATATATATATATATATATATATATATATATAATTACTTCTTAATTTTCAGGAAAAGGAACATGGGGCAAATGTGAATTATGCCGAGGTCTTTGCGGAGACCCACAAGAAGAAAAAAAAGGACTACACAAGAGAAGGATGGATCGAACTGCGTGCTTCAGAGACATTTGTATGATCCCAATACCAAAACTATATTATTTTTTCTTGGTTTATTTTATTTATATAACGTGTATTATTTTTATTTCAGGACAAGTATCATATTGGTCTTCATGCATGGCGAAAAACTCAGCCCGAAGGAACTCAGCCGACCCCCGAGGATATGAATGCAATTTGGACACAGACGGCTGGTGGCGTGAATAAAGGTATAAATATTATGTAATTATCTATTTTGGTATTAATTTGAAAGTTGCTTTTTTGTGTTTTTACTTCTTTTACTTTCTTTTCTTTTATTTCTCACGAAAATAATAAATAAAGGTTGAGTCTACGGGATTGGAGTACAGCCATCCTCCAGTTTCCACCAACAACATTATTCAGTGGGGCATCGGTTTCCCAAGAAGACATGAAAGATATGCGTCAAAAAGTGGATCAAATATCGCAAGAATTTCAAGCAACTCAGACTTTGATCCAAAAATTATTAAAAAAGAAAAGAAAGAAAGGAGCTGCAATGAGTACTCTGAGTCTGAGGAGGAGACTGATTCTCAATAAGCTATTTTAATATTTTAGAGTTGAAGTTAGAGACAACTTTGATAGTTGGTTGTTTGATATTTGGATTGTTATATTAGGTTTTTGGTTAATTGTTAGGTGTTTGGTTGGTTGTTTTCTTTAGCATGTGGTGTAATTAGAAATACAACATGATTCTGCTTAAAAATTCCCAGATTTGCGACTGAATCAGTCGCAGAATTCACCAGGAATTACCCAGATTTGTGATTGATTCAGTCGCAAACTGAAAATTTCTAACAATATTTAATTAAGATTTGCAACTGAATCAGTCGCACATGTAGAATTTTTGAATTTTTTAATTAATTAATAATTCAAGATTTGCGACTGTTTCATTTGAAATAATTAATTTAAAATTAATTTTATTTTTAAATTTTCTGACAAAATCGGTCGAAACATTAAGTTTGTATTTGTGTTTTATTTCTGGCCAGCGACTGAATCAGTCGTAAAATCAGCGACTGATTCGTTGCAAATTACTTTAATTCAAATATCCCATATTATTCAATTTGCGACTGATTCCATCGCAAATAAATTGCGACCACGTGTTTTCCGACTGACACTTTTCAGTCGGAAATCCATCGGAAAAACATGATTTTCCGACTGATTTGACGGTCGCAAATTTGCTGGTTTTTAGTAGTGAATGTATATTTTATTAAAGTTTTGTCCCCTGTCGTCGAGACTCACTGAGTACAATGGATGGTACTGATGTTCTCTTTTGGGAACCTACGTTTGTCTGCGGTACAACGTAGGAACCGGTTTTGCAGGCTACAGGTTAGGACTTTCCTCTCTTCCATTGCTTTTGGTAAGCTCTGCTTTTGTTCGTAGAGTAATCCTTTGAGTCATCTTTATTTAGTTATTTCTTTATTTACTTGGAAAACTAGCCAGGCAATCTCATGTCCTGAGCAGTGCATCCGTTTATCAATTGAGGGTTCATAGACACAGTTGGTGGGTTAAGATTCACATATTTTTGATAATAACTTAGCAGTATTTCAGTAGTTACTACGAACAAAGTTTGGGAGCTGGTTATTTTAGATATTCAAATTAATTAAAAGTATTTGGTTAAAGTAATGCCTTGTTGCATATAAAATTGGAGGTTATAATAGTTTTATTAAGTGCAGATGGTTCGCCCGGTTAAATTTAGCGATCGGGTGCCGGTCACGACTTGTTCAGAAAATGGGTCATGACAAACTTGGTATCAGAGCCTCAGGTATATGGAGTCCTAGGGGTCTATGATGCCGTGTCAGTAAAGTCTTATTTATGGGTATGAAGCGTGTCATACTTATAAGTAGGAGGCTTCAAGCATTTAGGAAAAGTCTCATTTTTGCATACTTTAGATCGTGCAGTATAGCCTACTCAAAAGAAATTATCTAATGTATTCGTTTCTCCAAAACTCGCAGAAATGGCTCGTACTCGCAACTCCGACACCGACACTCACTATGCTGCTCAAGAAACTATTGCTACTATTGTGTCTCAAGGTAGAAATAAGAAGGCTTCAACTAAGAAAAGGAAGGGTAAATCCACAAAGGTGGTTCAAGTACCCCGGGTTGAACATGAAGAAGGGGTGGAGCATGATGAGCCAGTACCTCAGGATCCAGTGCTGCCCCCAACAATAGTTCTGGCTCAGACAGCTATATCTCCAGAGGTGGGTCAGATGTTTAATGCTGTTAATAGTGCTATGGAGATGTTTAAAGCCTTCATGTCCAACCAAAACAAGAGAAGAGATGAGATTCCACCTCAATCAAATAGACAGAACAATTCTGAGTCCTCAAGAGTGAATGAATTTTTAAAGCTGAGTCCTCCATTGCTCCGTGGTACTATAGTTGATGAAGATCCAATGTTATGGCTGGAGGGTGTCAAGAAAGCCCTCCGAGCGATGAAGGCATTTGATGATGAAGCTATGGAGCTGGGTGCCTACCAGCTTACAGATGTGGTTGGCGCCTGGTTTGAGATGTGGGAAAAGGAAAGAGATGAAGATGATGGTCCGCCTACTTGGGAAGAATTTGAAGAGGCCTTAATGGCTAATTTTATACTAGAAGAGGATAGGAAAGCTAAGGCTACATAGTTCGAGCAACTCAAGCAAGGAAATAAAAGTGTGCAAGAGTACTACATGGAATTCATAAGTTTGGCTAAGCATGCCCCTCACATGGTTAAGACAAAAAAAGAAAATATCCGCAAGTTTGTTGGTGGTTTGGCTTACCACATTAAGGATACGACATCAACTACAACGGTATGAATGATAGCTTTCTCCTCTGTTGTGGGATTCGCCAAGCACTTAGAAAAAGACAGACAACAAAGGAGAGATGAAAAAGAGCATAACAAGAAAGCCCGGACAGTAGGCGGGTTCAATGGTACATCCAGAGGAGGTGGAAGGGGTTCCTCCAATAAGGAGTCATTACCACCATCTCAGTCCAGTTATTAGTCAGGTGGTGGATCTTATTTAAGACGTACTCAGAGTTATGGAAACCAGTCTCGACAGAATCAGAATTTTAGGACATCATCCTCACATAGCCAGAGTCATGATGAGCAACATTCACAATAACAAGGTCTTTATGGAACATGTAAGCGGCAACATTCAGGTCAGTGCAAGCTCGGGTTTCATGATTGCTATCATTGCTGAAACAATGGTCATATAAAGGCAAACTGCCCAAAGTTGCGACGTAATTTCAGTGGGGGATCAACTTGTCCTTCTAGTTCCTCAGCTACTATAGTTGCACCACCTCAGGCTCATGGTTCTCATAATCAGGTCGGGTATGGAGCAGGCAGAGGTGCAGATCGCGTTACTCAGGGAGGGGGACAACTCCGTTTGTTTGCTGCACTTGATCGTCAGAGTGCAGAGGTATCTACAGAAGTTATTACAGGTATACTTCTAGTCTGCTCACATAATGCTTATGCCATAATTGATCCAGGATTCAACGTTTTAGTACGTGACTCCATACTTTGCAATTAACCTCGGGCTAGAACCTAAACAACTTAGTGAGCCATTCCTAGTATCTACTCCAATTGGCGAGTCAGTGAAAGCCACAAGAGTCTATAGAGGTTGTATAGTTTCAGTCCAAGGTCACAACATCGAGGCAGATCTCATAGAGTTAGAAATAGTGGATTTCGAGCTGATCATGGGCATGGATTGGTTGTCTTCCTACTATTCCATGTTAGATTGTCGTGCCAAGATAGTCAGGTTCCAATTTCCAAATAAAGAAGTCTTAGAGTGGAAGGGTAGTTCAGCATCGCTTGTAGGTAAGGTTATTTCTTATTTTAAGGCACAACGAATGATCGGTAAGGGGTGTATTGCCTATTTGGCTCACATCATTAATCCATAATCAAAACCACCAGGTCTTCAATCTGTGCCAGTTGTTAGAGAATTTCCAGAAGTTTTCCCAGATGACCTTCCCGGACTTCCTCCTAAAAGAATCATAGAATTTGGCATCGATCTCATGCCAAGAACTCAGCCCATATCTATACCTCCTTATAGGATGGTTCCAGCAGAACTTAATGAGTTGAGAGAACAATTGAAAGACCTTCTTAACAAGGGCTTCATCAGGCTGAGTGTTTCACCGTGGGGGTGCCCCAATCCTGTTTGTCAAGAAGAAAGATGGGTCTCTCAGAATGTGAGTCGACTATCGGCAGATGAATAAAGTTACCATTAAGAACAAGTACCCAGTGCCAAGAATTGATGATTTATTTGATCAACTTCAGGGTGCAAAGTACTTTTCAACGATAGACTTGAGGTCGGGGTACCATCAGTTGAGAATCAGAGAAGTGGATATATCTAAAACAACCTTTAGAACTCGCTACAGGCACTATGAATTTCTAGTAATGTCCTTCGGGGTGACAAATGCTCCAGCTGCATTCATGGACCTCATGAACAAAGTTTTAATGCCATTACTTGATACCTTTATTATCGTGTTTATAGAGGATATTTTGGTATATTCTAAGAGCAAGTATGAGCATGCAGAACACCTCAGGATAGCCTTGCAGACCTTGAAGGAGAATGAGCTTTATGCCAAGTTTTCAAAATGTGAGTTCTGGTTGCAGTTAGTGGCATTCTTAGGCCACATGGTATCTAGTGAAGGCATAAAAGTAGACCCTCAGAAGACAGAAGCAGTGAAGAATTGGCCAAGGCCAACAACGCCAATCAAAATCAGGAGTTTCTTGGGGTTAGCTGGCTACTATAGAAGGTTTGTATAGGGGCTTTCCTTACTTGCAGCTCCATTAACTAAGTTGATTCGGAAAGCAGTTAAGTTCCGGTGGTCAGACGCTTGTGAGCAGAATTTTCAAGAGTTAAAGAAGAGGTTGACCACTGCACCTGTATTAACCTTGCCGATAGGTTCGGGTGGGTTCACAATGTATTGTGATGCCTCCAGAGTTGGTCTCAGTTGTGCTCTTATGCAAAATGGAAAAGTTATTGCTTATGCTTCTAGGCAGTTAAAGAATAATGAGAAGAACTACCAACACACAACTTGGAGCTTGCAGCAGTGGTGTTTGCATTAAAGATATGGTGGCACTACCTTTATGGCGAGCATTCTTAAGTGTTTACAGATCACAAAAGCCTCCAGTACATTTTCAAGCAGAAAGAATTAAATTTGAGATAGAGAAGGTGGCTCGAGCTATTGAAGGATTATGACATCAATATCCTTTATCACCCGGGCAAAGCTAATGTGGTAGCAAATGCACTTAGTAGGAAGTCAATGGGTGTCGTGGCCCATCTTGCTGTAATGACCCAGCCGATCGTTTTGAGTATTATAATCTCATTTCCCCATTTACTGCTCAAATTTTGAATTACAGTTGTTATTTGGCTTGCCGGGGTAATTGGTTTGGGTCCGGTGAGGTTTTGAAATGATTTGGAGCACTTAGTTCCAAGGTTTAGAATTTAAGTTGAAAAGGTTGACCGGATGTTGACTTATGTGTAATGACCCCGGAGAAATTTCGCTAAGAAAATTAAGGTTTGGTAGTGCCGAGGTAGATCAATTAGTACAAAGATTATAGAAATTGACGGCATTCAGAACTCGTTATTGGGCCTATTGGGTTGAACAATGCACCGATGTGTAAAGGAAAAGTTTGTTGGAAAAGGGTCATTTCTGCGACCACTATGCGGTCACAGAATCACTCTGCGGACCGCATAATGGTCGCAAAGTGGATCAGTAGAGGGGCAAGATTTGAGGAAAATCTGTGGTGTGCTATGCGACCGCAGACCTGTTTTGCGGTGCATTATGCGACCGCAGAACAAGTATGCGGACCGCATAATGATCGCAGACCGGGTCAGTAATGCCCAACTTTGAAGGCCAAATTATGCGGCAGGTATGCAAACCGCATACCTGTTATGCGATCACATAACTGCGTCGGAGCTTCCATTCTATCTAATTTTTGACCGGACCCAACTTCGATTTATAGCCCTTGAAGCTCATTTTTGAGCCAAAATATGATATTTTAGAGAGAGGTGAGAGCATTTTAGAGAGAGAAAGTGAAGACTTAGTCATTTATCCATCGATTCTTGTTCGAGGTTTGAAGATTTCACAAGGACCTTGCTAGGGCTTCAAAGAGGTAAGAATTTCTTTCCTCAATTCTTCAATTTCGGGTTTGGAGTAAAAATAGGTGATTTATAATATGATTCCTGGGTGTAAGAGTATTATGTATACCTACCAATAAGGTATTGGAAAGATTGTTAAGTTCAAATGGGTAAGGATTGAGTTGAAAAAGGTAGAAATCTTCATAGGCTTTAATTGAAGATTTGAGGTTCGAGTTGGTATCAGATTTTGGTAAAATTTATATGGTTGGACTCGTGGTTGGATGAACGTTCATCTTCTATAACTTTTGTCGGGTTCCGATACGTGGGCCCCACGAGCGAATTTTGACTTAATTTCGGATTTTATTGGAAAACTTAGTATCTCCTTATGGAATTAATTACAATAATGGGTATTGACTGAATTAAATTAATTGTGGCTAGATACGAGGCTTTCGGAGACCAATTTTCGTGGAAAAGACATAACAGAATAAAGTATTACACGGTTTGAGGTAAGTAACAGTTTTAAATCTGGTCCTGAGGGTATGAAACCCCCGATTTTTGTATCATGTGATTATTTTGGAGGTGACGCACATGCTAGGTGATGGGCGTGTGGGCGTTCACTGAGGGGATTGTGACTTGGTCCGTCCCGTGGAAACTGTAAAGTTGAATAACTTGTTGATAATTATGTGTTCTCTAATTTTTGTGGTAATTTGACTATAAGTCAGGTTAGAAATCATGTTTAGGCTATATTTTGGTATTGTTGGGACCCACAGAAGTCGTGTACATGTTGAATTATTTGCTTAAATTGTTGTTTTTTACTCAATCATAGTTACTTGATTATTTTGTCTCAGTCTTTATTGTTCATTATTGATGTATCATATCATTGTTGTTTGGGCTGATTTCATGATTGTTGAGAGCCCAAGAGATTGGAGAGCTTTATGACTGAGTGAGGCTGAGGGCCTGATTGTGAGATATTATACTATAGCACGCGAGTTGGCCGTGCAGCACGTGAGTTGGCCATGCGGATCCAAATATTTATATTATGGCACGTGAGTTGTCCGTGTAGCACGTGAGTTGTCCGTGAAGATTATAGCGCTTGGGCTGTAGGAGCCCCTTCAGAGTCTGTACACCCCCAGTGAGTGCGGATACCCATTGAGAGTGAGTGATGAGGGCTGGGAGCCCAGGGAGTGATGAGGGCTGGGAGCCCAGTGAGTGATTGGTGTCCTAAGAGGTTGTACTTGATTTTCATTTGTTGCTGCACTTAGTTGCTATCTATCATTGTTGTGAAATCTCTGAAAGATTGTTGATATACGGATTACATGAACAGGAACTGTATAAAAATTAATTTGACATTAAACTGCCAGATTTGATAGCATGTTTATTCTTTGCTGGAATTACTGGAAATGAACCATAACTGTGTAGCTCATTACTATCTTCAGTTCCTTATTTATTATTGTTACTTGCTTAGTTGGTTGTACTCATACTATACCCTGCACTTCGTGTGCAGATCCAGGTGTCCCCGGACACAGCGGGTGTTGATCCTTTCGCGCGGTTGATTTTCAGGAGATTTTGAGGTAGCCGCCGTGTTTTCGCAGACCTTGTCTCTCCTTCTCTATCTCTTTGTTTACTGTACTTGGTCTCAGACTATTATAGAATATATTTTCTAGACTTGTATTCATATTAGATGCTCATGTACTCAGTGACACCAGATTTTGGGGAGTGTTCGTATTTGTATTTGGGAGATTTTGTATTGTATTTAAATATTATATTTTTAAACTTAAAAGAAATTGTGGTTTAGTGAAATTAACGGCTTGCCTAGTATCGAGATAGGCGCCATCACGACGGGTGAGATTTTGGGTCGTGACACTTGCGGTACAAAGGCGAACTTTGGGCTGATAAATTCAAAAACTAGCAAATGATGGAATTAGATTGGATGAGACTGAAGAAGGAGGTATAACTGCTTATGCCTTAGTGCAATCCTCTATTGTTGCGCATGTTAAGGCTAAACAAGATGAAGATATGTACTTAGCGAAGTTAAAAGAAGAAGTCAGAAACAAAGAAATCACTGCTTTCACTTTCGAAAGTGATGGAGTTTTGAAGTTGAATGATCGGTTGTGTGTGCGTGATGTAGATGGTCTTAGAAGGTCCATAATTGAAGAAGCTCACAACTTGAAGTATTCTATCCACCCAGGTTCTACCAAAATGTATCCTGACTTGAAAGAGTTGTATTGGTGGAAAGACATGAAAAAGCAAGTAGCAGATCATGTGGCCAAATATTTGAATTGCCAGCAAGTCAAAGTCGAGCATCAGAGGCCTGCTGGCCTAGCTCAAGATATAGAGATACCACAGTGGAAATGGGAGATGATTAATATAGATTTTGTAGTAGGTATGCCTCACACATACCGTAAGCATGATTCAATTTGGGTTATTGTAGACCGATTGATAAAATCCGCATATTTTCTACCAGTAAAGACGTCGGATTTCGTAGAGCAGTATGCGCAGTTCTACATCAACGAAATAGTTCGATTGCATGGTGCTCCAGTTTAAATCATATCTGACAGAGGCCATCAGTTCACGGCGCATTTTTGGCAGGCATTTCAGAAAAGATTAGGTACCAAGGTCAATTTGAGCATCACTTTCTATCCACAGACCGATGGCCAGGCAGAAAGGACCATTTAGACTCTCAAAGATATGTTGCGAGCATGTGTTATAGATTTTGGAGGTAATTGGGATGATCACTTGCCACTTATAGAATTTGCTTACAATAACATCTATCAGTCCATCATTGGTATGGCTCCTTATGAAGCGTTGTATGAGCGAAGGTGTAGGTCTCTAGTGGGTTGGTTTGAAGCAGCAGAGGTGTCGTTGATCGGTCCAGAGTTGTTTTGTGAGGCCTTATAGAAAGTTCAGCTAATCAGAGAAAGGATGAAAATGGATAAGAATCGTCAGAAGTCCTATTCTAACAAGAGGCATCGTGACTTAGAGTTAATGGTTGGTGACAAAGTGTTTTTGAAAGTTTCACCAATGAAAGGAGTTATGAGGTTTGGTAAGAAAGGAAAACTTAGTCTTAGATTTATCGGACCTTATGAGATTATAGAAACGAAGGGGAAAGTGTCTTATGAACTAGCGTTGCCCATTGAGTTGTCCTATGTTCATCCTATCTTTCATGTGTCTATGCTTAGAAAGTACATTTATGATGAGTCACACATAATACCTGCCGACATCATAGAAATTAAAGAAGGCTTGACTTATGAAGAGGTACTTATAGAAATTCTTGATAGGCAAGTAAGAAAGTTGAGGTCAAAAGTTTTGTGGAGTAATCATGATTCAAAAGAGGCTACGTGGGAGGTCGAGGAAGATATGAGGAAGAAGTATCCTTATTTATTTGAGGAACAATGTATATAAACCAAGGTTTGGCTTGGCATTTATATCTCATTTATTAAATATAAGTTAACATGTGTTTTTGTCCTTGCTAGATTATACTTAGTTGTTGATGTAATTATGTTTCTATCACGGTATAAGGTTAGTGGCACGAATAAATCAATCTTTTAACGGATGGCATAGATAGGCCATTTCTGTTAGTTGAGTGACATTTTTAGGCCTTTTCCGTAATATATACTCCAAGTGGCAAAACCAAGAAACAGAGTTGCAGAAAACAAATGTTGACACCTAAATAGATTCACAAAAAGTTTATCTATTTTTATGTATTTTAATTAAACTCAACAAACTAGTCTTGGTTTTTTAAAAGAAAATAGCACTGTAGCAATCCTCTTGATGAAGACATAGTGTCGGAACACGCATAGCACTCTTTTATTCGAATGGCGAAAGAAATAACAGAAAACATAGTACATATATAGTTACTAGTAGTACAAATTTATTTTCATCTGGACTGGAAAACGAAAACTAGATCAGGTTTGGAAGTAACAACACTGAATAACATTTTGGAACTCACAAGACTTGAATTTCTTTAACGTCTTTGTTAGGCCTCTCAGTTCTAGGAATAGTGAGGGTCAAGACACCATCTTTCATCTCAGCCTTGATCTCATCAACTTTTGCATCTTCAGGAAGCACAATGCTATTGTCGTAGTATCCATAGCTTCTTGTGTGGCAATATTTTCAAAATAAATGAGTCCAAGTGTCATGACTTAAACCTAAGTGTCACTACCCATAGAAAGAAACATTGGAGTAGCAATTTGTAAAGGAAGTAAGGACACGTGTATGGACACTTGTCTATATTTAAAACTATTTATAAGCCTATAAATAGGCACTCATTCCCTAATGATGATGCAATAGAAATGCTTCCTTTTTCTACTTCTTCTCTCCCTTAAGCCTTACGCCTCTGTTCTTTCTTTCCTTTATCTTTCTTTCCAATTTAGTTGGTCTTATTCTTTTTCTTATTTGATGGATTTGAAAATTTAATTTTGCTGATTCCTGTATCTTCTAAATAAATAGAGATATACTTGTTTAATTCTGAGAAAACATTTCACATTACTGAAATAGTTTCTTAGGACAGTGTCCAGCACGACTCAAGCCAATTCGTGTATCTGCTTACAAATAATATTATTACAGTATTATTATCGTTATTTTCCGGTGTCATTTCCCTACAATCTAAGAAACTATTGCAAGTAATACTATACATTTAATGCATTAAAGTTATTTACTTTTTGCTGAAGTGTTGTGCTTTAGATTTTGGTTGGTTATTGTGGTGCCTCCTTGCCGGAGTATGAGCAATTAGTTTATGAGTTGTGTATGGTGCCTATGAATGACCTGTTATGATATATTTAGTTGTGGTTGGCGTAGTTGTGGTATTTGTGACAGGGATAGTTTTTTGGATAGTCCCATTTACACGGGAGACTCTGCCGAAATATTTGAAAATTTAGGGAGTTAGCCAAAATTTTGAGTCCCTTGGGAAAGGGAGTAGTGCTAAGAAAACTTAAGAAGTTCAAGTGAGTAGTGCTAGCAACATTCAAGGACGAATTTTTTTAAGGAGGGAAGATTGTAATACTCCACAAATCTATAAAAGTTTCAACACACGCTAATTATAGTATTTATTTTTTTAAAATCTTGCCTTGAGTGCATAAAAATTATACTTCTATTACGAATTTAAACCCTTGTGATTGATTTTGTTACTTCTCTATTTATAAATAATTGGATATACAATTAGGGGAATATTAATAATTTTAATATTATTAATTATTAAAAGTAGGTATAATTAAATACTAGTTAAGTCAAAAAATAAAAGAAAAAATAATTAAAAAAAAGGACGTGACAGCTTTAGCCCATAAAGGGGTGTGCAAGGCAAAAGGAATAAACAAAAGGCTTAATGCCTTAAACAAAACAGAACGCCTCACGTTCTGTTTACTCACACACATCAAAAGGGCTTAAAGCCTTATACGAAATAGAGGCAGCCACGAAATTTCTCACGCACGAAAAGTTCTAGGGTTCTTTACAAATTACTAATTTTTCAATTCAGGTATATAAAATTTTCTATTGTCAATTATCTTACAGTAGTAGTAGGTAAGAATCAAATAGTTAATTACCTTCTTTCTTTGTATCAACATTAAATTTTATATTTAGGTCTGAAACTTTGAAATTAAGTAAAATGCATTTCAATTACATTTTGAAGCCTTTTTTTGTTTGAATTAAATAGGTAATCACAACTGACAGCGGAAACAAGTATGAATACAACTACCACCCAAGACTGGTAGTACTGAGTCACGAACTCTAACTGAATACATGAAATGATCACGAGGACCGAATACACAATATTGTTTGATTAAAAATTAACAGTACAATGAAATGAAAAGATTTCAAGGGACTGCAACGACTAAGCAGCTATATCTTGAATCCTTACGATCCCGCTTTTACTCTGCTCAAGTCCGATATCTTCAATACCTGGCTCTGCATAAAAATATATAGAAGTGTAGTATGAGTACACCACGGTCGGTACCCAGTAAGTATCAAGACTAACCTCAATGGAGTAGAGACGAGGTACAGTCAAGACACCCACTAGTCTAATAACCTGTGCAATATAATATACAAAATAATAGGAAATAAATAACATTAAGGCAATATCAAACAACCAATGATATGCACAGTAAGACAATAAAATTATCATTTAATATCGCTCAACAATTAATAAATACAATTACACCCAGTTAAATCAAGTTCTTCAATTAAATATCTTTCACATATAATTCTTACGAATAAAACTCTTTTTCAAATATAATTTCGTCGAATAAATATCTTTCAAATACAATTCGTTTTGAATAAAAATCCTTCCAAATAAATATTTTGAATATAATTCTTTCAATTAAAGAGTCACCATGTAACACCTCATTTCAAAATCATAAAAATACGGGTCTCAACCCATTTTTATATTTTTCGTAAACACGAGTCTCAACCCATTTTTCATGTTTCTATGGCACCTCGTGCCCATAATTAAATCATCATATTTTCCCGGTACCTCGTGCCCTCATTTCATATCACAACTGGACGGACAACTCACGTGCCAAATATCATTATCATTTCATCACAGCACCGCGTGCCCACATTTCATATCTCAACTGTACGGACAATTCACGTGCCAAATATCCTCATTATTTGTTCACGGCACCTCGTGCCCACATTTCATTTAATAATTCGCCTGGCAATAGCCACAGGCTCTCAATTTAAATACAAATCAGATTGTTATCATTTTACCAAAAACAAGATAAATTGCACAAGGTATAAAAATAAACACAAGAAAATCATCAACACCACAAACCCACATCATCACATGTCGTCCCTGACAATAGCCACCCTTATCGCTCCGCCCAGACAATATCAATAGCCACCCTTATCGCTCCTATTGCCACCCTTATCGCTCCTATAGCCACCCTTATCGCTCCGCTCAGACAATATTCCAACAAACACAACAACAGTGAAATGCCACCCTTATACCCACATAATATCAACGGTGAAATACCACCCTTATCTCCCCAAAATAATAACTCACACAACACAATAATTTACACGGAAAATTAATACGGCAACATAATAAAATCAATTCATATCACAATGTGCCCAATGGCTACAACTAAATTCCAAAGATAATAACAAAATTAATTAATTTTACAATAAATACCCCAAAAGCTCCACACAATATGTACAATACCCAAAAATAATCAATAGAGATTGAAATTACCCAACATAAAGTAAAGTCTTCATTAAATTCAAATTTTCAATAATTATATAAACACCTATTCTCAAGCTCATTTAATTAATTATTTGCAGAGGAAATATCCATAATGAAATTCAATTCCAATAATTATCAAACCAATAAATTCACAGAATTACATAAATAATCAAATAACAATCACATTAAATTGTCATATAACAACATATTCAACAACAACAAGGATTTAGGCACGACAAATAGATGATTAAATATATATCAATAATTACCTAATTTATCACACAATATGCTCAAGATTTTAACTCAATAAAAATTACACATATAAGCCGAGTACGTACTCGTCACCTAGCGTACACGACTTTTCACATTTCACAAATGGCACATAAGACTCGATGCCTAAGGGGTAATTCTCCCACTCGAGGTTAAGCAAGACACTTACCTTTTTGAAGTTAGGCCGATATTCCAAAATAGCCTTCTTGCTTGAATTGACCTCCGGACAACTCAAATCTATCCAAATTAATTGTATAGCTTCATTAAAATTGATTGGAAATAATTCCGGATAATAATGCGTCGACTTAAAAATTTATTCCAAAAAGTCAACAAAAGCCAACGCGGAGCCCGCCTCTCGGAACCCGATATAATTTTCATGAAACCCGAACACCCATTCCGATACAAGTTCAACCATACCAATTTTATCAAATTCCGAATCCATTTCGTCCCTTAAATAGTGATTTTTCGTTTTGAAATTTTTTTTCAAAAACCACCCTTTTCCTCAACTCAAAACACAATTTAAATGATAAAAATAAAGATAGGATCATGGAAATAAATAGATTCTCGGTAAAGAGCACTTACCCAATCGATTTTCTTGAAAAACCCACAAGGAATCGCTCAAAATCGAGCTCTACAAGTCAAAATGTGATAAAAATGGCCTAACCCTCGATTTGAAAAACTTAAAATCTGCCCAAGTCTGAAAGCATCGCGAACGCGAAGAGAGGCTCGCGTTCGCGAAGAAGGAAAGTAAGGCTTCCCAGAAAAAACCCTTCGCGAACGCGAGGGAAGGAGTGCAAACGCGAAGCACAAGGGTCAGAAACCTTCGCGAACGCGAAGAAGAAACATGAGGCTACCATGAAGAGCTTCGCGAACGCTAGTGTCTAATCGCGAATGCGGTGGAGGAAAAGACAAAACTTCGCGAACACGATGGGCTGAACGTGAACGCGAACGCGAAGAAGAAATATAAGGTGGTCAGCAGTAACACTTCGTGAACACGAGGTGATCTTCGCGAACGCGAAGAAGAACACCAGAAAACAGAAACAACAGTTCAAAAATAGAAGGAAATGGTCTGTAGCCCATCCGAAACACACCCGAGGCCTCCGAGACCCCGTCTAAACATACCAACAAGTTTCACAACCTAACACGGACTTGCTCGAGGTTTCAAATCATATCAAATAATACCGAAAATACAAATCGCACCATGAATCAAACTTATGAACTTCCAATACTTCCAACTTCTAAAACTCGTGCCGAAACCTATCAACCCGGAATGACGTCAAATTTGCAGGCACGTCTCAAATGACATAACGGAGTTTTTCTAACTCTCAGAATCGCATTCCGACCCTAATATCAAAAAGTTAACCCCCGGTCAAACTTTTTAAAATTTTGAGTTTCGCTATTTCAAGCTTAATTCCACTACGGGCCTCCAAATAATTTTCCGGACACGCTCCTAAGTCCAAAATTATCATACGGAGCTAACGGAACCGACAGAACTCCATTCCGGAGTCGCCTTCATATAGTTCTGACTACGGTCAAAATCTTAAGACTTAAGCTTCCTTTTTAGGGACCAAGTGTCCCAAATCACTTTGAATTATTCGGTAACTGAATTCAACCATACACGCAAGTTAATCCGCGTAATACGAAGCTGCTTCGAGCCTTATGCTGCCAGACGAGACTTAAATTCTTGAAACGACAAGTCAGGTTGTTACACCTAGCGGGTTGGGTCGGGTGTCATCACGACTATTTGGATTTTGGATCGTGACAAGGAATTAGAGGTTGGGTTAAAAGATGGTTGGATTTTATCGGATTGGACATGGTTAACTATACATAATCAGGGTTAAAAAAATTATAGGGTCAAGTAAAGAAGAACCAGTAATATAAAGACACGTGGAAAAGGTAGAGTCGAAAAATTAATTCTTATTACGGAAAAAGCAGAATGGAACTTTTAGTAGACAATGGCATAAATAGGCCAAAAGTATAACGTCAGTGGCCTGCCAGATATCCATGGTGTTGCAAATACGTTATTGCATTAACAACTTGAGCAGACATTGATATCAAAATACAAGTATGTAAATAGACATGGTTATATATCCAATGCTAATATTAAAACCTTCAAGAAAAATGCACCTCAATGCAAGAGAAGAGTTGAGATAAATGACAATCTCACTAAGTCAAAATTAAATTTGACTAAAGCGGATAATATAATTATTGCGGTCATTTTCCAAATAAATAATGTGACCAATGTGAGAAATTGGGTAATGGACTCTGGTGCTACTAGGCACATTTGTGCAGACAAAAATAAATTTTTATCTTATACCCAAGTTGAGGAAGGAGACGAAACTATTTATCTTGGTGACTCAAGAACAACTCGCGTTCTTGGGAAAGGAAAAACTCGTCTCAAGCTCACATCTGGTAAAACTCTAGCATTTAGTGATGTGTTGCATGCTTATCTAAACCAATTTGGTTTTTGTGGGATCATTAGGAAAAGTTGGAGTGAAGGTTTCTTTCGAGAATGATGAGGTCGTATTGGCCAAAAATAATATTTTTATGGGCAATGGATATTGTAACCATGGTTTATTTGTGCTTAATATTTTTGATACTAGATATAAAAGTGCATCTTCTTCTGCTTATATGGTTGAGTCAATTTCTTTGTGGCATGCTAGACTAGGACATGTTAATGTCACGTATATAAAGAAAATGCAGTCACTAGGATTAATATCTAGTTTAGACTCAAATAATATTGACAAGTGTGAAACATGTGCTAAGCTAAAAGTACTAGAAAGACTTATTTTTCTATAAATAGAGAAACTGAATTATTATCTTTAATTCACACTGATTTAGGTGATTTGAAGCAGAATATGATTAGAGGTGGTAAAAGATATTATGTGACTTTTATTGATGAATTTTCTAGATATACTAAGTTGTATTTTCTTAGAAATAAAGACGATGCTTTTAATACTTTTATTTCTTATAAAATTGAGGTTGAGAATCAACTTAGTAAAAATAATCAAGAGAATTAGATCTGATAGAGGTGGAGAATATTTATCTTTGAATGAATTTTATGAAAATAATGGAATAATTCATGAAGTAACTCAGTCTTATTCACCTGAGTCAAATGGAGTAGCTGAAAAGAAAAATCGAATATTGAAAGAGTTGATGAACTCTATATTAGTTAGTTCTAATGCTCCTGATAATTTGTGGGGTGAAGTTATTTTATCTGCATGTCATTTATAAAATAGAATATCACATAGAAGAACTGGCAAAACTCCGTATGAAGTATGGATGAGTTATAAACCTAACATGAAATATTTAAAAGTGTGGGGGTGCCTTGCTAAAGTTCTTTTGCCTGAACCTAAAAAGAGAAAAATAGGTTCTAAAACTGTTGATTGCATGCTTATTGGATATGCTGAACATAGTGTTGCATATAGATTTCTTGTTTTAAAAAGTGATGTGCTTGATTGCAATACTATAATTTATAATTGAGATAAAGAATGCTGAGTTCTTTGAATATATTTATATATTGTCTGATAAAATTTCTCATACACCTGTTGAAACAAATAGTGAAATTACCTCTAATGAGAAACTGAGAAGGAGCAAAATGTCTAGAAAAGAATATTTTTCTTATGGAAATGATTTTCAAACTTTTCTTGTCGATAATGAACCATCAAATTATTTTGAAGCTATATCTTCTTCAAATGCTAAATATTGGAATGAGGCAATAAAAGTTATAATCGATTCTATTTTGAAAAATAATACATGAATTTTAACTGATTTACCTCCTAATGTAGAGCCTACTGGTTGTAAATGAATTTTCAAAAGAAAATTTAATCCTGATGGATCCTTAGATAAATATAAAACTCGGTTAGTAACAAAAGGATTTTCTCAAAAACAAAATATAGATTATTTTGATACATTTGCACCAGTGACTAGAATTTTTTCTATTCGAGTTTTAACCGCCTTAACTTCAATCCGTAAGCTTTTTCTCCACCAAATGGATGTCAAAACTGCTTTTCTAAATGGTGATTTAGAAGAAGAAATTTATATAGTTCAACCTGAAGATTGTATCATTCATGGACAAGAAAATAAAGTTTGTGAATTAATTAAATCTCTTTATGGCCTTAAACAACCTCCTAAGCAGTGGTATGAGAAATTTAAAAAAGTCTTACCGAGAGACTGTTTTTCTTTATTGGAGATAGATAAATGTGTTTATACTAAAGTGGTAGACAATAATTATGTGATAATATGTCTGTATGTTGATGACATGCTTATATTTGGTACAAGTTTAAATATTGTGCAAAGTACTAAATTAATTTTGTCTGCTAATTTTGATATGAAAGATCTGGGAGAAGTAAATACAATATTGAGAGTTAAATTTATAAGGAGTGAAGATGGAATAATATTGTCACAAGAACATTATGTTGAGAGACTTCTTAAGAAGTTTGAATATTTTAATGTCTCATCTGTGAGCACTCCTTTTGATGCTAATTCTAAGTTAAAAAAGAATAATGGTGACCCGTTGCTCAGTCTAAATATGCACAGATTATTAGGAGTCTGATGAATTTAATGAACTTTATAAGGCCTAATATAGCCTATGTTGTGTGTAGAATAAGTAGATATACTCATAATTCCAACAGAGGATATTGGTCTGGATTGGATAGACTAATTAAATATTTGAGAGGAACCATAAATTATGGTATCCTATATAGTGGATTTTCTTCTAGTTTAGAAGGGTACAGTAATGCAAACTGGATCTCTGATTCAGATGAAACAAAATCCACTAGTGATTATGTATTCACCCTTGGTGGTGGTGCAATATCGTGAAAATCAGCTAAACAGACGATCATTGCTAAATCGACTATAGAATCAGAGTTTGTAGCTCTGGAAATAGCTGGTTCTGAGGCTGAGTGGCTAAGAAACTTCTTAGCTAATATCCCTTTAATAAAGGACGTATTGCCTCCTGTGTCTATGCATTGTGATTGTCAAGCGACAATAGTTATTGCAAAGAATAAATCTTATAATTGTAAAAGTAGACACATGAAATTGAGACATGATGTCATAAAACAGTTGTTGAGAGATGGAATAATTTCCATTGACTATGTGAAGCCAGAGATAAATTTGGCCGATCCTCTGACTAAACCTGTGGGAAGAAAATTAATTCTTCAAACCTCAAGAGAGATGGGGTTAAGGCCGACATGTTGTCAATAGATATGGTAACCCAACCTATGTGATTAGAGATCCCATAAAGTAGGTTTATATGGGTAACAACAAGTCGATATTGGCACTGAAGTACTAAAAGAGAGTGCTTGACTGCTACTAATTGAGAGGCTGAGTTATAATTCTTAATGAAATTCATAGTCTGTTTGGATGGTGTATTTAAAAGCAGTATACACTTGATGAATTCACCTATATGAGAGTGGAGTGGGCCGCTCTTATGAGATTTTGGCCTAGTTTCTAGAGCTCTCATGAATAACCAGGCACGCGCATGGCCTATTGGGCGCAAAACCGCGTTGAACAACAAAATTACCAAAGGTCAAAATGTGATTGATAAAATCTCTGACTTACAATAAGAATTATTAGTTTATAAAAATATTATATTTCACTAGTAATTCTGTGAGTTAAATTTTATTGGTCTACATTTGGTTCATAGTCCAGAAGACACCAAACCTATTGTATGTGGACCATACAAATCTAGCAAGTCTGATTATTCTATATTTTTTTTATTATTTTGAAAATATATAGAGATTGTGGCAGTATTTTCAAAATAAATGAGTCTAGGTGTCATATCTTAAACCAAGTGTCACTATGCATGGAAAGAAACATTGGAGTGGCAATTTGTAAAGGGAATTAATGACAAGTGTATGGACACTTATCTATATTTAAAACTATTTATAAGCCTATAAATAGACACTCATTCCCTAATGATGATGCAATAGAAATGCTTCCTATTTCTACTTCTTCTCTCCCTTATGCCTCTGTTCTTTCTTTCCTTTATCTTTCTTTCGAATTTAGTTGGTCTTATTCCTTTTTTTTAGTTGCTGGATTTGAAAATTTAATTTTGGTAATTCCTGTATCCTCTAAATAAATAGAGATGAGCTTATTTAATCCTGAGGAAATATTTCACATTGCTGAAATAGTATTTTAGGACAGTGCCCAGCACGACTCAAGCCAATTCGTGTATCTGCTTACAAATAATAATATTGCAGTATTATTATCTTTATTTTTCGTTGTCATTTCCTAAATCATTAAGACCATAACTCATCATTTGAACCTTCCTCCTTCTGCTCTTCGTTGTGCTCTCCTTCTATCCACAAAATTCCATCTTCCATTGTGATTTTCATGTCCTCTTTCCCGAGCCCTGGCACATCATACTTGATTATGATACTTGATTATGTAACTATTGTCTTCCTCCATATATCTATCCATAAGTTGTGAGGTACTCACCATCAGGTTCTCAAACAGCCTGTTGATGTTCTCTGAGGCTTGAATCAATGCATTTCCAAGTCCAAAGGGTAAAACATCTGCAACATTAAACAAAGTGAACATATTATCAATTTAAGACGATGAAAAGTGAATAAAGGCAAAATATGTTAAGGATGTCATGCCCCAAAGAGCAGGTGCAAAGTTAGAGTCGCGGCGTCTGTGTAATGACCCAACCAATTATTTTGATTTTTAGAATCCCGTTCCTCTAAATAAAACTCTCTGTATGTACTTTTACTAATTTATGACTTACGGGGATGGTTGGTTCGGAATTTGGAAGTGTTCGGGTTGAAATCGGAACATTTGGTTCCTTAGTTTGGCTTTAAAAGGCCAAGTTTGACTTCGGTCAATATTTTTAGAAAACGAACCCGAAATTAGGATTTGGTGATTCTAATAGGTTTGTATGATGATTTTGGACTTGGGCGTATGTTCGAATCAGGTTTTAGATGAGCCGGGAGCGTTTCGGCGCTTAATAGTTAAAATCAACTATTTAAAGGTTTAAGGTTCTTTAAATTTGGTTTGGAGTAGGTTTTAGAGTAATTGAGGTCCGTTTGGAATTTTGAGCCTGGAAAAAATTATGTATGGTTATTTAAGACTTGCACGTAAAATTTGGTGTCATTCCGGATAGTATAAGTATGATTCGGCGCGTTCGGAGGAATTTAGAAACTTGAAGTTCATATTTTGATCCAATTCGGTTTTGGGGTGCGATTCTTAGTTTCGTTATTGATTTGCGTGTTTTGAGAGTTCGATCAAGTCCGTGTTATATTTTCTGACTTTTTGGTGCATTTGGACGGGGTCCCGGGGGGTTAGAGTGAGTTTTGAACCACCCGGAGCTAAGTTGGAAAAACTAGAAATTTCAGTTCTTGTTTCCTTCTTCGCGAACGCGGAAGGACCCCCGCGTTCGCGTAGAATGAAAAATAGGAGCTGGGCATTTGCCCTTCGTGTTCGTGTGGAAGGTGACTCGTACGTGAAGCCCGGGAGTTTTGGCCTACACGTTCGCGATGGTCTATGCGCGTTCGCGAAAGAGGACTGTGACCAGCATGGATTTTCCCTACGCATTCGCGAGGGAGCTCGCGCATTCGCGTAGGGCAGGCCATTAAGCCTTCGCGTTCATGAGACCCCAGTCGCGTTTGCGAAGGGTAATTTTAAGGCTGCGAAATTTTGCCTTCGCGAACGCGAGGCACCTACTGCGTTCGCGAAGAAAGGGTTCACTGTACTAGGCAAAATGTCTTTAAAATGGGATTTCACAATTTTTAACCCCATTTCTTCCATTCTTGGGCGATTTTGGAGCTTTTTGAGAGGGGATTTCAACTAGCAACTTGAAGGTAAGTTAATTCTACACACTTTGAGTTAAATAAATAGATTATAGGTAGATTATAACTTGTAAATTTTGAAAATCAAAGGTTTAGATGAAAAACCTAAATTTTTATAAAAATGAGATTTTTACCACAAAAATAATTATGGAATTGGATAGAAATTATATATTTGAGTTCTTCATATTATGGGTAACGTTTTTCTCTAAATATTTTTGGAATCCGAACACGCGGGCCTGGGATGAAATTTTGGAATTTTACCATTTTGGGTCAGGTAATTTGTTTAATAGTTTAATTTCGAATTATTGAGCATGTATTAATTATTTTATATAACTTTTGGATAGTTTCGGATTTTTCGGCGTCGAATTGAGATTTTAACGCGATATTGAGATCGGGAAGTGGACCTTGAGACAAGGTAAGTCTCTTGTCTAACCTTGTAAGAGGTAATTTACCCCATAGATGGTTTTAATTAATAATTGTTGTCAATTGTGGGGGCTACGTACGCACGAGGTGACGAGAGTGTACCCGACCGGTCGTTTTGATAATTTAAGCTCCGTTTGGAGGCATAAGGCCTTGAGCAGCTTCACATTATGTATATCGACCTGCGTGCATGGTTGGATTTAGTTGCCGTATGATTCAAAGTCGAATTGAAAGAAGGATTATAGTTTTGGAAGCTTAAGTGGTGAGAATTTGACCGGAATTTGACTTTTTGTGTAAACGGCTCCGAAATGAGTTATGGATGATGTTAGCAGCTTCGTATGGTGATTTTGGGATTAGGAGCGCGTCTGGAATGTGTTTTGGAGGTCCATAGTAGATTTAGGCTTGAATTGACGAAAGTTGGATTTTTGGCGATTTCGGTTGGCAGTGAAAATTTTGATATCGAGCCCAGAATGGAATTCCAAAAGTTGCTGTAGTTTTGTAGTGTCATTTGTGACATGTGTGTGAAATTTGAAGTCATTCGGACTAGGCTTGATATGTTTCGGTATCATTTGTAGAATTTGGAAAATTCAAAGTTCCTTAGGCTTCAATTTGCGCTCCATTCATGTTTTTGTTGTTGTTCAATGTGGTTTGAAGGCTCGACTAAGATCGTATGGTATTATAGGATTGGTTGGTATGTTTGGTTGAGGTCCCGGGGGCCTCGGGTGTATTTTAGATGCTTAACGGATGAATTTTTGGACTTAGGCCATTGCTGTAATTTTTCTGGTGTCTGGTGTTTCGCACCTGCGAAGTTGGAACCGCAGGTGCAGTCTCACATATACGGGGATGGAAGTGCAGATGCGAGAATTGAGAGTTGGCCTGGGGTCGCAGGTGCGAGGAGGTTCCGCATCTGTGATGCCCATAGATGCGCAGAAGGCTCATAGGTGCGGAGACTGTGGGAGTTAGTGACTTTCTGCAGGTGCGACTGGTTAGACCGCAGGTGTGGTAGGCGCAGGTGCGAGGATCGCTAGGCAAAAAAGGGGTTGGAATCGAGGGTTAGTTCATTTTCACTCCATTTTTTGATTTTGAGCTCGGGAGAAGGTGATTCTTTGAGGGATTTTCAGAGGAATCTTGTGGGTAAAGATTTCTTACTCAAATTTGATTTTATTGCATTAATCTATTGTAGTTTTCCTCATTTAATCAAGGTAATTGGTTGAGAAATGTAAGAAATAAGGGGAAAAGTTCCCCAATCGAAATTCTGAGTTTTGATCGTGTTCTAGGAATCAGATTTAGATGATTTTTGTACGAGTGGTCTCGTGAGTTAATGGGTGTTCAAAATTAGTAACTTTCACCCGATTCTGAGTCGTGGGCCTAGGGAGACTCTTTGGGCATTTTCCCTATTTTCTTGCCTTAGCTTCGAATTCATTAGCTAAAGTAGTTACTTGTAGTATTATTTACATTATGCAATTGATTTGATTAGATTTGGGCCATTCGGAGTTGGATACTCATGGCAAGAGCGTGGTTTCGGATTGAGTCGAGCGATTTGAGGTAAGTATCTTGCCTAACCTTATGTGGGAGAACTACCCCTTAGGATTTGAGTCATCTATGTTGATTGTAGTCTGTGTACGTGAGGTGACGAGTGCGTGCTCGGACTTATTTGTGGAAAGTTGGCCTTTTAGGGTTCTTATGTCCTTATATTCACCGTGTATGATGTTGTTCTTGATATGCTTGAATTCCTATTTGATAGTTTCACCTCTACATGCTTTGATTAGAGATAATTGCTTTAGGATTCACTCTTACTGTCTATTTGACCCTTATTCGACTTAACCAAAGATTTTACCCCTTCTATCGTCGTGCTATACTTTTCATAACTGCTTATCTTTAATTAAAATTATTATTTTCTCACCCTATAATTGTTTAGTCTTAATTGGAGTTATGATTATCTTCCGCTGCTTATCCTTGCTTGAATTGTTGAATATTTCTCGTAAATGCTCAACCTCAAAAGGCGTTTAGATAACCTATATCTTAGTTGACTTGCCATTATTTGGAACTATTTGACTCGTGTTGGCTTCTTATTGTTGACTTGAATATTGTGGAATCGTTACTACATTTTATTTTGTTTTCCATTGTTAAGCTGTTCTCCTTGTGCCTAGCATTCTTTACTGTGGTTATTCCTTGTGAATGAGTTCTATCGTTCTTGTGATTTAAGTTCTTGAGTTGATTTGCTCGCCGTACTTTGCATCTCTGTCATTGTTGCTTTTTGTACTTGTTGTGGTGATGTACGAGGTTTCTGTCGTGTTATAGTTGTTATCTCTGTTATTTGCGCTGCATATTTAAATTGGGACTACGGACTTATTCCGGGAGATCTCCCAGCACTACATATTTAAATTGAGACTACGGACGTATTACGGGAGATCCCCGTGTCTTGCATATTTACTTTGGGACTACGAACGTATTTCCAGGAGATCCCCCAGCACTGCATATTTAATTTAGTACTACAGACGTATTCCAGGAGATTTCGGGACATCCCCTGTCTTGCATATTTAATTCGGGGCTACGGGACGATATCCCGGTAGATTCCCCTGTGGTTATATCTATGTTCAAAGCTGCTAATCTTCCATGCTTAGGTGTCACAGGGTGACTTATACTCGTAGGATATTACTTGAAAAGTTTATATTTGAAATGTATGTATCTTGAAGGAACTATGTTTGAAGGCTAATTAATTAAAAAGTTTATATTTGAAAGGTTTTTATCTTGAAAGAACTATGTTTGAAAGATATTTATTTGAAGGAAGTATATTCCAAAAATAATTTCTTATTAGAAAATATTATATTCTAAAGACCTCAATTTAAAAACTTACGAGTGAAAGTTTATACTTGAAGGATTTGACTAATTTATTGGGGTTTGTTAGATGAGACCTGATGTGAAAACTATTACAGTTGCTGAGTTACTACTTGCCTTTACTGTATTGTGATTTTCAGATTTGGGTTGTGTTTCCGTTCATTCTTCTGTGTCTTATTCTGGTGTTCCGCTGTTACTTGCTGTTTTTCCTTCCTTATTGTAGTTGCTATGTCGTTAGCCATACCGTGGGGTCCTTAGATAGATGTCATGTTCTGGCATCCCTATACTTATGGTTGTTCAGTTTATTAGACTAGTGGGTGTCTTGACTAGTCCTCGTCACTACTTCACCGATGTTAGTCTTGATACTTATTGGACACCGTTGTGGTGTGCTCATACTACACTTCTGCACATTTTGTGCAGATCCAGGTATCAATCGTTAGTAGCTGTGCGGATCCTTGCTGAGGAGAATCAAGGTAAACCTGCCGCTGCGTTCGCAGGCTTCGGAGTCACCTTCCTATTTTGTATTTATACTGTTTTTACTTACTTCCGAATAGTTGTATTTAGAAGTTGTAGTAAACTTTGTAGAGCTTATGACTTGTACTACCGATTTTGGAAAATTGTACATTTTGTAAAGATTTCTATATCGAGACTGTTAGATTTCCTTTGTTATTGTTGTTACTCATTAAATGTTAGGCTTACCTAGTCCCTAAGGCTAGGTACCATCATGATACCCAACGGAGGAGAAATTGGGTCCTCACAGAGAGTCCGTACGTAGCTACTAATTATGCTAAGTCCGGGTAGTTCAGGACTTAAATCATGAATTACTTGTGATAATTGCATCTTTTATTTAACTAAATTACTGGGATTATATTGTGAATTGTTAGAAGAAATAGTAAAAGACTAAAGTTTCATATACTTGAATTTTTGTACAAATATTTTGACTATTAATAGAAATTGTACATCCTTATATGTTAGCCATATAATAATGACTTCTCATTCCGGAGATTCATAAGAAAATGTCCTCCTTTCTTGTGGAGCGGGCCGAATATCTCGGCAGTATAGATGCATCTATGGATTGTGCCACACATCCCTCAGCAGTGTACACGACACTCTGGATCGGGCCGAACGACCTCGACAGGAATCGTGCCTAATAATAATAATTACACGATACCTTGATGTTTTATTACAGCTTGTGAAGCTAATTGATAAATTGAAAATTATTGAAATTTGAGAATTTATTTGATTCTGTCTGTTAAGGAAATTACTGTTGTTCATATAAATCATGTTTAATTAAATATTTTTATTTTTAAAATTTATTGACCCATAGTGAGTGCAAAGTCGACCTCTTGTTACTATTTCTTCGAGATTAGGCTTGATACTTACTGGGTACACGTTGTTTACGTGCTCATGCTATGCTTGATGCACTTTTTGTGCAGGACCTGAGACAGGTTCTATAGGAGGACCTACCAGCGCGTACCTACGTTACTTAGAGTCTTAGTGGTGAGTTACCTTTCTGAGCCGTTCTGCAGCAACTAGTGCCTCTTCTTGTATTTGTATTCTGTCTATTTTATTTCAGACAGTATTTATAAATTTTATTGTATAATCTACTAGATGCTCATAGACTTGTGACATCAATTCTTGGCACACATACTAGTAAAATTTTGGATATATTCTTGGTTTTTAATTTATCAGATCTTTCATATTTTCTTAATTTTTACAAGTACGAAGAGTTTTTTTACTCGGATAATTTTTAAATAAATGAATATATGTTTAAATCACTAGTTGGCTTGCCTAGTTGTGATGTTGGGCGCCATCACGACTATAGGAAATTGGGCCGTGAAGATAAAATTTTGGATATATTCTTGATTTCTTGCTACCTTAAGAGATTGCTACTTCACGTTTCTCTGTTTTATCTTCACCCCAACCTGCTGTGGAGAAACGTTTTACAAGTTGAGAATTCCATCTCTGTTTCTGTATATTGTCCACAGTCCTAGAGAAGGTGACTGAGGGGCTTGAGACCATCCTCTGCTGTACATTCTTTAAAGCTAAACGAGCCAAAGACATCTTCTAACTGTTGGACCTTGCGCCTTGTTATGCAGAATGCATATTAAATTACTGTTAACTTGTTTCATAAGTTCACCAGGGTACTGTCACGCCCCGAACCTGAAGGGTGAGACCGGCACCCAGTGCCTCACCTAACCTAGCGTACCAACTTGCGACTAAGGGACTTTGAACATATAATGTCATAATTTGGCCATGGGGCCACATTGCAAGACACTTTGCGAAACAAAATATAAAACTGAACGGAAACTAGCGCTGACTAAACGTCAATATAAAGCTGGGCCGACAAGGCCGTCATAACTAATACAACTGACAAACCAATAAAATATACATACTGGGCCTACAAGCCCAACATACTGCACTAGCTGATAGGATATATCTAAAAGCCTCTACTGATGGATGTATTGTGATCGGAATAGGGCCTCGACCTACCCATAACATATATACATATAGAAGATGTACACAAAACCCTAGACCCGACAACTCTGAAGGACGTGGAGCTTACCGATCATGCTGAACTCGGAAACACCTACTGAGTAGGTCTACCTGTCTGTCTATTTGAACCTGCACGCATGAAATGCAGCATCCCCAGAAAAGGGACGTCAGTACAAAATAATGTACCGAGTATGTAAGGCAATAACATAACTAAAAGCTGAAACTGAACTGATAATATAATAACTGAAAGTAACTAGGAGTCAAAGATGATCTGGAGATATACTTACCTGTTGATACTGACTCAATTCCTTCAATATAGTAATTAAAATAAATGTTCGACCCTATAAGGCTCGGTACGTGTAACTGCTCGGCCGTAGTAGGCTCTCTCATAGGCAGTTGGCCATACTAGGCTCTGTATCTTGGCCATCCTGGGCTCGCTCATAGGCGCTCGACCACAGTAGGCTCGGTATATAACTTACCATCTGATCAGAGGTTTCCCAATAGGGGTCTGCCCATCGATATATATACAGACCCTATGCTCTATTGACTTGAAGAAAACAATACTTAACTAAATATAAAGTCCCGATAAGGGAGAATACTGTCACTTCTGAGACTAGGATAATGTGAATAAATTCATGAATATGAACTTTTCTTTATGTTTCGTTGTCAAAAATATGTAGTTACGGGATCATGCCAAAATGAAGGAAAGGTTTATCCTTAACATACCTTATCACAATCTTTCCAATCACCAAGTTGAACTCGCCTCTTCTCACCTTAATCTACAACAACGATAATAATACTATCATTAGGTTACAAAAGGTAAAACTATCGCACAACGAACGACAAGTGTATTTTGTATTAAAACGGGCAACATCTCCCCTATAATCCTTACTTTCTCCAAATTCAAGATAACACCAACAACATAAGAACGCAACAATAAAAACATATATACATTATTTTCCAACCTTATATACACCACAAAATATTACAAAAACAGCCTAACACACATGTCACGACCCAAACCGATGGGCCGCGACGGGCACCCGGTACCTTACTCAGCCGAGTACCAATGTAACGTATCTTTCTTATTACATCATCATATGCACATGACATACGGGCCTAATAGGCCAACATGATCATTTATAAACTCAACACATAAGCTGACAAGGCCGTACAATCTTTCGCGTACACAACATATGTCTACAAGCCTCTAAGACTACATAAATCTTATAAAGGTTGGGACAGGGTCCCGCCATACTAATCAGTACATGTCCTAATCGTACCAACCACATAAGCAACTCCGGAGCAAATGGAGCGCACCAACACCTTTCGCTAAGATGATAGCCTACTTGGAGGACTCCCGACCTGTCTATCAGGACCTGCAGGCATGAAACGCAGCGTCCCCAGAAAAAAGGGACGTCATACAAATAATGTACCGAGTATATAAGGCACATAAATAAGTACATAATAGACATGAAAGAAATATAGAGTAAATGACTCAACCTGTAAGTCTCGATAACTCTGTAAATCATGAAATAATTATAGTGTCATGCATATGCATATGAATTTCATGTCATGCATAGGTACATGTTTCATAACATCATCAAGCGTCAGAGGGTATCCCATCATATCATCTCGGCCAATGTGGGCAAAATCATCAACTTATACTAGCTGATCAGGTGGTGGTGCGCATATAACGCCGTAACCTTTTTTTCATATCCCATTTAAATATAATATACATATATACGCGTATATAATGCCATCTGGTCATTGGCCAATATAAATGTATAAATGCATGAAATGCATAAGAAATACGTTAATAAGATTTTCTCGGAATGCCATAAAAATCAATATACCTTTCGGGCAAACTTTATCAAATACATATTTTTCTGAGACCATGAACAGAAGATATAACAATAATTCACATAGGGAATCAAAAATATAGACACCCCTAGTATTTCTATGAATAGAGTCATTTATGAAAGTTGCGTATTTTGCTCGTTTCATTTATATTATTTGGATCATGTCATAAAAAAAGAAGGGATAACTTTAACATACCCGGACCCCTTAAGCAATTGAAACCTGAGCCGCAAAATACAACAATATATTTATGGCATGTAGGCTTTTTATGCTGTAACAGAAAGATGACATTGAAAATTGAAGTATTTCAAGCTACATAGGAAATTCCTAGTTCCTTCAAAGAATCTTTGGCTTATCTTCCATATAACCCATATAATTCATAAAGATAAAACCTTTTTTTGGTCTCATCCGTCATTTTTTGTATCCAAAAAAGTGAAGCTTAGCAATTTCAAATGAATCCTTTAAAAGGGTTAGTTAGTAGGTCCCACTAGATAGATGGCTTGGCCACAAATCTTCCCAATTTTTGCCACCTTGATATGTGACTTTAAGAGTCACAATTTGAAGCTAATCTTGCTTCCACGTAGGGTGGGGTGGGAAATTTTAATCTTTATACACTTATTAGGTAATTAGGTAATATTTCGTTACTCGGTAATTAACCAATTATTCGCATAATTAAGAATTATCTCAAATTACTCAAAATTTTACTTATTTTTAATACACTTTATACATCTTACTATCATGGCCATGTGGTACCTTGTATAGTACTAGTCCATAAATATAAGGTATTTTAGCTCGGACCGTATTTTATCTCAAAATGATAAATTTCGACGAAACTCATTTTCTTCGATTTGCTTACCCTCTTACCTTCACGAATTTACTTATCACTTGTTTGAAATAGCATAATACTTGTAACCTCAAAATAATCTCATTCCCGAGCTTGCGTCGATTAACTTTACGGCGAAACCTTAATATACGAAAATGCAGAATGTAACATCTCATTTTCGAGCTTATATCAATTTACTTATGGCGTACTTCCACGTACAAAATACTACAAAATATCCCAACACCCCAATCTCTTCATACACAAAACGACCACCGTAGTAGTGTCAAGCAGCCTGAAAATGTTACGACGAACGATCTGCCCACCACCCTGAATTTATGTGGTTTTTCTACACACCCTTCCTCCTCCAAAACTTTACAAAATAGTAGTAAAACACGCAGCCCAACAGCAACACAAAACAGTCCACAAAATAGTTCGCTACAAGTGAATAACTCGAACTCACGACTTCCGATCACCATCCTGTGAGTTCTTACAAATATAAAACGACTTACTATGCATTTACAGTAGAAAAATGGATGAAAGAGAGCAGTAAACGTATCTTATTTGTTGGATAACTCAGCTCCTACCTTGGTTCTTCAAACTCTAGGTTTTACCTCCAATTAGAACTTGAAAGGGAGAGAAAATCAATTAGGATTTGTGGGCAATTTTTGGGAGGATATTTGCAGAGATTATATCTGGTTATTATTCCTTATTATTAGTTTAATATATGAAGGAGATAGGCTTTTAAAAAGGCCTTTTTAGATGATCCGAACTGGCCCATTTTTGGGCGACCCGAACTGGCCCATTTTTGGACTCTCATTTAAGCAAGTAGGTGACAGTCTGCACAGTCTCGCAAAAACGCCCATATCTCTCTACTCCTGTATCGTATTGACAAACGGTTTAATGCGTTAGAAAATAGACTCATAATCTTCAATTTGATGGGTGGAACACCCCATAAATCTAAGTATATTGGAAGAAAATTGCAGTTATATTCGTCCCAAAGTTTCAGTAAAACTTATGAACGTAACTTGTGATGACTTTCATTGACTTTTGTTCTACCACTCGCTTGACTTCAAAACATAAGATACGACTATCATACGTCTAACATAACTCATAACATAACCTTCTTATCATGTTAAGTACCCTAGTCTCACCCCAAAAGTACATATTATAACATTCTCAACTTGTCGACTTTCGACGAAATATTATTTTCTTCAATTCCTTTAGCTTCTAAACTTTCCAACCCTCTTTGTACTTGTTGTTCATGATCTTCAATATTTGTAACCTACGAGGTAACATGATTAACTTATTTTATATACTTTCAAAGATAATCTCATTTTTGGTTTTACATTAGTTTGCTCACGACACACTTTTACGTACGAATATATAGGGTGTAACAGGTACGAAGGCAGCAATGGAGTAGGGAAAAGATTTAAAGGTGGCTTTATAATAATATTGTAGAGATGTGTATGTTACATCTAACACCTTCTAGCAGGAACGTGATACGTCAGAAAAGAAGTCACATACACTTGATAAGCTTGAAGCTTCTTGCTGCTTCCGTTCGACGATATGCTTTTTCCAGCTGAGTATTCTAGAGTAATACATCCTCTTTTCTCAAACCACCGTATTTTGACTTTGGCCCGTGTATATCTGTCTTTTAGTAATCCGTGAATATTCTAGATGAAGAATTCTTCCTTATTGGCTAGTTTGTTGTGGGCTCTATTTCGAAAGGTTTTTAGAAAGATGAGGCTCCATTTAAAATTACTAATTCGAATACCATATAAAATCGGTGAGCAAGAATCCTAGTAGATCATTTTGATTATTGCGATATCTATCCCACATTTCACATCGTTGAACGAATTTTCCAGCTAATAAGGTGATACATCAGACTGTCCTCCAACTAAAAACTACTCCGACTACAAAATGTTTTCAAATTGATTACATTTCATTTACCAAAAAAAAAAAACAAAAAAAAATCATCTGGTAACCTCCTTGTCACAAAGAAAATCAATTTTACATCAGCCTATCTATCCTATTCACTTGACGTTTCATTAACAATTCCTTGTTTACAACATGTCAATCATACAGTCCCTCCTGCTCCCAAAAATCAACAAGAAATCTACCATTTCCTGTCAGTTAACATGAGCAAAACCATAGTGTCATTCAAACATGACCATAAGGAGCAATAGACTACATAAACTCCATTGCACAATGCATACTTACAGCAAGAGGGGTAGGCTTGGGCTGTTGAATTTGACAAGATTAATGTGAACTAGTGTGAACATTTGAAGCCTCTTTGTAACGACCCGGCCGGTCGTTTCGAGAGTTATAACCCCGTTTTCCCCATTCCTACTTCTTTTTGTGTTATTCAGCTATATTATGTTATCTCGGGTTAGTTGGTTCGAGTCCGGAAGGAACTCGGAATGAAATGAGACACTTAGTCTCACAATTGAAAACAATTTGAGCTAGAAAAGTGGACCGGATATGAACCTATATGTAAACGACCTCGAATTTGAATTTTGATGATTTCAATAGCTCCGTATGGTGATTTTGGGCTTAGGAGCATATCCGGAATATTATTTGGAAGTCCGTAGAGGAATTGGGCTTGAAATGCCGAAAGTTTTATTTTTGAGAAGTTTGACCGGGGGTTGACTTTTTGATATCGGGGTCGGAATCCGATTCTGAAAATTGGAATACCTCTGTATGTCATTTAGGACTTGTGTGCAAAATTTGAGGTCAATCGGACGTGATTTGATAGGTTCTGGAGTTGTTTGTAGAAATTAGAAATTTCAAAGTTCATTAGGCTTGAATTGGGGTGTAATTCATGGTTTTAGCGTTGTTTGAGGTGATTTGAGGATTCGACTAAGTTCGTATGATGTTTTAGGACTTGTTGGTATATTTGGTTGAGGTCCCGAGGGCCTCGGGTGAGTTTTGGATGGTTAACGGATCAAAAAATTAAACTAGAACAACTCGTGCAATTTCCTTCTGTTGGAAATTGCTTCTGCCCAGAAATCGAGCCCATATGTGAGCCCAGATCGAGCTCAGGTCGAGGGCTAGGATCGAAGCCCAGATCGAGCTCAGGGTCGAGGGCCACGATCGAAGTCATGATCGAGCCCAGAGTCGAGAGCCACGATCGAAGGCATGATCGAGTCCAGGGTCGAGGGTCATGGTCGAAGACATAATCGAGGGCCAGGATCGAGAACCAGGATCGAGGGGCAGGACCGAGGACTAGGATCGAGGACCTCGATCGAAGGCCAAGATCGAGGCAAAACCGAGGATGTCTGGGCAGAATTATAAAAACAGGGACTTCGTCCCATTTGCCATTTTTGACAAATTGGAGCTTGAGGAAAGGCGATTTTTAATATATTTTCAAGGAAAACTTGAGGTAAGTCCTTTGTGATCATTTCTACTCCATAATATTGAATTATCATCGAATAATCCGACTAGATTACATGATTTTGAGGTGTAAATCGGAGATTGGAACTTAGAAATTTGGAAATAAGATTTGTAGATTTGAGTGTCGAGTTGAGGTTGAATTTTGGTAAAATTGGTATGGGTAGACTCGTGGTTGAATGGACTTTCGGATTTTTAACTTTTGTCGGGTTCCGAGACGTGGGCCCCACAGGTAATTTTTGAGCCAATTTCGGGTTTTGGTCTAATTTTGAAGCTTTTCTTGTGGAATTCATTCCATTAGCGTATATTGATGGTATTATACTGATTGTGAATAGATTTGGAGCATTTGGAGGCCGAGTCCAGAGGCAAGATCATTGCGGGATAGAGATTTGACCGGTTTGAGGTAAGTAACGATTGTAAATCTAGTCCTGAGGGTATGAAACCCCAGATTTCATATCATTTTACTATTTTGAAGTGACGCACATGCTAGGTGACGGGCGTGTGGGCGTGCACTGTTGGGGATTTGTGACTAGGTCCGTCCCGTAGCAACTGTAAAGTTGCATACTTTGTTGAAACCATTGATACTTATATGTTTTAGAAAGATTTTCTGTAAATTGGGCTGAAAGCCATGTTTGGGCCTTGCGCCAATGCTATTGGGACCCTTAGGGGCTGTTTCTTACCATCCTCTCACTGTTTTCGATTGAAAATCTATACTCAGTCATGTTTATACTTGTTTACCGCATAACTCTATTTTATGACTCTATTTTGATGCATATAAATATTTTGGGCCGAATGCCCTATTTTACTGAAATGCCCGAGTGGCCTGATTTGTGAGGATGAGTGTGGATCGGGGCTACTCGCCTGCAGCATACTTTATGACTGACTGAGGCCGAGGGCCTGATTTGTGAGGATGAGTGTGGATCGGGGCTGCTCACCTACAGCATACTTTATTATTATCGCACGTGAGTTGTCCGTGCAGATTATAGCGCTTGGGCTGAAGGAGCCCCTCCGGAGTCTGTACACACCCCCAATGAGCGCAGGTACCTAATAAGTGATTGGGAGGCAAGAGTGATTGTGAGGTATGCCCGAGTGGCAAGAGTGATTGTGAGGTATGCCCGAGTGGCAAGAGTGATTGTGAGGTATGCCCGAGTGGCACGAGTGATTGTGAGGTTTGCCCGAGGGGCTGTATATGAGTGATGTTTTGCCTGGGGGTTGTTTATGATTTCATCATTTTTGCTCACCTTTGCATTGAGCCTTTGTTTGAAAAACTGTTGGAAAAATATCTTTAAATGATTTTTACTGGAACTCGGTTTAAACGAGATGTTTGATTCAAATCCTGATTTTAAAAGCATGTGGTATTTTACTGAGATTTCCTTATACGAACGTTATATGCTTTATTGCTCGTCACTACTGCTCAGTCTTTATTTATTGTTGTTACTTGCTGAGTTGGCGTACTCACGTTACTCCCTGCACCTTATGTGCAGATTCAGGTATAGCTAGACACGGTAGTGGTTACTGAGTGTTCTGGTTGCAGATTTTCTTGGAGATAGCAAGGTAGTTGTTTGGCGATCGTAGCCCCTGCTATTCTCCCTCTTATCTTCCTCTAGTTGTATTTAGCTATTTTTCGGGCTGAGTTAGCCTTGATATTGTTAGACAGATTGTAGTATATGCTCATGACTAGTGACACCCCGATGTCGGGCTTTTCTTTTCCGCACTTCTATTTTTCTTTGATTTGAACTCTTTAAATGGAGGTTTTATGTTAAATAACCTTGAAATTATCTTTGAAATGAAAATATCATTTTGTTTTGGAAATGAGTCGGCTTGCCTAGTTCCATGATAGGCGCCATCACGACAGGGGTTAGTTTTGGGTCATGACAGATTGGTATTAGAGCCTAGGTTACATAGGTCTTACAAGTCATGAGCGGGTTTAGTAGAGTCTTGCGGATTGGTATGGAGATGTCTGTACTTATCTTCAGGAGGCTGCAGAACCTTTAGGAAACTCCACATTCTTGAATTCTTGTCGTGTGAATCTGTTGATTCTAATGACTAAACATCTGTTGTTTCATTCTCTTACAGATGGTGAGGACTCGTACTACCGGTCAGGAGGGTGAGCCACCAGTACCACCAGCCAGGGCCGCGAGAGGCCGAGGACGCGGTAGAGGCCGAGGCCGCGGTAGAGCCCGTGGTAGGGGCAGAGGTGCAGCCCATATAACAGTTGGGGCAGTACCTACAGATCCACCGGTTGTCCCTGATATGGACCAAGTTCCAGTTGTTGATGCACCAGCTCAGGCACCACATGTGCCTATTGTGATTCCAAGCCTTCAGGAGGCACTAGCTCAGATTCTGACAGCGTATACTGGCCTTCGTCAGGCGGTCTCTATTTCGTTGGCCGCAACCACTTCTCAGGCCAGGGGAGGCACTCAGACTCCCATCGCTCGCACACCCGAGCAAGTTATTCAGGGACTTCAAATACCAGAGTCACCACCAGCCCAGCCGGTTGTTATGCCTGAGGATGATCAGCGTAGGTTGGAGAGGTTTGGGAGACTTTAGCCACCACCTTTCAGTGGCACAGAGAGATAGAACGCTCAGGACGTTTTGGACAAGTGTTAGAGGATACTCCGTACAGCTGGTATTTTGGAGACTTGTGGGGTCTCATTCACTACCTTTCAGTTTTCTGGGGTTGCACTCAGATGGTGGGAGACTTACGAGAGGCGTAGGCCTGTTGGCGCAGCACCCCTTACTTGGCAGTAGTTCTCCGTGGTACTTTTGGAGAAGTTTGTGCCTCGATCCCGCAGAGAGGAGCTGCATAGACAGTTTGAGCGGCTTTGTCAGGGTGATATGTTTGTGACACAGTATGAGATGCGATTCTCCGATTTGGACCGTCATGCTATCTAGTTGGTTCCCACGGACAGAGAGAGGATCATGAGGTTTATTGATGACCTCACTTATCAGCTACAGTTGCTCATGACCAGGGAGCGGGTTTTGGATGCTACCTTTGATGAGGTTGTCGACATTGCTTGGTAGACTGAGATGGTTCGCGGTCAGGAGAGGGTTGAGCGGGAGGCCAAGAGGCCTCATGGTCAGGGTGGATTCAGTGGTGCTCCTTTTGGGGGTCAGTTCCAACACGGTAGAGGTCGTCATTTCAGACAGGCTCAGTCAGCTCGGCCATTTCATCCGGGTGTATCATCTGGCTATGGTTCTCACAGTTCTCATCAGGGCCACTCATCACTTAGTGCTCTTCCAGTTCAGAGTTCGTCCCGTGCTCTACCTGTTCAGGGCTCTTCCATGCCAGGTTCTTCTACCAGTCATCCCGGTGCTAGGGGTTCCCTTCAGTTTCCGCCGCCAGCACCAGGGAGCTATTTTGAGTATGGGGAGCTTGGGCATATCTGGAGGCAGTGTCCTCGTCATCATGGAGGTCTATCTCAGCAGAGGAGTCAGCCTCCGACTACAGCACCAGCTACCTCACCATTCGCCCAGTCAGCTCGGGGTGGAGGTCAGTCAGCTAGGGGTCGTCCTAGAGGGGGAGGCAGATCAAGGGGTGGTCAGGCCCGTTTCTATGCTCTCCCTGCCAGACCAGATGCTATTGCTTCAGATGCTGTGATTATAGGTATTGTCTCAGTTTGTCACAGATATGCCTCGGTATTATTTGACCCTGGTTCCACGTATTCATATGTTTCCTCGTATTTTGCTCATTTTTTGGATATGCCCCATGAGTCCTTAGTTTCATCTGTACATGTATCTACTCCTGTGGGTGATACTATTATTGTGAACCGCATATATAGGTCATGTGCGGTGACAATTGGGGGTCTGGAGACCCGAGTAGATCTATTGTTGCTCAGTATGGTTGACTTTGATGTGATATTGGGTATGGATTGGTTATCTCCATGTCATGCTATTCTAGATTGTCACGCTAAGACGGTGACGTTGGCTATGCCGGGAATTCCAAGGGTTGAGTGGAGCGGTTCTGTAGATTATGTACCAAGTAGGGTGATTTCATATTTGAAGGCTCAGCGCATGGTTGAGAAGGGTTTCCTATCTTATTTGGATTTTGTGAGGGATGTTAGTGCAGAGACTTCTATCATTTATTCTGTTCCGGTGGTACGTGATTTTTCGGATGTGTTTCCTGCAGACCTACCGGGCATGCTGCCTGACAGGGATATTGACTTTGGTATTGATTTGGTTCCGGGCACTCAGCCCATTTCTATTCCACCGACGGAGTTGAAAGAATTGAAAGAACAGCTTCAGGAACTCCTTGATAAGGGGTTTATTCGGCCTAGTGTGTCACCTTGGGGTGCACCGGTTCTATTTGTGAAAAAGAAGGATGGTTCTATGAGAATGTGTATTGATTACATGCAGTTGAACAAGGTCACAGTCAAGAACAAGTATCCTTTGCCTCGTATTGATGATTTATTCGACCAGCTTCAGGGAGCGAGGGTGTTATCCAAGATTGATTTGAGGTACGGTTATCACGAGCTGAAGATTCGGGATTCAGATATTCTCAAGACAGCTTTCAGAACCTGATATGGCCATTATGAGTTTTTGGTGATGTCTTTTGGGCTGACCAATGCCCCAACAATGTTTATGCATCTGATGAACAGTGTATTACAGCCCTATTTGGAATCATTCGTCATTGTATTCATTGACGACATCCTGGTGTACTCTCGTAGCCAGGAAGAGCATGCTAAGCATTTGAGGGTTGTATTGCAGAGATTGAGGGAGAAGAAGCTTTATGCAAAGTTCTCTAAATGTGATTTTTGGCTCAGTTCAGTAGAATTCTTGGGACATGTGGTGTCCAGTGAGGGTATTTAGGTGGATCCGAAGAAGATAGAGGCGGTGCAGAGTTGGCCCAGACCATCCTCAGCCACGGAGATTAGAAGCTTTCTTGGTTTGGCAGGTTACTACTGTCGCTTTGTGGAGGGATTTTCATCTATTGCATCACCCTCGACCAAATTGACCCAAAAGGGTGCTCCATTCAGGTGGTCGGATGAATGTGAGGAGAGCTTTCAGATGCTCAAGACTGCTTTAACCACAGCTCCAGTGTTAGTTTTGTCATCAGCTTCAGGTTCTTAAACCGTGTATTGTGATGCCTCGAGGATAGGCATTGGTTGTGTTTTGATGCAGGAGGGTAGGGTGATTGCCTATGCCTCGCGCCAGTTTAAGACCCATGAGAAGAACTATCCTATCAATGATCTTGAGTTAGCAGCCATTGTTCACGCCTTAAAGATTTGGCATCATTATTTGTATGGGGTTCATTGTGAGATCTATACTGATCACCGGAGTCTGCAGTATCTGTTAAAGAAGAAGGATATTAATTTGCATCAGCGGAGATGGTTGGAGCTTCTTAAGGACTATGATATCACTATTGTGTACCATCCAGGGAAGGCCAATGTGGTGGCTGATACTTTGAGTCGCCGGGCAGAGAGTTTGGGGAGTTTAGCATATCTTCCAGCAGCAGAGAGACCTTTGGCATTAGATGTTTAGACCTTGGCAGGCCAGCTTGTCAGATTGGATATTTCGGAGCCTAGTCGGGTATTGACTTGTATGGTCTCCAGGTCTTCTCTTTATGACCGTATCAGGGAGCGTCAGTATGATAACCCTCACTTGCTCATTCTTCAGGACATGGTTCGGAGAGGTGATGCTAGGGATGTGACTATTATTGATGACGGGGTGCTGAGAATGCAGGGCCGGATATGTGTGCCTAATGTAGATGGGCTTCGAGAGCTGATTATTGAGGAGGCCCACAGCTCGCGGTATTCCATCCATCCGAGTGCCGCGAAGATGTACTAGGATTTAAGGCAGCACTATTGGTGGAGGCGAATGAAGAAGGATATAGTTGGGTTTGTGGCTCGGTGTCTAAACTGTCAGCAGGTTAAGTATGAGCATCAGAGACTGGGTGGCTTGCTTCAGAGGTTAGAGATCCAGAGTGAAAGTGGGAGCGGATCACTATGGACTTTGTAGTTGGGATCCCACGGACTTCGAGGAAGTTTGACGCTATTTGTGTTATTGTGGATCGGCTGACCAAGTCCGCGCACTTCATTCCAGTTGGTACTACTTACTCTTTAGAGAGGTTGGCTGAGATTTACATCCGATAAGTCGTTCGCCTGCATGGTGTCCCAGTTTCCATCATTTCAGATAGGGGTACTCAGTTCACATTACAGTTTTGGAGGGCCGTGCAGCGAGAGTTGGGTACTCAGGTTGAGTTAAGCATAGCTTTTCACCCTCAGACGGACGGGCAGTTCGAGCGCACTATTCAGATATTGGAGGACATGCTGCTTGCTTGTGTCATTGACTTTGGGGGTTCATGGGACCAGTTTCTTCCAGTTGCTGAGTTTGCATATAACAACAGTTATCAATCAAGTATTCAGATGGCTCTGTACGAGGCTTTGTGTGGGAGGAGGTGTAGATATCCGATTGGATGGTTTGAGCTGGGTGAGGCTAGGCTCTTAGGTACAGACTTGGTCCAGGACGCATTAGATAAGGTGAAATTGATTCAGGAGCAGTTTCGCACGGCGCAGTCTAGGCAGAAGAGCTACACAGATAGGAAGGTTCGTGATATGTCTTTTATGGTTGGGGAGAAGGTTTTGCTGAAGGTATCACCCATAAAGGGTGTTATGAGGTTTGGGAAGAGGGGCAAGTTGAGCCCCCGGTTCATTGGGCCTTTTGAGGTGCTTCAGAGAATAGGGGAGGTGGCTTATAAGCTTGCCTTGCCACCCAGCTTGTCGAGTGTGCATCTAGTGTTTCACGTTTCCATGCTCTGGAAGTATATTGGAGATCTGTCCCATGTTTTGGATTTCAGCATTGTTCAGTTGGAGGGTGATATGATGTGGAGCCGATGGTTATTTTGGATCGGCAGGTTCGAAGGTTGAGGTCAAAGGATATAGCTTCAGTGAAGGTGCAATGGAGGGGTTAGCCTGTGGAGGAGGCCACCTAGGAGATCGACCGGGAGGTGCGGAGCATATATCCACGCCTATTCGAGACTCCAGGTATGTTTCTAGACCCGTTCGAGGATGAACGGATATTTAAGAGGGGGAGGATGTAACGACCCGGCTGGTCATTTCGAGAGTTATAACCCCATTTTCCCTATTCCTACTTCTTTTTGTGTTATTCAGCTATATTATGTTATATCGGGTTAGTTGGTTCGAGTCTGGAAGGAACTCAGAGTGAAATGAGACACTTAGTCTCATAATTGAAAAACATTTGAGTTAGAAAAGTGGACCGGTTACGGACCTACATGTAAACCACCTCGGATTTGAATTTTGATGATTCCAATAGCGACGTATGGTGATTTTGGGCTAAGGAGCGTGTCCGGACTATTATTTGGAAGTCCGTAGAGGAATTAGGCTTGAAATGCCGAAAGTTTTATTTTTGAGAAGTTTGATCGGGGGGTTGACTTTTTGATATCGGGGTCGGAATCTGATTCTGAAAAATTGGAATACCTCTGTTATGTCATTTAGGACTTGTGTGCAAAATTTGAGGTCAATCGGACGTGATTTGATAGGTTCCGGAATTGTTTGTAGAAATTACAAATTTCAAAGTTCATTAGGCTTGAATTGGGGTGTAATTCATGGTTTTAGCATTGTTTGAGGTGATTTGAGGATTCGACTAAGTTCGTATGATGTTTTAGGACTTATTGGTATATTTGGTTGAGGTCCCGAGGGCCTCGGGTGAGTTTCGGATAGTTAACGGATCAAAAAATAAACTAGAACAACTGCTGCAATTTCCTTCTGTTGGAAATTGCTTCTGCCCAGAAATCGAGCCCAGATGTGTGCCCAGATCGAGCTCAGGGTCGAGGGCCAGGATCGAAGCCCAGATCGAGCTCAGGGTCGAGGGCCACGATCGAAGCCATGATCGAGCCCGGAGTCGTGGGCCATGATCGAAGGCATGATCGAGCCCAGGGTCGAGGGTCATGGTCGAAGGCCGGGTCGAAGACATAATCGAGGGCCAGGATCGAGAACCAGGATCGAGGGGCAGGACCGAGGACCTCGATCGAAGGCCAAGATCGAGGCAGAACCAAGGATGTCTAGGCAGAATTATAAAAATAGGGACTTCGTCCCATTTGCCATTTTTGACAAATTGAAGCTTTAGGAGAGGCGATTTTTGATATATTTTCAAGGAAAACTTGAGGTAAGTCCCTTGTGATCATTTCTACTCCATAATGTTGAATTATCATCGAATAATCTGACTAGATTACATGATTTTGATGTGTAAATCGGAGATTGGAACTTAGAAATTTGGAAATAAGATTTGTAGATTTGAGTGTCGAGTTGAGGTCGGATTTTGGTAAAATTGGTATGGGTAGACTCGTGGTTGAATGTGCATTCGATTTTGTAACTTTTATCGGGTTCCGAGACGTGGGCCCCACAGGCTATTTTTGAGCCAATTTCGGGTTTTGATCTAATTTTGAAGCTTTTCTTGTGGAATTCATTCCATTAGCGTATATTGATGGTATTATACTGATTATGAATAGATTTGGAGCATTTGGAGGCCGAGTCCAGAGGCAAGATCATTGCGGGATAGAGATTTGACCAGTTTGAGGTAAGTAACGATTGTAAATCTAGTCTTGAGGGTATGAAACCCCAGATTTCGTATCATTCTACTATTTTGAAGTGACGCACATGCTAGGTGACGGGCGTGTGGGCGTGCACTGTTGGGGATTTGTGACTTGGTTCGTCCCGTAGCAACTGTAAAGTTGCATACTTTGTTGATACTATTGATACTTATATGTTTTAGAAAGATTTTCTGTAAATTGGGTTGAATGCCATGTTTGGGCCTTGCGTGAATGCTGTTTGGACCCTTAGGGGCTGTTTCTTACCATCCTCTCACTGTTTTCGATTGAAAATCTATACTTAGTTATGTTTGTAGTTGTTTACCGTATAACTCAATTTTATGACTCTATTTTGATGCATATAAATGATTTGGGCCGAATGCCCTGTTTTACTGAAATGCCCGAGTGGCCTGATTTGTGAGGATGAGTGTGGATCGGGGCTGCCTGCCTGCAGCATACTTTATGACTGAGTGAGGCCGAGGGCCTGATTTGTGAGGATGAGTGTGGATCGGGGATACCCGCCTGCAGCATACTTTATTATTATCGCACGTGAGTTATCCGTGCAGATTATAGCGCTTGGGCTGAAGGAGCCCCTCCGGAGTCTGTACATACCCCCAATGAGCGCAGGTACCTAATGAGTGCGAGTGCTGAATGCTGAGTGATTGGGAGGCAAGAGTGATTGTGAGGTATGCCCGAGTGGCAAGAGTGATTGTGAGGTATGCCCGAGTGGCAAAAGTGATTGTGAGGTATGCCCAAGTGGCACGAGTGATTGTGAGGTTTTCCCGAGGGGCTGTATATGAGTGATGTTTTGCCTGAGGGGTTTTTATGATTTCATTATTTTTGCTCACCTTTGCATTGAGCCTTTGTTTGAAAAACTGTTGGAAAAATATCTTTAAATGATTTTTACTGGAACTCGGTTTAAACGAGATGTTTGATTCAAATCCTGATTTTAAAAGCATGTGGTATTTTACTGAGATTTCCTTATACGAACGTTATATGCTTTATTGCTCGTCACTACTGCTCAGTCTTTATTTATTGTTGTTACTTGCTGAGTTGGCATACTCACGTTACTCCCTGCACCTTATGTGCAGATTCAGGTATAGCTAGACACGGTAGCGGTTACTGAGTGTTCTGGTTGCAGATTTTCTTGGAGATAGCAAGGTAGCTGTTTGGCGATCGTAGTCCCTGCTATTCTCCCTCTTATCTTCCTCTAGTTGTATTTAGCTATTTTCCTGGCTGAGTTAGCCTTGATATTGTTAGACAGATTGTAGTATATGCTCATGACTAGTGACACCCCGATGTCGGGCTTTTCTTTTCCGCACTTCTGTTTTCCTTTGATTTGAACCCTAAAAATGGAGGTTTTATGTTAAATAACCTTGAAATTATCTTTAAAATTAAAATATCGTTTTGTTTTGGAAATAAGTTATCTTGCCTAGTTCCACGATAGGCGCCATCACGATAGGGGTTAGTTTTGGGTCGTGACACTCTTTTTTGGAAGAAATTGGTAAATGCATTTTTCATGCATTTACATTGCGCGATTACACTTAATATGATGTCATACATGACATTATTAAGGCCATTTCCCTTCTATAAATACCAAGGGTTTTGTTTATTTGTAAACATCTCTCACTTGCCTTCTTATCTCCTAAGGCATTTGAATCTTCTTTCTCTCTTGTAGTATTTCACTTGTATTTTTTGGAGTGAAATCAAGTTTGAGTTGATTGTGTCTGAGGACTAGGCAAAAATTAAATTGTTCCGAACCTCGTTAATTTCTAATGTTCTTTTTATTATTGTCTCATTTACTATTTATTAGCTACCTTTAGATAAAGTAGTTATGATTTAATTACTCTATATATATTCGGCTTCTGCAACAATTGGTATCATAGCTAAGGTTCTATCTTAGTATGCTCTGTGGTTGCAGCATAGTTTGAACTTCCACATCAGAAAAGAATTACTTTGGCGTTCTGTACTGTCAGCAAATAAATAGTATCTGTAGCAAAATAGGAGATAATAAAAATGAAGAGTCACATCCGGTGTCAGTAATACGTCGTTGGCATCTTCTCTTATGACAAGAATTATGTCAAATGCGAAATTTGTAGTATAAATTTTTGACGGGTCAAGATATTTCGGGATGTGGCAAGCTTAGGTTCTTGATGTCCTTTTTCAACAAGGGCTAGATATTGCCATAGAAGAAAATAAACCAGACAATATCGGAGAAGGAGATTGGAAGATTATCAACTGCATTGCTTGTGGTACCATTCGATCGTACCTCGCAAGAGAACAGAAGTATCCATACACAAAAGAAACTTCTGCAAGTAAATTGTGGAATGCATTGGAGGATAAATTCTTGAAAATAAACAGTCAAAATAAACTTTACATGAAAAAAAGACTTTTGCGCTTCACATATGTTCCAGTTACTACAATGAATGGTCACATCACCAGCTTTAATAAGTTGGCGACAGATTTGTAGAATATGGACGTGACCTTTAGTAATGGAGATATAGCTTTAATGTTATTAAGTTCACTTCCTGATGAGTACGAGCACCTTGAAACAACTCTACTTCATGGGAATGATGATGTATCTCTCAAAGAAGTTTGTTCTGCCTTATGCATCTATGAACAAAGAAAGATAGAAAAGCAAAAGAGTGGAGAAGGAGAAGCACTAGTTGTGAGAAGTCGTTCTCAAAATCATATGAGAACAAAGAAAGGAAGATCCAAGTCAAGATCCAGACCTAGCAAAGATGAATGCGCCTTTTGTTGAGAAAAAGGGCACTGGAAGAAAGACTGTCCAAAGTTGAAAAACAAGGCCAAACCTAACAATGGGGAGGTTGTCATGGATTCAAATGTAGTTGATTGTGACGACTCTGATTTCTTACTAGTTATAATTGAGCCATTCAAACCATCTGACATATGGATGATGGATTCAGCTTGTAGCTATCATATGTGTCCCAACATGGACTGATTCATTGATTTTCAAGAAGGGGAATGTGGAGTTATTCACACCGCGAATAACAATCCTCTTACCGCATATGGTATTGGTTCAATCCGATTAAGTAACCATGATGGATTGATCAGAACACTAACAGATGTTTGATACGTACCGGAATTGAAGAAAAATATCATTTCTGTAGGAGCCCTAGAGTCAAAGGGGCTCAAAGTCATTGCAAAAAATGGGATAATGAGAATATGCTCCGGTGTACTAGTGGTAATGAAGGGAATTCGGCGAAATAATAACATGTACCACTATCACGGTAGTACAGTTATTGGGACAGTAATAGTGACATCCAGTGATGACAAGGAGGCAGAAGCAACCAAGCTATGGCACATGCACTTGGGACATGCTGGAGGAAAATCCTTGAAGATTTTATCAGATCAAGGATTGTTAAAAGGAGTAAAGACTTGCAATTTGGAGTTTTGTGAGCATTGTGTCAAGGGAAAACAAACAAGGGTTAAATTTTGGACAACAATCCATAATACTAAAGGTATTTTGGATTATATTCACTCTGATGTTTGGGGTACTTCCAAAACACCTTCATTAGGTGGGAAACACTATTTTGTAACCTTTATTGATGACTTTTCTTGGAGAGTATGGGTGTATACTATGAAACCAAAGATGAGGTGGGAATTTTTCTCAAATAGAAGGCGATGATAGAGACTCAAACAGGCAGAAAGTTAAAGTGTCTTCGCACAGATAACCGTGGAGAATACAAAAATGATCTTTACAATAAGATTTGTGAAAATGATGGCATTTTGAGACATTTCACCGTCAGAATACACCACAATATAATGGAGTGGCAGAATGCATGAACCGGAATTTGCTGGAGAAGGTTCGGTGTACGTTGTCCAATGCTGGCTTCGATAAAGAATTTTGGGCTAAGGAAATAACATATGCATTCCACCTCATTAATCTTATACCATCTGCCGCTATTGGAGGCAAGACACTATTTGAAAATGACCCCTCATTTTCCTTATATCACCTATCTCCCAAACCCTAACCTCAGTCCTCCAAACCTGCCGCCTCTCTACTCTCTCCCCTTTGAAGAACCCTAACCCGCCGCCTCACAAAAACTCCTCTCCTAATCCCACTTCTAATGGAATTTTCTTCCCATTCACTTACCATTTCAAAATATTTCCATTATTGGGTGATTCTCTACGGTATTACCTAGTACTTTCCTAAACATGGCAAGTACTCTTACTTTGATTCTGTCCTATTTAACTTTCGTCTCTTGAATATGGACGATATTGAGTCCAAACACGTTATTTTGCACTATGTGAGTCCGATTTGTTCGTATCTTGCTGATTTATACTTAACCCTAAGGTTGGGGTTTACCGATTCTTTTTGATTCGAACCGAAATTGGTTCAAGCTTTAATTTTAAGTACTATATCATCTATATTCGCCTTATTATATATGAATCTGTCTATTTCTGCCGATTATTTTTACTTGCCCTAAATTAGGGTTTCAGATCCTTTTTATTTGAACCAAATCTAGTTCGATTCTGTGTTTTGTGAATAATATTCATGTCTATGTTCATTTTATACAATATGTGACACTTTGCCTTTATTTTCTGCCAATTTTGTGGAGTTTACCTAAAAACTAGGGTTTCAAAATTTTTCTTCTTTACTTATTGTTTGAATTAATTATATTTCCATATTTATGTGTTTAGTTCCTACACTATTTAAACCCCTCCCCACTCCCCTTTGGAAGTTCGAAAGAAAATCATTAAAAAGCTATAAAACGAAAGTTGTATACTCCGTACTCTTGAATAATTTTATTCTGTACTCTAGTTCCCGGCCGGCTAAAAGCCAAGGCCAGAAATTATGAGTTCTTGCTCTTTGGGTGATATTCACAATATTGTGGGATTCCTTTCTTTCTTGTTTCAATTTAACTGGTGAGTTACCAAGCCTTTGCCATTTTATTCTGATTTATCTGCCATTTCATTTAAGGTGTTACTTCAATTAGACTCTGCTAACCTAAATGCCATTACATCCATAGTTTTTAGACATGTTTAGACCTACTTTGAGTTGATTAATTTGATTCTGCCTAACCTATATGTGACTGATAGCCACCGCTTGAAGTTTAAGTTTGTTATTATCATGCTCTTTGAACATGCTCTCATATCTCGTTCTATGGATTAGTTAACTAGGTATGGATGTATTCATTAATAGGATAACAAGTTTGTTTCTGAATTCACTATAATGTGGCATGTTTGATCCTGTTTTCATCATATCTTGACATCTCTAGTAATTGCTCTAATTAGTTTTCAGCATGATATGGTCTATTGTTAATTGATATGATTTCTTCTTATGACACTAGTTTCTGCACTGAGCCTAATCTCAATTCTCTTTTACCACTATAAATCTATCTTGTAACTTGCCTTGTTAGCATGTGATTGAATTCATTTCCTGAAACTTGATTAAGTCTGCCTTAAGTTAAGCATGTCTGTTATTTGTTTTTATATGCTCAATTGATTCTGTCCTTCAGTGGAATCCCTTGACTTCATTCTATTCCTCTACTTAGATTCTGTCCTTTGACCTCCCTAGTGTGAGCACTGCTCAGGGTTCATTTGAGATCCTTGTGAACTCTGACACACTAGGACCTAGTCCTTAGTCTTTCCTCTGAATTATTTCTGATCAACCTCCCTAGTGTGAGCACTGCCATGGGTTCTTGAAGCCCTTGGGAACTCTGCCACACTAGGGTCTTGGGTTCTGCATGCTCAACCTTGACATATGCTCACTGGGTGAATCACTCAACAATTAGCTGTTTTGTATCTATGAATATGAAATTTTGGAGTTGTTGTAAATTGTGAGAATGAAGGCCTGGCCTGTCCAGGTGTATTTGGGCCTGCTGTAGGCTCCCTATAGCTATATCTATTCTGTAATTTACTATATTCATTCTGGCTCTGTAATAATGTTTGTAATAACAATTCTGGGGTATTAGTAAAAATGGGAAAGGGTTCTTATTTTATACTTGCTATAAAGTGGGGGTAGAAATCCTGCATATAGGGTTAATGTTGTGATGTTGGATGTTATATGTTAGAAATCATGCTTCTAAGTGTATTATTGTGTTCATCCATTATGTGTTAGCAACCATGTCCATAGGCTCAATGTTTGGCTCAATTATGTTCCGTTACAAACCATGCCTATAGAAATGGTATGGTCCGATGTGTGTGTGATTATAGAAGTCATGTCTATAGGATTCAAAAATATTTCAGATTGTAGAAATCATGTCTATAGGATTCAAAAACTATTCAGATTGTAGAAATCGTGTTTATAGGATTCAAAACTGTTCAGATTATAGAAATCATGCCTATAGTATTCCAACTGGATCAAGTTATAGAATGCACGCCTGAATATGTTTAATGGTTATTTATGCCTGTTTACTGTGCTTCTATCCTCACTAGAAAACATGCGTGTAGGATTAAAGCGAATAATTTTAAGTCTGCTTATGTGACTGGCTACTATTTACTATCGCACAAAACACCTAGATACCATGCTGGTAGGCTTAATCTCATTATGCTAAAAATCAGTAGGCAAATTTATGTAGGTCTTGGTAATCGTATTAATAAACTAGCTTTTGCGTATCACTGTCTGCTCATTCGTTCAGTATCACATAGAGATCCTGCCTATAGGATTCTGCGATTTTGCAATTAATAAAACCTGTTAGTGCTAATCAGTTTGGCGTGCATTTGATGTCTAAATGCGGAGGGTAACTTGAGCCCATACTTGTTTCTATTTAAAAGTCCTAGTTTTCTCTTTTTGAGCAACCTAAGTTAAGGTCTAGAACTACCCTGAAATAGAGGTCCAAATGCCTTCTGGACCATAGGCATGGGACGGGTAGTGCACGCATAGGGTATGACTTAGAATCAAATAGAGCGCTTTAGGTAAACAACTTAAAGATAGTAATCGGGTAGCAGGAGATGATAGTATGTGCCCGCTGAATAATATGAGTAACACCCCGTCTTGAGGTAGTTATGAAGTATTATTTATGTTTCACGGGGTGATCCTTTAGGCTAAGAAACTTAGGACCCCCCCTATTCCTGTTAAAATAGTTCTTTCTTTGTCCAAATTTTTTCTTTTCTCTTAGACTAATTCACATGATTTGAGTTCGGCAGGGACCCACCATTGTGGACCTCAAGGAGTGCCTAACACCTTCTTCTCGAGGTAATTTGAGCCCTTACCCGATCTTTGGTGACGCAAACTAGTAAACCTGTGTCATTTGCAAATAGGTGCCCTAACGCACCTTAATCCGTTAGGTGGAGACTCTCTCTTTTAATAACCCTTCCTTTTAAAAGAGTTGTCACGACGTCGAAGCCCAATTTTGCGAGAAAGAGGGGCACGACAGCATGGCGACTCTGGTGGGGTAAACCCCTTAGGCTCTTACCATAATGAACTTGGTATGTGTAAACTAGTCTCCCTCGATAAGCATGTCTTTATTTTTTTAAAGACATATTTTGGATTTTTGTTTAGATTTTAATCCCTCAAGAAAACTGTCTAGGAGATCAATCGTCGGGAAAAGTCCAATTTTTCTACTTTTTTTTGTTTTTTTTTTCCTCAAAAGCTACTACACTTAAGAATAAGTACTACAACTAAGCTAAAATAGCACAAAAACTCATCTAAACGATCTCCTCACCCCACACTTAAAATTTTGCAATGTCCTCAATGCACACTATAAATAATAAGAGGGTAAGCGAGACTCCCTGGTAGGCCAAATGCCAAAGCAATAGCGGCTCACGAGGTACTCAGACTGCCCCCAGGCATCGTCCTTTGTGTGGGCACCCCACACTTAGTCCTCACCATCTAGCTCGCTTTTGCACTCTTCTAATGGCTTTGCTTCCTATGCTCATAATCCTACAAAACAAAAATAAATACTACAAAATAATAAAAATAAAATAAAATAGAAAGTAAACAAAAATAAAAGAAAGCAGTAAAGCTGGGTTGCCTCCCAACAAGTGCCTGATTTAATGTCGTGGCACGACGTGAACCGCTTTTTGCCTCCACCTCGAACTTATGAATTGATCCCCTAACATGGCATCCAGTCTGCGACTATGCTCCAGTGGTGGGGCTACAAAGATAACCAGGCCAAGTAATAAATTTTTTACTCTACACTTCTCGGCCTTTAGATGAGGAATGTATTTTTTGTTTTTTGGCATGACTAATTCAAGAATATAGGCACTCTCATCCTCACCCTTTGACCCCCTCATTGGCTCAGATGGCTCGATTACTATCTTACTATCTAAACACAATGTGGAAAAAATATTGGAATGAGGTCTAATGCGCCTTAACTCATGAATTGTACTACTATTTACATCCCATATATACACACACTCAAGTCTCCCAAAGTAATGTTATCTATTCCCTCATATGACTCTAGAGCATTCTTCTCAACATTGGCATCCTCAAGAAAAATATGGTCTAATGATTGGTATTCTTGTTTTAGCTCCTCAATTTGGTCTAGAAGATTTTTTTCAGCTTCACACAACTCATCATTAAATTGTTGGCCATTACACACATCAACCTTTTCATTCAAATTTGTATCCAAGTTATGCACAGCCAAGCCAAAATTATTAATTTTATGTGCAAGATCATCTCTCTCCTTAGACCGATCATTCACCAACGTTGTCAAAAGACAACGTCGTTCCGCATATTCCCTTAATCGAGAATATTCGTCCCAATACCAACCCTTACTCCCATATTCAAATTCAGCTTTCCAAGAGTTCAGGTCATGACAAGCCCAAAATGACGGGCCATATAAGTCTTCCGTCAACTAAGAGTCTTCATCAATAACCTTACCTCCATATATTTCATCCCCAGATGTCATGGTGAAAGAACTAGAAACACACTAAGAGAAAAATTAAATAGTTATAAAAATAAAATATTTACAAAAAGAGAAAGAAAAAAAAACTTGTAAAGATAAAAGTAAAAGCCTACTGTAGAAAAATAGTTAATTTCTAAGTCCCCGGCAACGGCGCCAAAAACTTATTGCGACCAAACACACTCACGCAAGTATACGCGGTCGTCAAGTAATAAAGTGACTAAAAGTCGGATGTCGAACCCACGAGGACTTATGATTAACTATTAACTAAATTAGAAAATCCTAATTATCTAAACAAGAATTAAACCTAAAAATATTTTATTCTAAACTAATTAAATAATTTGAAGTTTTGCTTTAATAAGGCCAAACTTCAGGCAAAAGAATTCTCAAGTTCAAACTTCAGACATATACAATTGAACTGAAGTTTACTCTTGCACTATGAACTGAAGTTTGCCTCATTGCCTTCGCAAGTCAGGCCAAACTTCAGGAAAGAATATCTGAAGTTTCACCATGACATCTGGGGATGAAATATATGGAGGTAAGGTTATTGATGAAGACTCTTGGTTGACGGAAGACTTATATGGCCCGTCATTTTGGGCTTGTCATGACCTGAACTCTTGGAAAGCTGAATTTGAATATGGGAGTAAGGGTTGGTATTGGGACGAATATTCTCGATTAAGGGAAAGAGCAGATTTTTTTATAAATAATTAAATAAAAAAATATAAATGATAAACTTTGAACAGAGAAAGAGCAGATTTTTTTATGATATCAATGTAATGAAAACGATCTAGGGTTATGGGCTATCTAACAATCATATTGTATTCTTCAATTGAATCGACCGACTAATTTATCTAGCTTATTGGTTGACAGGGTTAATATTGCTCATAAGAATCTGTCGAGTTCTTACTCGCCTATTCAAGCTAACCTAACGCCTATATGTCTATGGAGTTAGAATCAACAAGAACGCATTTATAATTCCTGTAAATCAACCAAGGCAATTAGGTATATGTCTATCCTAACCACGAATCTGTTCCCCGATGCCCGAGTTCAAGAACTTGCCCTACTCAATCCTGTATGCAATATAGAATTCCCACTTTCGAGTTCAATTCTAGGTTCGTAGATAATATTCAATTGGTGATCAAGCAATCAAATAAATAAGCGCAAGATTGAATAAATAAGCTAATATGATAAATCAAGAAGTCAAAATCAATATCCGAATAACAATAGTCATGAAAGAACCACAACCCTAGAACGTGAAGTTTAGCTCCATATAGACATGGTAGCCAAACAACAAATCATACAAACTTCAGGTGAAAATAATTTGAAGTTTTGCTTTAATAAGGCCACACTTCAGGCAAAAGAATTCTCAAGTTCAAACTTCAGACATATACAATTGAACTGAAGTTTACCCTTGCACTATGAACTGAAGTTTGCCTGATTGCCTTCGCAAGTCAGGCCAAACTTCAGGAAAGAATATCTGAAGTTTTACTTTGATAAGGCTGCACTTCAGGAAAAATATTCTGAAGTTCAAACTTCAGACATATACAATTGAACTGAAGTTTGCCCTTGCACAATGAACGAAAGTTTGCGTGATTGCCTTGGTAAGTCAGGCCAAACTTCAGGCAAAAATATCTCAAGTTTTGCTTTGATAAAGCTACACTTCATGTAAAAAATTTTGAAGTTCAAACTTCAGACATAAATTTTTGCTACTTCAGGCCCGTATGTCTGAAGCTACCCGAAAAGTGGGTACACTTATAATTTTTTGCACAAAGCGGGTATAAGTTTAATGGTGACCCCAAAACCTGGGTATAGATGCAAATGCCCTTTCCGCTAGGGGTGTCAATGGTTCGGTTTGGTTTTTACCATACCAATTTTTTGGTTATTCTATTATGTTTAATCAAAATTAGACTTTTCGAAACCGTCCTAATTATGTTGGTTTCTCTTTGATATCGGTACGGTTCGGTTAATTTTCGGTATTTTTTTAAATGTCATCTAAAAGTCACTAGTAAAAGTAAAATGCAATGATATACATACTTCTATAGGACTTAGCAAAACTCTTTATACAATTTTACTATTTAAATGGTGATGAATTAAGAAACATGAAAGAATGGTTAGAGTATAGATCTATCAACTACTCTACAGCAGCGTAAAAGAAACTAAGCAAAGACAAACAAAAGATAAATCACACGAGTTGAAAGATATACTAAGCTGGGACTCAAGAATAAAGTCTATAGAAGATTAAATATTCAAAAGATAAATCTAAATCATATGAAAGGAAACATATTCAATATATTGTAGTTTGCTACTCATCATCACTAGGTAGAGGGAGTTTCTTTTTGGGGAACGGATTTTGAAGTCTTCGCCATTTCTTTGAAAGATGGAGAAAAAATGAGGGAAAAGAAGAAGTTAAAAGAGTACACTTGATGGTTTGAGATGTAAACGAGTGAGAGTTTTTATAAAAGATCTCAAAGTAACCAGAATATGAGTGCTTGGAAGTATTGAAATTTCTTAGACACGAGGAAAAAAGGCTTGGATATAAAGTTTGAATGAACAAAGGCTTGGAGGGGTATTTATAGTTTTTCAGCGACGGTTCACATCTAGGAGTGGACGACCGGCAACTGACAAGCATTTAATGCCATTAAGACTAGAACGACAGGACGTTTCAACTATTTTATCGTTTCTGTCACGTTATATCGAAGTGAGAATCGGGAGCTCATATCGTTTCTCGTCATTTACTCTCCGAAAAATGAGGGGACTATCTGTATACGGGTAAAATCGAGCTTGTAGTATATCCTAGCATCCGACATGATAGGCCGGGCTCAAGACATGGCAATAAAGGACTGAATATCGGCCCCAAGCCCTATCGGGTTAGCAACCAACACCAAACACCTGCTTTCGATAACACCGAGGTCGTGACTCCGTAATCGGTCCTGGTTCAAACGACCTCGAAAAAATATTGTTAGCAAACAGAAGACCGAAATATACGTGACCGGTCGGATATTACGACGAAAATCTCGGCACATATAAATAAGGAACCGACAATCAACTAATCAAGAGATGTTTTTACCTTTTATAGAGTTGTAACTAATGTAGGATGCCCCTACTATATAAATGGGGTCTGGTTACTTGTAAAACACATTGTAACACGTATTCCAAAGTAATATATTATTATTCTCTTTAATCTCATATTCTTCTGTGTCTTGATATCGATCGAAGTACGACCAGCTCAAGGGTGATTAACCTTCCAAGGCTGAGACTGTTCAATTCATGTGGTTTGCATTTACTTTATCATTATTTATTCCAATTGTAATTTAATTTATCGTTTTGTGTCAAGTTAATCCACGTATCCTTAAAACCACTTACAAATTTAATTGTTATCCGATTTTGGGGGTAAACAGTTTGGCGCCCACCGTGGGGGTATGGATAATAGTAGTTATTTGATACAAATCATCATAACACACACTACTTTACACTTGGTATGTAAAGTGTCTCTAATTTCAGGTTAAAACTCAAAATGTCGAACTCTCAATCAGCACCCCTATATGTTGACAATGAGTCCGGTCATCAATGTGAAAATAACAACATAGCGCCCGGTGACGAGGTACCACCTGTTGATCCCATCGGAATTTTGGTCGCAGACTCAATTGATGATAATTCATATGTGGATATCGACACAAATCTACCTACCCACCCCGAGAATAGCGTTTGTGGTGGAACCCGATCGGCAACTCAAAATACATAAAACATTGGAGGAGACGGGATCGATCTACGGGTAATCTTCGAAATGTTACAGGCTCAATAGGCGGCGATAGCTTAGTTACAGAACCAAAATCGTGCCCCAAGCAGAATTAAACTCGATCCGTCCCGGGAAGTCACCCACAGGGATGAACCGGTCGCAGAGAGATCGAATGAAAACGAATCAGGGACTAACCCCGGGATCATAAAGATGCTCGAGGAATTGACCAAACGGGTAGAATCAGGGGAGAAGAAAATCAAAGCTAATGACAAAAAGGTGGAACCATACAATTCCAGGGTCGACCAAATCACAGGAGCACCGCCGATATTGAAAGGCTTTGATTCTAAGAAATTTGTGCAAAAACTTTTTCCTCCGAGTGCGGTTCCAAAGCCAATCCCTAATAACTTTCGCATGCCCGAGATTCCTAAGTACAATGGAACGACCGATCCAAACGAGCATGTTACCTCCTACACATGTGCCATCAAAGGGAACGACTTGGAGGATGAAGAGATCGAGTCTGTCTTATTGAAGAAGTTAGGAGAGACCCTGTCAAAAGGAGCTATGATATGGTACCACAACTTACCTCCTAATTTTATTCATTCATTTTCTATGCTTGAAGATTCTTTTGTAAAAACACATGTCGGGGCTATCAAGGCCGAGACCATGAGATCGGACCTTTTCAAAGTAAAGCAGAGGGATAATGAGATGCTTAGAGAGTTCGTGTCCCGGTTTCAAATAGAACGGATAGACCTACCACCGGTCGCTGATGATTGGGCCGTTCAGGCTTTCACCGAATGACTCAACGTTCGGAGCTCGTTAGCTTCACAGCAGTTAAAATAAAACTTGGTAGAATATCCATCGAAAATCAGGGTCGAAGATGATCAGCTTGGGGCCCCTTCCGGGTCCGTGTATCCCATCATAACCATCGACAGAGTCAAAAGAGATATCGATCGTGAACCGAGATCAAACAGGGATCGGTATCAGCGTACATCTCTATGAGAAATGAAAGGAGAAGTGATCGAGGTCAGAGAAACCGGGGACTCATGAGAAAAAATAGCTTCGACAGGCCGGTCGGGCCTAAAGAAGCACTGATATTATCGGAGTACAACTTCAACGTCGATGCCACCACTATTGTATCTGCCATCGGACGTATCAAAGACACCAAATGACCTCGACCTCTACAATCTGATCCAACCCAAAGGGATCCTAACCATATGTGTAAATATCACGACACTCACGGCCACAGAACGGAGGATTGTCGACAGTTGAGAGAGGCAGTAGCCCGACTATTCAATTGCATGAGAGCATTTGAATTGCTCAAGTTCAAATTGACAACTATTCCCATTATCACTGCCCCGAATTGGAGCATTCCTTTTGAGCTCATGTGTGATGCTAGTGATGTGGCAGTTGGAGAAGTTTTGGGGCAACGTATAAGCAAGATCTTTCATCCGGTTTACTATTCTAGTAAGACCATGAATGATGCCCAAGTCAATTGCACTGTGGCCGAAAAATAGCTCCTTGTCATTGTGTTTGCTATTGAGAAGTTCTGCCCGTACTTGATGGGTGCAAAAGTGATTGGTCACACGGATCATGCGGCACTTCGTTACCTTATGAGCAAGAAAGATTCCAAAGCCCGGTTGATGAGATGGGTGCTTTTGTTGCAAGAGTTTGACATACCGAAAATGAAGTGAAAACCAAGTGGCGGACAACTTGTCTCGTTTGGAGGATGAGGGATGACACATGATGGCCTTGAAATCAATGACTCCTTCCCCGATGAGCAACTCTTAGCCATTTCAAGTAAAGAGGTGCCATGGTTCGCGGATCTAGCAAAATTTCTTATAAGTGGTATCACCCCGAATGAGTTCTCTTCAAACCAAAGGAAGAAGCTCAAACGAGATTGTCAAGACTATTATTGGGATGAACCGTATCTTTTTTGGATTTGTACGGATGGTGTCTTTAAAAGATGTGTACCGGAGGAGGGTATTTATAGTTTTCCAGCGACGGTTCACATCTGGGAGTGGCCACCAGCAATTGATAAACATTTAATGCCATTAAAATTAAACCGACGAGATATTTTAACTATTTTGTCGTTTCTGTCACGGTATGTCGAAGTGAGAATCGGGAGCTCATATGGTTCCTCGTCATCTACTCTCCGAAAAATGAGGGGACTATCTGTATATGGGTAAAATCAAGTTTGTAGTATATCCTAGCATCCGACATGATAGGCCGAGCTCGAGACATGGCAATAAAGGACTGAAGATCGACCTTAAGCCCCACCGCATTAGCAACCGGGATCAAACACCTGCCTTCGATAACACCGAGGTCGTGACTCCAGAACCGGTCTTGGTTCAAACGACCTCGAAGAAACATTGTTAGCATAACAGAAGACCAAAATATTAGTGACCGGTCAGATATTACGGCGGGAATCTCGACACGTATCAATAAGGAACCGGCAATTAACAAATCAAGAGTTTTTTTTTACTTTTTATAGAGTTATAACTAATGTAGGACTCCCCTACTATATAAAGGGGGTCTGGTTACTTGTAAAACACATTGTAACACACATTCTAAAGTAATACAGTATTACTCTCTTTAATCTCTTATTATTGTGTGTCTTGATACCGATCGAACAACGTACAATTTAAGGGTGATTAACCTTCCAAGGCTGAGATTGTTCAATTCGTGTGGTTTGCATTTACTTTATCATTATTTATTCCAATTACAATTTAATTTATCGTTTTGTGTCAAGTTAATCAATGTATCCTTAAAACCACTTACAAATTCAATTGTTATCCGATTTTGTGGGTAAACGGTAGTATAATAGGTTTAGGAATTAGGATTTTGGTTTTAATTACTTGTTGGCTTGTAACCATTTTCATAATTCCAAGGCCCAGGGAAAAATTTAATGATTTATTATTTTTAAACTTAATATATAAATATATTTTTTACATATAAATTTATTCGGTATGGTTCGGTATTTTTTCGGTTTATTTCATAAAATAAAAAACTTACCCTAATTATCTGTACGGTTATAAATTTATATAAGAACCTACAATTTTATTAAAAAAAATTTAAAATCGATTCGACACGATACAATTCGATCGATTTAGTCGGTTTTTAAATATTCACTTACTACCTAAGTTACACCCTCGTAATGAAGCAAAAGGTGTACTGAATCTTGCGACTTTTAGGAGTTTCTCTCCACAGGTGTCTAAAAGTTTAAGGCAGGACGTGACATGTAGATGTGAGATTGCATGCAATATCAAAAGGCGAAGAAATAATCAACCAAGTGGCCAAATTTCAAAAGATGGTTTATTATTTGCCCACTTGGCTTATTATTGAATGAGCCTCACTTGTCATTATTGCTAGGAAGCATTTAGACTGAGACGTGTCTATTGGACGTTAATTTCTATCATCACCAAATTCTAGTTTTTCCCTAATCCAATCAATCAATCGTGGCATTTTGCTTCAATTATTAACGTACCACGTACTAATTGTAAAAATGAGAAGATTAATATCAGTGAACTAGTATTATCATTTTCGTGTTCTCCTTTTTTTTATCACGGACAGGGCCTATCACTGTGTTAATAAAGTTTTCGCAAAATACAAAATTGGCCGGTCTGTTAAAAATTAATTGAAATCGCTAGCCGAAAAGTGTTAAAATCTGTATACTTTTTTTTTATTATATATAATACATATATACAAAAAAATATATAATTTATCGACTATTATTTTTAAAAACAACTAAAAATATGCTTTTCTAGTAGAGTTCACCGTTACTTTCAAATTCCAGAGGTACAATAGAAACAAACAACATTTAGTGGCTTAGAGGGATGACTATGAAGATTTAATTTGACTACATCAAATATTATCCACAAAAAACGAGAATCAAAAATTTCAAATTCTTTTTTTCCAAAATATCAAATCACATGCAACGAAAGGTGCACAACAATCTAAGAATCTATTTCGTCCGATTCTCACCTTCAAATGAACCAAACATTTCCATTTTATTGTTTCTTTTATTTTTCTTTTATCTTTCTTTGAATATCTTCTAAATTCTGGTGGGAAGAAAGAACTTTATATTCGACACCGCAGCTATTAGCAAAAAAAAAAAAAAAAATGACACCGCAGCTCCTATCATAAAATACCTTTAGCAGAATAGGTGCTGATGTTTTTTGCATTAAATAAAACAGTATCTTTTCACTTAAAATTAATGAGTTTTATTATTTTTGTAATACTTTGGCTAAAAAAATCTAGAATTTTCTTGTGAAATCTAATAGGAAATCTTTTCTCGTGACACAAGTTGTTAGTTATTCTCATGACAAGTAGGGTGGGCATAAAATTCGAAAAATCGAAAAATCTGACCGAACCGAGTTAATTCGATACTTCGGTTTCGATTCTTCGGTACTTCGGTATTAATTCGGTATGAATTTTTTAAAAGTTCGGTACGGCCTTCGATATTAAGATATTGATATTTTGGTACCGAACTTTTTTATTAAACGTTACTCACAATTCGCAGGCAGCAGCAACAGTATACAACCATTAGCTGTATCTTTCCGCTAGGTTTAGGTGTTTAGCGGGAAGCCCTCATGCAACTCATCATTTTTCTCTTACAAGATTCATACTTTCTATTATTTCCTTTTCCTATTTGCAAATTTCATTGCTAATTGCTTATCCTTTGATTGTTCTGATCTAAAGTCGGTTAAAACTTAGATCTGTTATGGTCTATTCAAAATGTTAGAAATATTATGGGCTTTTAAAATTATAAATATTTTGATGTTGCTCGTTAGTTGCACAACACTTTCTAATTGCTAGAGCTAGCTGCTATGTCTCTGCTCTATCGGGGTTCCTAAGTTGACTATCGAATCATGTTGGAGAAACAACAACAACAACAACAACCCAGTATAATCTCACTAGTTGGGTCTGAGGAGGATAGTGTGTACGCAGACCTTACCCCTACCATGAGGTAACGAGGCTATTTCCAATAGACCCTCGGCATCCTTCCCTCCAAGAACTCCTCACCTTGCTCTTGGGGTGACTCGAACTCACAACCTCTTGGTTGGAAGTGGAGGTTGCTTACCATCAGAGCAACCCCTCTTCTTGCTTACCCACTTGTTGGAGAAAGAAAAAAACTATTGGAACATGCATGATTTTGAAAACTTTTCAAGATTCAATGTGGGATCACAAACTAAAACCGAAAGCTTTACGCCATGAGTATATGTGGTTTACTTTTTAATGTCTGGTCGCTGCTGCCTTTCCTAATTTTTATATTCATATGAAAATTTGTCATGCAAATTGATATACCGAAATCATACAGATACCGTACAGAACCAAATAAGAAATACCGAACCGTATCGAACCACTTTGGTACGGTATTTGATATATATAATTGATAAACCGAATACAGAACCGTAGTTCTTAAATATCGAATCGAAATACCGAATGCCCACCCCAGGGGCGGATGCACGTAGGCCTAAGCGGTGTCACGTAACACCGATTCGTCAAAAAATTTAACTAAATTTGTTTATGGAAGAGGATATATAAAAACAAATAAGGATAAAATAACTAAAGTGACACCACTTATCAAATCGAGGTCTCAGTCTAGGACCACTTCGTCGAAAAATTTAACTAAATTTGTTTATGGTAGAGGATATATAAAAATAAATAATGATAAAATAACAAAGTGACACCATTTATTACATCAAGGTCTCAGTCCAGTGGTCCAGCATCTAGCTTTCAAATTGACGGTAGGGTGTTCGACATCGTATGCTTGCATGAGTTCATCTTTTGGAGCATCTTTTGCTACTGATTGAAAAAGAGATGCTTCGGTTTGCATGGGTTCGAACTGCCGATCCCTGCTATAAAACACAAGGAACAAGCCAGTAGACCAGACACAATGGCCGTCTAAGTACTGATAGGAATTTCTATATAACCATTCGCTAAACTCCTTTACAATTTGCTATTTTTGAATGTGTTACTGCTACTCTACTTGGCTTTCCATCTCTCTTGTCTATGAGTCACCGTATACCCGATTAATTATAACACCGCTTAGGTAAAACCCTGCCCACCCCTAATGACAAGTACATGATTCTTTCGTACTTGACTTGAAGAAGCTGGTACGTACTATAAATTAGTTCAAAACTTGAAGAGCAAAATGGTAGAGTGAACTTCCACGTCTCCAACTCTCATCACTTCTTTAATTTTCCTCTTCAGCTTAGATTCTTTTAATTCATTCAATACTTTGTGGGGACTGTGTAGACCACCAAAACAATAAAGCAATTTCCATTACAACAACTTTGACTAACTTTCATTCTCTGCCTTTCGTCTCTCTTTCCCCTGCCGTGCGGTGCATTACTGAAAGCAATAGCTTAATTCTAAATCCAACACTTGGAGAAAAACTAATCCACTATTTTATCTTTCCTTTTTCTCTCTAATTCCTCTTTTAGAAAGGTTTTTAAAAAATCGACTATTATTACTTTATACCTCAAATTACATGAAAAATCCACACCAACTCCAATTTCCTTGTTTGTTCATAAGTTGTGAGCTTTACACATATAGGAGTTCGTACTTTAACTACTTCCTAACCACCCACTAATTTCTTCTTACTCTTAAAAGTTGTACTATAAAATATTGAGTTAAGTCAACTTTCTTGCTACATTTTAGACCATCCATCAATATTCCTCTTTCATTTAAAATTTCAATTTAATCCCCCAACCAACACCATCGATCATGTCAAGTATGTTGGGTTCACAAGGCTTGGTTTTAGCAACAGCTATGGCTGTCTCTGCCGGCACCGTCATTCTACTCGATCTTTTCCGGGTCAAGTACTCCTCGACCCATCTTTCCGATCACTCTCCACCTGAAAATCAGATTCTCAAATCTTGTTTATCTTCAGGTTGGTTTCCTTAGAATTAACCTGGTAATTCTCGTTTAATTTATCTAATTATGGTTCTCTCGTTAATTTCAGCTGGAAAGAACAAGGACAGAGCAAAGAAGAAAAAGAAGAGAGTTCATTTTGCAGCTGATGTTAAATATTCAAGTGGAAATGGCGAGGAGTACAGAAGAGAACACATGAGGAAATATACAGAAAGTCGTATTAAATCTTGCGGGAATGAGATTGTGGGTATGCCAGGTAATAGATTGGCTTTGTACACTGGGATTCTTAAGGATCGGGTGCAACGCATGGAATTCTCCTATTGATCAATTTGTATTTTCGTTTAGGTTCTTCTCTTGCAGTGTGAAACAGAGGAACAAAATTTTAGGCCTTTCGCTTCGCTGTAACTTGTAAATAATTGTGTGAAAAGTGTGTCACGGTTTTCTGTACATGAATTAGGAACTCTTTTATATTTTCTTTTTCTTCAATTCTCTCCCCTTCTTATTTTAAGTTTTCACCCGTCTCAGCTTTCTTTTTCCGTCTAGTTTCACTTTATTTTAAGCTTCTACTTGTTTTATATTTTGGCGCTTTTCAACTCCTTTGATTTGCAAGAGATAATAAGTGTGTGTTTGGACAGATTTCGACGTGAAATTAAAAGTACAAAATATTTGTGATAAGAAATACAATTATACTGGTAATTGTTTACCCGTAAAACGATACAGTTGAATTTGTTGCCTGGTTTATAAACAAGCGAATTAATTTGATTCTAAAATAATAAATAAATTAAATAAAAATATAAGACTTAACGTTGAAATCGAAATAAATAGTAGATAGCATGATTCTGGGAGTAAGATTTCCGAAGGAAGTCAGAAAATAAAGTATTATACTTTCTAGTTTATGTCCACTTTCCCGAAGAGAATCTCAATGTAATTTAATACAATTCAAAAATTTAAATTTTACTTCTCTTTTATCTATTAAATTTAAATCTTTCCTTAATTGTAGTTGTGTTGAAACAAACCACAAAGGAAAGGCGAGTATAGAGTATTTGTTATATCATGACTGTTAGTGCTGACATTAACAGTCTGACATAATTATCTGCTCAACACCCAAATCATCATATAGTTTGTCTTTTGTTCCCAACGACAACAACAACAAGACCCTCGACTCCCTTTCTCCAAGAACTCCCTATCTTCCTCTTGGGGTGACTCGAACTCACAATCTCTTGGTTGTAAGTGGATGTTGCTTACTACTAGAGCAACCCCTCTTTGTCTTTTGTTCCCAAATAAGAAGCAAATTCACGATTTGACATTTATAAATTTTTACGACTTCAAATTAATACTTATATAATAATGATAATTAAATTAATAATTACATATTTAATATACATCTTAAGATATATATATATATATATATATATATATATATATATATATATATATATATATATATAAATGATTAAAATTAAGACTGCCAATCTTAACAAAAGGATAAAGTTGTAAAGTAAATATCATTTGAGTTGCTCGACGAACGTTATGTTCTTTTACAATTATAATTTTTCTAGAGATGTACCAAAAAAATATAGCGGAAGGAGTAGTAATTAGCTACATAATTATACAAATCAAATCGGTAAAATATTGTTATGAATCAATCCCAACCCAATAAGAATAACACCAAGTATGTCACACTAATAGATCTTAGGCTGAGAAGAAGCAATTGGGTCAGGCCTTCACAAAGATTAATTTGGGATTCAAGCTGAGGGCACTTGGTATTGTCGTTAAATAACACATGGTATCATATTCAGAGACTATCACAAATTATGTGCAAAGGTATTTCTGGTATCTTCTCATCCCCAACTTTGTATCAGTCTTTCTCATCCCCTTTCTTTTTAGTTCTGTTGCAATCTTTCCTACTCTATTTAGTGTTTGCTTTGTAATTCCCGTTTAATGTTCAATATAATCGATCAGTTCTATTGAAAGAGAGTCGCCTACTCTTGTTTGTTACATTGGTGCTTTCATCGATTCGGACTCCAATGGTAGCAGTGATATTGGATAAATTCAGCAATGGCAACCTAGAGGGTTGGGTTTATCGGGCGGAGCGTTACTTTAAATTCCTTAGTTTTTTCGAGGAAAAATGGTTACCACTTCCATATTTTTACCTTGAAGCTGATGCCCTCGCTTGGTTCGATTGGCTCTTTCACAACAAATAATTCTATGATTGGAACCATTTTAAGGAGAAAATATTTTTGTGATTTCGGAAACAACCTGCCATAGATTCGAAGAAGAGGCTGGCCGATTCATCCTTGGCATATCATAACCACATTAGTCACTCTACTTTGAATTCGTCTGAGGCTTAGGTATCTCCTTTAGCTGATTTGGGCCATAATTCCAACTTCTATGAGTTAGCATCTGCACTCAAAGTTGGTAACTCAGAGGCCAAGCATGTGTTCGATGAAATGTCTCCTGAAATTTTTGCCAGAGCAGCAGAGGAATATTCTTCTGTTACAACAGTGTGCCAAAGCACAGATAAAACGCTTATTCTCTCACTTTGTAGCTGATTTGGACGATATTCAGTCACATAAAGTGTTCCATGCAATGCTACATGGCTGCTGCCCTAATATATTTGTCGACGCACAATCAAATGCTCCAATCGGCATGTCTGATTTAGAAGCTACAGGTCCTACAAGCAGCAAAGTCCAACTATTTGATAAAAGTGCTCATAGAGATATGTTAGAGAGGTATGTTACTGCAACTTCTCTTGCTCGTGGCACTAGTGAATATCACATTGAAATTGAGACCAGGGATGACATGTATCTTGCTGACTTTTTCATGGAGCCTGAGACTTTTGTGAATCTATATCTTGATTGTAATGACTCGGCCGATCGTTTTGAGTATTATAATCCCGTTTTCCCATTTACTGCTCAAATTGTGAATTACAGTTGTTATTTGGCTTGCCGGGATAATTGATTTGGGTCCGGTTCCAAGGTTTAGAATTTAAGTTGTAAAGGTTGACCGGATGTTGACTTATGTGAAACAATCTCGGAGAAATTTTGCTAAGAAAAATAAGGTTTGGTGGTGCCGAGGTAGATCAATTAGTACAAAGATTATAGAAATTGACGGTGTTCAGAACTCGTTATGGCTACTATGAATTTCTTGTGATGTCTTTTGGGCTAACCAATGCCCCAGCAACATTTATGCCTTTGATGAATAGTGTATTCCAGCCATATCTTAATTTATTTGTCGTGGTATTCATTAATGATATTCTGGTGTACTCACGTAAACAAGAGGAGCATGCACGACACTTAGGTATTGTATTACAGAGGCTGAGAGAGGAGAGACTTTATGCTAAATTCTCTAAGTGTGAGTTCTGGCTTAGTTCGGTGGCATTCTTAGGACATATAGTGTAACGATCCGGCCGGTCGTTTTGAGAGTTAGAGCTCTGAACCCCTATTAACTACTTTCCCCATATCTATTTCTGCTATTGTGACTTGCCGGGATGATTGGTTTTGAGTTTAAGAGTGTTTTGGGACACTTAGTCCCTAAATGAGAGCTTAAGCCTTAGAATTTGGACCGTAGTCGAAACTGTGTGAAGATGACTCCGGAATGGAATTCCATCAGTTCCGTTAGCTCCGTTAGGTAATTTTGGGTTTAGGGGCGTGTCCGGATTGTGTTTTGGAGGTCCGTAGCTCATTTAGGCTTGAAATGGCGAAAGTCGAATTTTTGGAGTTTTGGGCAGGTAGTGAAATTTTTGATATCGGGGTCGTTTTTCGATTCTGGAAGTTGGAGTAGGTCCGTAATATTGATTATGACTTGTGCACAAAATTTGAGATCAATCGGATGTGATTTGATAGGTTTCAACATCGGTTGTAGAATTTTAAAGTTTCAAGTTCTTTAAATTTGAATTGGAGGCTGATTCATGATTTTAACATTGTTTGATGTGATTTGAGAGCTCGACTAAGTTCGTATGGTATTATAGGATTGATTGGTAGGTTTGGTTGAGGTCCCGGGGGGCCTCGGGTGTGTTTCATATGCTTAACGGAATGAAATTGGACTTAGGAAAATCTGGTGCTTTTGCTGGTTCTGCTGTAATCGCACTTGCGCAAGGCTGCCCGCAGGTACGAGACAATTGGCGCAGAAGCGAGAAAATGGAGGACTGGGGGTCGCAGGTGCGAGGTGTTTTCTGCATCTGCGATGCCCGTAGATGCATTAGGGGTCTTCGCAGGTGCGAAAGGTCCGCAGAAGCGGAAGGGAATTCCGCAGGCGCGCACGCGCAAATGCGGCCCTTTCATCACAGGTGCGAAGGTAGAGGGGTCAAGTGAATTGCGCAGATGCGCACAATTTCTGCACAAGCGCACCCGCAAGTGCGAGCCCAGGTTCCGCAGGTTCGGAAATACCTGGGCAGTGGTTAAAACCGAAGGGCTTCGTGATTTTTGTCATTTTTGACTTTGCAAACTCGATTTATGGCGCTTTTTGAGAGCATTTTCGAGGCATTTCTTGAGGTAAGTCCCTAGTGCTTATTTTTGATCAATAATCTTTCTTTGCCATGTATTTTTCCACCTAGTTAGTATGTATTTAAGGTGAAAATTTGGAAGTTGGAGGCTAGAGATTTGGAAGTTTGATTTGTGGATTTGGAGGACCATTTGATGTCGTATTTTAGTAATTTTGATATGGTTAGACTCGTGAGTGAACGGGCTTATGTATTTTATGACTTTTACCCGATTCCGAGACGTGGGTTCCACGGGCGAATTTGGAGTTAATTTCGGAATTTTCGTTAAAATGTTGATTTCGTTAATTAGATTAGTCTATTATTGTTGTAATTATGATATGTAATTGCTTTTGGCTAGATTTGGGCCATTCAGAGCCGGATATTCGTGGAAAGGGAATTCTTACGGATTGATTGAGCTTGACTCGAGATAAGTGGCTTGCCTAACTTTGTGTGGGGGAAATCCACTGACTGGTACTTAGTCTTAATTTTAAGAATTTAGTGATGTAGTTGTATTTCTATCATTCGCACTGCATATTTATTTTGGGACTACGGAACAGTATTTCGGGAGATCCCCTGTACTGCATATTTACTTTGGGACTATGAAACGGTATTCCGGGAGATCCCCCTGTCTTGCATATTTACTTTAGGACTACAGAACGGTATTCCGGGAGATCCCCATGTACTGCATTTTTACTTTGAGACTATAGAACGGTATTCCGGGAGATCCCCATGTCTTGCATATTTACTTTGGGACTACGGAACGATATTTCGGGAGATCCCCGTGCTCATTTATGTTTGGGACTACGAGACGGTATCTCGGGAGATCCCCTGTTGTGTTTCTGTGTACTGAGCTGTTACCTTCTATGATTTCATTGTTGTTAAATTTCAACCTTTATTTTATTGCGGTATTATACTCTATATTGTTTTATTATATATTTACCAGTAGGACCCTGACCCGACCTCGTCACTACTCGACCGAGTTTAGGCTTGACACTTACTGGGTACCGATTGTGGTGTACTCTCTACTACTCGTGTGCAAATCCAGGTGCTCCTTATCAGCCGCACTATGAGTGAGCCGGGACAGTTTTTGAGACTTCAAGGTATATCTGCCGCGTCCGCAGACCTTGGAGTACCCTTCTAATCTTTCCCATGACCATTATCTTCTGTATTTGTTTCTTGTTAGACTCTGATGTATAGAGACACTAGATCATTACTTCTGTAGTTTGTGATTCACGATGTTCCGGGATTTGGGATTTGTTGTGTATTTTTGCATAGTTGGTTAAATTTTTATTTTTATTTCATTATTCCGCAAAAATGTTAGGCTTACCTAATTGTAGAGACTAGGTGTCGACACGATGTCACACGAAGAGGAAATTGGGTCGTGACAAGTTGGTATCAGAGCTCTAGGTTCGTTGGTGTCGTGAGTCACAAACTGGTTTATTATATTCTCGCGGATCGGTACAGAGACGTCTGTACTTATCTTCGGGAAGCTATGGAACTGTTAGGAAAAAATAATTTCACTACTTTGATTCCTTTTCGTGCGAAAATTTGTTGACTTCAGAGAATCTAAATTTCTGTATTCTATTCTCTCACAGATGGTGAGGACACGTACAAGCGGATCTGATGAACAGGCACCCACGCCCCCTGCTAGAGCCGCGAGAGGCCGGGGCCAGGGTAGAGGCCGAGGATGTCCATGTGGTGCAGCTAGAGCACCCGTACGAGCTGCTACAGAGGAGCCCCCAGTAGCTCAAGCTGGAGGGCAGACACCTGAGTTACCTGTTGCTGCACCAGCCCTCCCGGAGACTCTAGCCCAGTTTCTGAGCATGTTTAACACCTTAGCTCAGGCTGGATTGATTCCACTTGCTCTTGCCACATCTCAGGCCGGGGGAGGAGCACAGACTCCTGTCGCCGGTGCTCCAGAGCAGCAGGTTCAGGTCGACCAGGTTCCAGAGATTGTACCAATGCAGTCGATAGCTCCAGCTCAGCCCGAGGTTAGGGCAACAGCTTTTGAGGCGGAGCGGCTCAGACTTGAGAGGTACAAGAAGTACCACCCACCTACCTTCAGCGGATTGGCTACAGATGATGCTCAGGGTTTTCTAGAAGAGTGTCATCATATTCTCCGTACTATGGGCGTAGCGGAGACGAGCGGGGTTTCTTTTACTACCTTCCAGCTTAGAGGAGCAGCCTATCAGTGGTGGCATGCTTATGAGTTGAGTAGTCCGGTTGAGGCAGCTTCACTTACATGGACTCAATTCTCGGACATGTTTTTGAGAGAGTATGTCCCTCAGAGCCTCAGGGACTCATGGCATGCGGAGTTTGAGCAGCTGCGCTAGGGTGCTATGACTGTGTCAGAGTATCCAGTTCGCTTCAGTGATTTGGCCCGACATGCACCGACCTTAGTTACCACAGTTTGAGAGAGGGTTCGACAGTTTATTGAGGATCTCCATCCTAACATCCAGAGTAGTATGGACAGGGAATTGGAGATGGATATTTCTTATCAGCAGGTTTTGGGGATTGCCAGGAGGTTCGAGGGCATGTTTGCTTGGGATAGAGAGGAGAGGGAGGCCAAGAGGTCTCGAGAGGCTGGTTATTATTTTGGAGCTCGTGCCCCAGCAGCTCGCCATGGTAGGGGTTATGTGAGCCGCCCCGTTCATTCATCTCTTCTAGCCTCCAGCGGTGTTCCAGCTCCTTCTAGACCCCAGGAGCCTTATTATGCACCGCCAGTATCTAGTGTTCCTCCTGCACGGGGTGTTCCTAGCGGCTAGTCCAGCAGACCTGGCCCGAGCCAATCATAGCAGCCACGCTCTCCCAGAGCTTGTTTTAAGTGTGGTGACACTCGCCACATAGTGAGGGATTGCCCCAGGATTAGGAGGGGTGCACCTCCACAGACTTTTCAACCACAACATGCTCTACCGGGTTCTCAGGCTATGATTACAGCACAAGCTGCCACCCCACCTGCTCAACCAGCTCGAGGTGGAGGTCAGGGAGGTAGAGGTCGCCCTAGAGGGGGAGGACATGCCAGATATTATGCACTTCCTGCTCGTACAGAGGCAGTTGCTTCTGATTCTGTCATTACAGGTATTGTTCCAGTTTGTCATAGAGATGCGTCGGTATTATTTGACCCAGGCTCTACATATTCTTATGTATCCTCTTATTTTGCCTCGTATTTGGGCGTATCTCAGGATTCTTTAAGTTCCCCTATTTAAGTATCTACTCCCGTGGGAGATTCTCTTGTTGTGGACCACGTGTATCGGTCGTATTTGATTTCTCTTAGTGGTTTTGAGACCAGAGCCGATTTATTATTGCTCATCATGGTGGACTTTGATATTATTTTGGGCATGGACTGGTTTTTGCCCCATTATGCTATTCTTGATTGTCACGCTAAAACCGTGATGCTGGCTATGCCAGGTTTACTACGATTATAGTGGAGAGGTACCTTAGAGTATACTCCCATCAGAGTTATTTCTTTTCTTAAAGCTCAACGAATGGTTGAGAAGGGGTGTGACGCGTATCTAGCTTATGTGAGAGATGTCAGTATTGATACACCTACAGTTGAGTCAGTTCCAGTAGTGACGGACTTTCCAGATGTGTTTCCAGCTGATCTTCCAGGCATGCCGCCTAACAGAGATATTGATTTTGGCATTGATTTATTGCCGGGCAATCAACCCATCTCTATTCCTCCATATCGTATGGCTCCTCTTGAATTGAAGGAGTTGAAAGAGCAGTTACAAGAATTGCTTGATAAAGGCTTCATTCAGCCCAGTGTGTCACCTTGGGGTACTCCTGTCGTATTTGTGAAGAAGAAGGATGGTTCTATGCGGATGTGTATTGATTACCGCCAGTTGAACAAAGTCACAGTGAAGAACAGGTACCCATTGCCTCGTATTGATGACTTATTTGATCAGTTACAGGGTTCCAGAGTGTTTTCCAAGATTGACTTACATTCAGGTTATCATCAGTTGAAGATTCGGGAGCCGGATATCCCGAAGACTATTTTCAGGACCAGATATGGTCACTATGAGTTTCTTGTCATGTCATTTGGGCTGACCAATGCCCCAGTAGCCTTTATGTATTTGATGCACAGTGTGTTTCGGCCTTATCTTGATTCCTTCGTCATTGTATTTATTGATGACATTCTGCTATATTTCCGGTCTTGGGAAGATCATGAGCAATACCTAAGGACCGTGCTTCAGACTTTGAGGGAGAAGATGTTGTATGCAAAATTTTCTAAGTGTGAATTCTGGCTTGATTCCGTGGCATTCTTGGGCCACATAGTGTCTTGTGATGGGATCAAGGTAGATCCGAAGAAGATTAAAGAAGTGTAGAGTTGGCCCAGGCCGTCCTCAGCTACAGAGATCCAGAGTTTTCTTGGTCTGGCGGGGTATTACCATCGCTTTGTAGAGGGATTCTCATCTATTACAGCACCTATGACTAGGCTGACCCAGAAGGGTGCTCCGTTAAGGTGGACAGAGGAATGTGAGGAGAGCTTTCAGAAGCTCAAGACAACTTTGACTAAAGCCCAGTATTGGTATTACCTACAGGTTCGGGGTCATATACTGTATATTATGATGCATCGCGTATTGGTCTCGGCGCGGTGTTGACACAGGACGGTAGGGTGATTGCCTACGCGTCCAGACAGCTGAAGGTGCACGAAAAGAGCTATCCTATCCACGACCTTGAGTTAGCAGCTATTGTTCATGCCTTGAAGATATAGAGACATTATTTGTACGGTGTTCCTTGTAAGATTTACACCGATCATCGGAGTTTGCAGCATTTGTTTAAGCAGAAAGATCTTAACTTACATCAGTGGAGGTGGTTGGAGCTGCTTAAGGATTATGATATCACTATTTTGTACCACCCTGGAAAGGCCAATGTAGTGGCCGATGCTTTGAGTCACCGGGCAGAGAGTTTGGGGAGTTTAGCATATCTTCCAGCAGTAGAGAGGCCATTGGCGTTGGATGTTCAAGCCTTAGGCAGCCAGTTTGTGAGATTGGATATTTTTGAGCCGAGTCGAGTATTGGCTTATGTGGTCTTTCGGTCTTCTCTTTATGATCGTATCAGGTAGTGTCAGTATGATGACCCCCATTTGCTTGTCCTTAAGGACACGGTCCAGCACGGTGATGCTAATGAGGTCACTATTGGAGATGATGGTGTATTGAGGATGCAGAGTAGGCTATGTTTGCCCAATGTAGATGGTTTACGTGAGTTGATTCTTCAGGAGGCTCACAGTTCGCGGTACTCTATTCATCCGGGTGCTGCAAAGATGTATCAGGACTTGAAACAACATTACTAGTGGAGGAGAATGAAGAAGAATATAGTAGAGTATGTGGCTCGATGTCTGAATTGCCAGCAGGTAAAATATGAGCATCAGCGACCAGGTGGATTGCTTCAGAAGTTAGAGATTCCAGAGTGGAAATGGGAGCGGATCACTATGGATTTTGTTGTTGGACTCCCACGGACTCAGTTGAGGTTTGATGTAGTTTGGGTGATTGTGGATAGGTTGAACAAGTAGGCTCATTTCATTTATGTGATGACTATCTATTCTTCCGAACATCTAGCTCGAATCTACATCCGTGAGATCGTCAGGCTTCATGGCGTACCAGTATCTATTATCTCTAACCGGGGTACGCAATTTACATCACGGTTTTGGAGAGCTGTACAGCACGAGTTGGGTACTAGGGTTGAGTTAAGAACAACATTTCACCCTCAGACGGACGGGTAGTCCGAGTGCACTATTCAGATATCAGAGGATATGCTCCGTGCGTGTGTGATAGATTTTGGGGGTGCTTGGGACCAGTTCTTGCCACTTGCAGAGTTTGCTTACAATAACAGTTATCAGTCCAGCATTTAGATGTCACCGTATGAGGCTCTGTACGGTAGGCGGTTTCGGTTCCCAGTGGGTTGGTTCGAACCCGGCGAGGCTAGATTATTGGGTACGGACTTGGTTCAGGATGCCTTGGAAAAGTTGAAGGTGATTCAGGATAGACTTCGCACAGCCCGGTCCAGACAGAAGAGTTATGCGGACCAGAAGGTTCGCGATATGGCATTCATGGTTGGAGAGCGAGTCTTGCTCCGGGTTTTGCCCGTGAAGGGCGTTATAAGGTTTGGGAAGAAGGGCAAGCTGAGCCCAAGGTTCATTGGTCTATTTGAGGTGTTGCGTCGAGTTGGGGAGGTTGCTTATTGATAATTGGCTTAATGTATGCATATTTTGATATATATATCGCCTCACATTTTGCTCATGTCTCGACGATTTGAGATGTTTAATATGATTATTTGTGCTAAATTTTGGTATTTCTATGTGTAGGGATCATTCGGATGCAATTTGGGATGAAAGGGCGCGAATTGGAGCGAAATCGGGACAAAAACGCAAAAAGTGAAATTTGGGGGCCACAGCGAGCGTGGGGCACTGGCCTGGACGCTCAAGACGGAAAAGTGTCCTATTTCGACCAGGACTCGGTTATTTCGACCCCAAGATGCCCCAACTCATATAAAAGCCAACCTAAACCTATTTTGGAGAGAGGGAGGATGTTTTGAGAGAAAAAACACAAGCACAAAGCCGCCGTGGAGGCCGAAATTCATCAAGTTCCATCTTTCTCTCACCAAACTTAGTAATTTTTATGTTTCTTTGTATGATTTGTTGTTTGGCTACCATGTCTATGTGGAGCTAAACTTCACGTTCTAGGGTTGTGGTTCTTTCATGACTATTGTTATTCTGATATTGATTTTGCCTTCTTGATTTATCATATTGGTTTATTTATTCAATCTTGCGCTTAATTATTTAATTGCTTGATCACCAATTGAATACTATCTACGAATCTAGAATTGAACTCGAAAGTGGGAATTCTAGATTGCATATAGGATTGAGTAGAGCAAGTTCTTGAACTCGGGCATCGGGGAACGGATTCGTGGTTAGGATAGACATGTACCTAATTGCCTTGCTTGGTTGATTTACAGGAATTATAAATGCGTTCTTGTTGATTCTAACTCCATAGACATATAGGCGTTAGGTTAGCTTGAATAGGCGAGTAAGAACTCGACAGATTCTTATGAGCAATATTAACCCTGTCAACCAATAAGCTAGATAAATTAGTCGGTCAATTCAATTGAAGAATACAATAGGATTGTTAGATAGCCCATAACCCTAGATCGTTTTCATTACATTGATATTATAAAAATCCGCTCTTTCTCTGTTCAAAGTTCATTATTTATATTTTTTTATTTAATTAGTTTAGAATCAAATATTTTTAGGTTTAATTCTTGTTTAGATAATTAGGATAGTCTAATTTAGTTAATAGTTAATCACAAGTCCTCGTGGGTTCGACATCCGACTTTTAGTCACTTTATTACTTGACGACCGCGTATACTTGCGTGTGCGTTTGGCCGCAACAAGTTTTTGGCGCCGTTGCCGGGGACTTAGAAATTAGCTATTTTTTTAGATTAGACATTTGTTTTTCTATTCTTTCTTTAGTTTAGTTAGTATTTCTTTATTTTTATTTTAGCATGGCATCTTGGAATGAGAATTATTCGAATGATGGTTATTCTTATTTTGACGATCCCTGTCCATATTGCGGAGGACCCCACTGGTGGAAAAATTGTCAGAATGTTCCCGGGAGCGAGTTGTGCGCACAATCTCAATCCTTCAAGTGGAATATTTGTAATATGTGTGGTGGTCAAGATAGCCATTGAGATGGTTGTTCTAATTCTTTTCATCTTTCTCAGAGCCCTTATTATGATCTTTCTAACAATGTTTGTGAGTTTGATAGGGGCAATGAAGCGCAGGATATGGAACATGATGCATATATTAGGTATATTATGAGGCAAGTAGCAGAGCAACATGATGAACTCAAAAAAGATATGAAAAGAATGACGACAACAATCACAAGAATGAAGGCTAATATGGAAGAATTGAATGAAGAGAGCGAGTTTCAAGAAAAGGAAAATTTTGAAAAAGTAGAGATTTTGAGCCAAACATGGCTAGTGGAACAAGCTGAAAAGTTAGAAATATATGAGGCTCAACGTGAGGAAATTACTGATAGGACGAGACACTTTATAGAAGGAAGAGCTGAACTGGGACAGGAGATTGAAAATTTTGGCACTGATATTCATGACTTGGGAGCTAAATTAATTGCAAAGTTTGATGCGTCTAATGCCCAACAAAATAGTTCTGAGTTGTGTGAAGCTGAAAATGAGCTTATACGCCAAATTGAGGAGCTAAAAGGGGAGAGTAAATCATTCGTCCATACTTGTATTGATGATGTCCATGTCGAGGAAAGCACTCTAGAGTCATGTGAGGAAGTAGATAATATTATATGTGAAGACTCTAGTGTGTGTACATATGAGGATGTAAAGAGTAATACAATTCTAAAGTTAGAGTGTATTGGTCCTCATTCCATACATTTTTCAAAATTGTGTTTGGATGATGACATGGAAATCGAGTCATCTGAGCCTTTGGAGGAGCCAATGGATGAGGAACGGGGTGCTTACATTCTTGAATTCGTCGTGCCAGAGAGACAAAATTACATACCTCATCCGAAGGCCAAGAAGTGTAAAACGCGATATTGGTTGCTTGGCCCAATTAAATTTCTCTCACCGCCTCGGGAGCATAATAGAAAGCTTGAAGCCAAATTAGGCGCACAATTCATAAGTTCGAGGTGGAGGCAAAAAGTAGTTCACGTCGTGCTGCGACGTTAAATTAGGCGCTTGTTGGGAGGCAACCCAGCTTTACTACCTTCTTTTATTTTTGTTTTTATTATATTATTTTTGTAGTGTCTGTTTTTATTTTGTAGGATTATAAGTATAGGAAGCAAAGCTATTGGAAGAGTGTAAAAATAAGCTAGATGGTGAGAACTAAGTGTGTGGTGCCCATACAAAGGACCATGCCTGGGGAAAGTCTGAGTACCTGTAAGCTGCCATTGCTTCGGCCTTTGGCCTTTCAGGGAGTTTCTAGTTCACCCTTGTTATTTTTGCGATATTTGTGCATTGAGGACACTGCACTCTTTTAAGTGTGGGGTGAAAGATTCTCTATTCTTTCTATAGTATTATATTAGTATATTGTTAATTTCTTATCTTTTATTGTTAGCTAGCTATTTATTTTTAATAGCATAGTTAGTATAATTAATGGTGTAGTATAGTAGTAATAGTTTTAGTAGCTTAATTAAAAAAGATAAAAATAAAAATAAAACAGAAAACAATTGAGAAAAAAATTGAAAATTTGTTTTTTGGACTTTTCCCGACGATGGATCTCCTAGACAATTTTCTTGAGGGATTAAAGTCTAAACAAAAAAAAAATAAAAAATAAAAATAAAAATAGAAAAATCCAAAAATATGGTTTTTTTTGTAGCAATAATCCCCTGTGGTTTTTCTTTGTGCCTCGGTTCTTTTTCATGGGATGTAGTTTGAACCGGGTAAATTTTTTTCTTTGAGAATAGATTAGAGTTTAGAAAATAATTGGAGGAAGAAATATGAGATTCTTAGGGGCTCTTAACTTGTTTGATAGTAGCGTATTTAGGCTTTGGCATGTGTAGTGCCTTTCCTATGTTTTAAAATTGATCATGAATCCTTTATAAGTTGGATAGCATGTTTTGTGGTACCTATTTCTCGTTTTCTTGACTTGTGTTCACTTTGCGCTTAATGCTCAATATCTCGTGGCTCCGTGAATATTTACATCTGTTGAGAGTCGGAATGGGGCCGTCCTTAGTGAGTCATGTGCCATGTGTGGTGAGATTTTTGTGTAGTCCATGTTTTTGTACTTGTGTCTAGAACTTGCCCGGTATGTGAGTTGAAGCGAAATTTTAGGTGATGCTTGGTTTGAAAAATGATTTTAGGCTTTCTTTGATCTTTTTGAACTTAATTGCTTATCACAAATAAAAATTGATCCTTAGTTAACCCTTTTGAGCCTATAGACTTTTATTTGGCACCCACATTACAACTCTATACCCTTTTTGTTCTTAATTGATATTTTTTTTATCCTTTTACCTCTTAAGACACTTTAATTGTGAAATGAGAGCTAAAAGAAGTAAGAAGGAACTAAGTGTGGGGTGACTTTTGAGTGGAACCAATGAAAGGAAGAAAGGTGCACTTGTTTTGTAAACTAATACACCACTAGCGAAAATTGAAAAAAATAGTTGAAAAAAAAAATTGGAATAAATATAAATGAATAAATTGTTGTCTTGTTCTTGCTAGTGGGTATGAATTAAAGTAGTGCTTAAAGAAAGAGAAAATTTTGTTGGGGGTGATATTATTTGTGAAATTGAAGTGGTGTTGAAGAATTTGCGCTTAAGTTATTTGGTAATGTGTTAAAGTGCTTAGGAGGTTGAGTCACTATTCCTAAAATATATCCTACCTATCCCTTAGCCCACATTACAACCATGAAAAAGTCCTAATTGATTTTAGATCGAGCGAGCTTACATTAGTAGAGATTTACATTAAGGGCAAGCCTATGGTACCAATTACATGCATGTGACTTCTTTTGTGAGAGTGAGCGATTTTCGTTGATATATGTGAGCATGAGATTCGAATGTGTGGATTGATTTTACTCTCTTTGCTTTTGTTGTGAGGGCACATGGTTTCAAGAGGGATAGGTAACATTATTAGACTTCTCTAGGATGTTGGATGTTCAAGCCATGAGTGCATTGTGACATTGAGTCGGTTTATGAGGCTAGGATTGTTATGAGCATGTTGTCTTTGTTTGAATATTTTTGAAGTATGGCATAAGTTAAAAGGAAGTGTATGTGATTGCATATGCTAGAGTTTAATTGTTGCTATCAACCATGGTCATTGGTGGAGAGTGCTCAAAGATAGAGTTATTTGTTGGTTGACTCGAGGACGAGCAACGTTTAAGTGTGGGGTGTTGATAATTGGCTTAATGTATGCATATTTTGATATATATCGCCTCACATTTTGCTCATGTCTCGACGATTTGAGATGTTTAATATGATTATTTGTGCTAAATTTTGGTATTTCTATGTGTAGGGATCATTCGGATGCAATTTGGGACGAAATGGCGTGAATTGGAGCGAAATAGGGACAAAAACGCAAAAAGTGAAATTTGGGGGCCACAGCGAGCGTGGGGCGCTGGCCTGGACGCTCAAGACGGAAAAGTGTCCTATTTTGACCAGGACTCAGTTATTTCGACCCCAAGACGCCCCAACTCATATAAAAGCCAACCTAAACCTATTTTGGAGAGAGGGAGGATGTTTTGAGAGAAAAAACACAAGCACAAAGCCGCCGTGGAGGCCGAAATTCATCAAGTTCCATCTTTCTCTCACCAAACTTAGTAATTTTTATGTTTCTTTGTATGATTTGTTGTTTGGCTACCATGTCTATGTGGAGCTAAACTTCACGTTCTAGGGTTGTGGTTCTTTCATGACTATTGTTATTCTGATATTGATTTTTCCTTCTTGATTTATCATATTGGTTTATTTATTCAATCTTGCGCTTTATTATTTAATTGCTTGATCACCAATTGAATACTATCTACGAATCTAGAATTGAACTCGAAAGTGGGAATTCTAGATTGCATATAGGATTGAGTAGAGCAAGTTCTTGAACTCGGGCATCGGGGAACGGATTCGTGGTTAGGATAGACATATACCTAATTGCCTTGCTTGGTTGATTTACAGGAATTATAAATGCGTTCTTGTTGATTCTAACTCCATAGACATATAGGCGTTAGGTTAGCTTGAATAGGCGAGTAAGAACTCGACAGATTCTTATGAGTAATATTAACTCTGTCAACCAATAAGCTAGATAAATTAGTCGGTCAATTCAATTGAAGAATACAATAGGATTGTTAGATAGCCCATAACCCTAGATCGTTTTCATTACATTGATATTATAAAAATCTGCTCTTTCTCTGTTCAAAGTTCATTATTTATATTTTTTTATTTAATTAGTTTAGAATCAAATATTTTTAGGTTTAATTCTTGTTTAGATAATTAGGATAGTCTAGTTTAGTTAATAGTTAATCACAAGTCCTCGTGGGTTCGACATCCGAGTTTTAGTCACTTTATTACTTGACGACCGCGTATACTTGCGTGTGCGTTTGGCCGCAACACTTATGAGCTCGCCCTGCCTCCCAGTCTAGCAGGAGTTCATCCGGTATTCCATGTTTCTATGCTCCAGAAGTATCACGACGATCCGTCCCATGTGTTGGATTTCAGCTCAGTTCAATTAGAAAAGGATCTATCTTATGTTTAGGAGCCAGTGGCTATTTTAGACAGGCAGGTCAGAAAGCTAAGATCAAAGAACATTACTTCCGTGAAGGTTCATTGGAGGGGACAACCGGTCGAGGAGGCGACTTGGGAGACCGAGCAGGTTATGCACAGTCGTTATCCTCATCTTTTCACCACTTCAGGTATGTCTCTATGCTTGTTCGAGGACGAACGATTATTTTAAGAGGGGGACAATGTAACGACCAGGCCAGTCATTTTGAGAGTTAGAGCTCCGAACCCCTATTAACTGCTTTCCCCATATCTATTTCTGCTATTGTGACTTGCCGGGATGATTGGTTTTGAGTTTCAGAGTGTTTTGGGACACTTAGTCCCAAAATGAGAGCTTAAGCCTTAGGATTTGGATCGTAGTTAGAACTACTTGAAGACGACTCCGGAATGGAATTCTGTCGGTTCTGTTAGCTCTGTTAGGTGATTTTGGGTTTAGGGGCATGTCCGGATTGTGTTTTTGAGGTCTGTAGCTCATTTAGGTTTGAAATGGCGAAAGTCGAATTTTTGGAGTTTTGGATCGGTAGTGAAATTTTTGATATCGAGGTCTTTTTCTGATTTCGGAAGTTGGAGTAGGTCCGTAATGTTGATTATGACTTGTGCACAAAATTTAAGGTCAATCAGATGTGATTTGATAGGTTGAGGCATCGGTTGTAGAATTTTGAATTTTGAAGTTCTTTAAGTTTGAATTAGAGGGTGATTCATGATTTTAGCGTTGTTTGATGTTATTTGAGAGCTCGACTAAGTTTGTATGGTGTTATAGGATTGATTGGTAGGTTTGGTTGAGGTCCCGGGGGCCTCAGATATGTTTCGGTTGCTTAACGGAATGAAATCGGACTTAGGAAAATCTGGTGCTTTTGCTGCTTCTGTTGTAATCGCACCTGCGAAAGGCTGCCCGCAGGTGCGAGCCCATTGGCGCAGAAGCGGCAAAGTGGAGGAGTTCCAGGGGTCGCAGGTGCGAGATGGTTTCCGCATCTGCGATGCCCGCATATGCGTTAGGGCTTTTCGCAGGTGCGCAAGGTTCGCAGAAGCGAAAGGGAATTCCGCAGGAGCGCACGCGCAGATGCGGCCCTTTCATCGCAGGTGCGAAGGCAGAGGGAGCAAGTGAATTGCGCAGATGCGCACAATTTCTGCACAAGTGCACCCGCAGGTGCGAGCCAGGTTCTGCAGGTGCAAAAATACTTGGGCAGTGGTTAAAACCGAAGGGCTTCGTGATTTTTGTCATTTTTGACTTTCAAACTCGGTTAAAGCGATTTTTGAGAGCATTTTCGAGGCATTTCTTGAGGTAAGTCCCTAGTACTTATTTTTGATCAATAATCTTGCTTTGCCATGTATTTTTCCACCTATTTAGTGTGTATTTAAGGTGGAAAATTGGAAGTTGGAGGCTAGGGATTTGGAAGTTTGATTTGTGGATTTGGAGGACCATTTGATGTCGGATTTTAGTAATTTTGATATGGTTAGACTCGTGAGTGAACGAGCTTTTGTATTTTATGACTTTTACCCAATTCCGAGACGTGTCCCTACGGGCGAATTTGGAGTTAATTTCGGAATTTTCGTTAAAATGTTGATTTCCTTAATTAGATGTGTCTATTATTGTTGTAATTCTGATATGTAATTACTTTTGGCTAGATTTGGGCCATTCAGAGTCGGATATTCGTGGAAAGGGCGTTCTTACAGATTGATTGAGCTTGACTCGAGGTAAGTGACTTGCCTAACTTTGTGTGGGGGAAATCCCCTTAAGATTTGGAACTATTGTTTTATGTGAGCGCCGTGTACGTGAGGTGACGGGTACGTACACGGGCTAGTTGTGGTAAAACCCAATTTTTCTTGCCGAGCAGCAACATGTTTTTCTGTTATTTTGAGTTATACCATTTTAATAAGTACTAATCTATTTTCATTCTTAATTGAGTTATTCTAATATGTGTAGCTATCATGTTTAGTCTAATACAACATGTCTACGTATCTAAATTGTTTATGTGAATTATGTGCAGCATGCTTAGTGATTTTCCTGCTTCTTCCCTAACTGGTACTTAGTCTAAATTGTAAGAATTTCATGATGTAGTTGTATTTCTATCATTCGCGCTGCATATTTACTTTGGGACTACAGAACGGTATTCCGGGAGATCCCCTATACTGCATATTTACTTTGGGACTACGAAACGGTATTCCGGGAGATCCCCTGTACTGCATATTTACTTTGGGACTACAGAACGGTATTCCGGGAGATCCCCTTGTACTGCATATTTACTTTGGGATTACGGAACGGTATTCCGGGAGATCCCCCTGTCTTGCATATTTACTTTGGGACTACGGAACGGTATTCCGGGAGATCCCCCTGCTCATATACGTTTAGGACTACGAGACGGTATCTCGGGAGATCTCCTGTTGTGTTTCTGTGTACTGAGCTGTTACCTTCTATGATTTCATTGTTGTTAATTTTCAACCTTTATTTTATTTCGGTATTACACTCTATATTGTTTTATTATATATTTACCAGTAGGGCCCTGACCGGACCTCGTCCTTACTCGGCCTAGGTTAGGCTTGGCACTTACTGGGTACCGATTGTGGTATACTCATGCTACTCTCTGCACATTTATTTTCGTGTGCAGATCTAGGTGCACCTTATCAGCCGCACTATGAGTGAGCCGGGACAGTTTTGGATACTTAAAGGTATATCTGCCGCTTCCGCAGACCTCAGAGTCCCCTTCTACTCTTTCCCATGACCATTATCTTCTGTATTTATTTCTTGTTAGACTCTGATGTATAGAGACACTAGATCTTTCCTTCTGTAGTTTGTGATTGACGATGTTCCGGGTTTTGGGATTTGTTGTGCATTTTTGCATAGTTGGTTAAATTTATATTTTTATTTCATTATTTCGCAAAATGTTAGGCTTACCTAGTGTTAGAGACTAGGTGCCGTGGCGACGTCACATGGAGGGAAAATTGGGTCGTGACATGTAGTGTCCAGTGAAGGAATTAAGGTGGATACGAAGAAAATAGAGGCAGTTCAGAATTGGCCCAGGCCCTCTTCAGTTACTGAGATTAGGAGTTTTCTCGGCTTGGCCGGTTATTATCGTCACTTCATGGAAGTATTCTTGTCTATTGCATCGCCTATGACTAAATTGATCCAAAAAGGTGCTCTGTTCAGGTGGTCGGATGAGTGTGAAGAGAGCTTTCAGAAGCTCAAGATATCTTTGACTACAACCCTAGTATTGGTGTTGCCCACAGGTTCAGGGTCGTATACTGTATATTGTGACGCGTCGCGTATTGGTCTCGGCGCAGTACTTATGCAAGACGGTAGGGTGATTGCCTATGCGCCCAGACAGTTAAAGTACATGAGAAGAATTATCCAGTCCACGATCTTGAGTTAGCAGCTATTGTTCATGCCTTAAAAATATGGCGACATTATTTGTACGGTGTCCAGTGTGAGGTATATACAAATCATCGGAATCTACAACATTTGTTTAAACAGAAGAATCTTAATTTGCAGCAGCGAAGATGGTTAGAGTTACTTAAGGATTATGACATTACCATTCTTTACCACCCCGGAAAGGCCAATGTGGTGGCCGATGCCTTAAGTTGTAAGGCGAAGAGTTTGGGCAGCTTAGCTTACTTACCGGTAGCAGAGAGTCCTTTAGCATTGGATGTTCAGGCTTTGGCCAACCAGTTTGTTAGATTGGATGTTTCCAAGCCGAATCGTGTTTAGGCTTGTGCGGTTTCTCGGTCTTCCTTATATGATCGCATCAGAGAGCGCCCGTATGATGATCCCCATCTGCTTGTCCTTAAGGACATGGTTCGGCATGACGATGCCAAGGAAGTCACTATTATAGATGACGGTGTATTACGAATACATGGTAGGCTATGTGTGCCTAATGTATATGGTTTGCTTGAGTTGATTCTCCAGGAAGCTCACAGTTTGCGGTACTCCATTCATCCTGGTGCCGCGAAGATGTATAAGGATTTGAGGCAGCAATATTGGTGGAGGCGAATGAAGAAAGATATAGTTGAGTTTGTAGCTCGATGTTTAAATTGTCAACAGGTAAAGTAAGAGCATCAGATACCAGGAGGATTACTTCAGAGACTTGAAATTTCAGAGTGAAAATGGGAACACATTACCATGAACTTCGTAGTTGGGCTTCCACGGACATTGGGGAAGTTTGATGCGATTTGGGTGATTGTGTATCGGTTGACCAAATCCGCGCATTTTATTCCAGTTGGTACTAATTATTCTTCGGAGCGGTTGGCAGAGATTTATATCCACGAGATTGTTCGCTTACATTGTATGCCAATGTCCATCATTTCAGATTGGGGAACGCAATTTACATCAAAGTTTTGGAGAGCAGTGCAGTGAGAATTGGGCACACAGGTTTAGTTGAGTAAAGCATTTCACCCTCAGACAGACGGACAATCCGAGCGCACTATTCAAATATTGGAGGATATGCTATGCGCTTGTGTCATTGATTTTGGAGGTTCTTGGGATAAATTTCTGCCACTTGCGGAGTTTGCTTACAATAACAGATACCGGTCGAGTATACAGATGGCTCTGTATGAGGCATTATATGAGAGACGGTGTCGATCTCCGATTGGTTGGTTTGAGCCAGGTGAGGCTAGGCTATTGGGTACTGACTTGGTTCAGGATGCTTTGGAGAAGGTTAAAGTCATTCAGGAGCGGCTTCGCACGGCGCAGTCTAGACAAAAGAGTTATGCCGATAGAAAGGTCAGTGATGTTGCTTACATGGTTGGGGAGAAGGTTCTGCTCAAAATTTCACCAATGAAGGGTGTGATGAAGTTCGGGAAGAAGGGCAAGTTGAGCCCTCGATATATTGAGCCTTTTGAGATACTTAAGGAAATTGGAGATGTGGCTTACGCACTTGCCTTGCCACCTAGCATATCAGGTTTTCATCCAGTGTTCCATGTATCCATGCTCCGAAAGTATGTCGGGGATCCGTCTCATATTCTGAATTTCAGTACAGTGCAGCTGGACGGTAATTTGACTTATGATGTGGAGTCGATAACTATTTTAGACCGGTAGGTTCGAAAACTGAGGTCTAAGAACATAACATCAGTGAAGGTGCAGTGGAGAGGCCAGCCAGTCGGAGAAGCTACTTGGGAGATTGAGCAGGAGATCCGGAGTAAATACCCACACTTATTTGAGACACCAGGTATTATTCTAAACCCGTTCGAGGACGAACGTTTGTTTAAGAGGGGGAGAATGTAATGACCTGGCAGGTCATTTTGAGTATTATAATCTCGTTTCCCCATTTACTGCTCAAATTATGAATTACAGTCATTATTTGGCTTGCCGGGGTAATTGGTTTGGGTCCGGTTCCAAGGTATAGAATATAAGTTAAAAAAATTGACCGGATATTGACTTATGTGAAACGACCCCGGAGAAATTTTGCTAAGGAAAATAAGGTTTTGTTGTGCCGAGGTCGATCAGTTAGTACATAGATTATAGAAATTGACGGCATTCAGAACTCATTATGGCCACTATGAATTTCTTGTGATGTCTTTTGGGCTAACAAATGCCCCAGCAACATTTATGCCTTTGATGAATAGTGTATTCCAGCCATATCTTGATTTATTTCTCATGGTATTTATTGAAGATATTCTGGTGTACTCACGTAATCAGGAGGAGCATGCACGACACTTGGGTATTTTATTATAGAGGCTGAGAGAGGAGAGACTTTATGCTAAATTCTCTAAGTGCGAGTTCTTGCTTAGTTCGATGGCATTCTTGGGACATATAGTGTCCAGTGAAGGAATTAAGGTGGATCCGAAGAAAATAGAGGTAGTTCAGAATTGGCCCAGGCCTTCTTCAGTTACTGAGATTTAGAGTTTTCTCGGCTTGGCCGGTTATTATCGCTGCTTCGTATAAGGATTCTAGTCTATTGCATCGCCTATGACTAAATTGACCCAGAAAGGTGCTCCGTTCAGGTGGTCAGATGAATGTGAAGAGAGCTTTCAGAAACTCAAGACATATTTGACTACAACCCCAATATTGGTGTTGCCTACAGGTTCAGGGTCGTATACTGTATATTGTGATGCATCGCGTATTGGTTTCGGGGTTGTACTTATGCAAGATGGTAGGGTGATTGCCTATGCGTCCAGGCAGTTAAAGGTACATGAGAAGAATTATCCAGTCCACGATCTTGAGTTAGTAGCTATTGTTCATGACTTATAAATCCGGCGACATTATTTGTACGGTGTCCAGTGTAAGGTATATACAAATCATCGGAGTCTACAACATTTGTTTAAACAGAAGGTTCTTGATTTACGGTAGCGAAGATGGTTAGAGTTGCTTAAGGATTATGACATTACCATTCTCTACCACTCCGGAAAGGCCTCTGATGCCTTAAGTCGTAAGGCGGAGAGTTTGGGCAGCTTAGTATACTTACCGGTAGCAAAGAGACCTTTAGCATTGCATGCTCAGGCTTTGGCCAACCAGTTTGTTAGATTAGATATTTCCGAGCCGAATCGAGTTTTGGCTTGTGTGGTTTCTCGTTCTTCCTTATATGATCGCATCACAAAGCGCCAGTATGATGATCCCCATCTGCTTGTCCTTAAGGACATGGTTCAACATGGAGATTCCAAGGAAGTCACTATTACAGATGACGGTGTATTACAGATGAAGGGTAGGCTATGCGTGCCTAATGTTGATGGTTTGCATGAGTTGATTCTCCAGAAAGATCACAGTTCGCGGTACTCCATTCATCCAGGTTCCGCGAAGATGTATCAGGATTTGAGGCAGCATTATTGGTGGAGGCGAATGAAGAAATATATAGTTGGGTTTGTAGCTCGGTGTTTAAATTGTCAACAGGTAAAGTACGAGCATCAGAGACCGGGAGGATTACTTCAGAAACTTGAAATTTCGGAGTGAAAATGGGAACGCATTACCATGGACTTCTCATTGGGATTCCACGGACATTGAGGAAGTTTGATGCGGTTTGGGTGATTGTGGATCGGTTGACCAAATTCGCGCATTTTATTCCAGTTGGTACTAATTATTCTTTGGAGCGGTTGACAGAGATTTATATCCGCGAGATTGTTCACCTTCATGGTGTGCTAGTGTCCATCATTTCAGATCGGGGCACACAGTTTACATTACAGTTTTGGAGAGCAGTGCAGCGAGAATTGGGCACACAGGTTCAGTTGAGTACATCATTTCACCATCAGAGAGACGGACAGTACAAGCGCACTATTCAAATATTGAAGGATATGCTACGCGCTTGTGTCATTGATATTGGAGGTTCTTGGGATAAATTTCTGCCACTTGCGGAGTTTGTTTACAATAACAGCTACCAGTCGAGTATACAGATGGCTCCGTATGAGGCATTATATGAGAGACGGTGTCGATCTATGGTTGGTTGGTTTGAGCCGGGTGAGGCTAGGCTATTGGGTACTGACTTGGTTCAGGATTCTTTGGAGAAGGTTAAAGTGATTCAGGAGCGGCTTCGCACGGCGCAGTCTAGATAGAAGAGTTATGTCGACAGAAAAGTCCGTGATGTTGCTTACATGGTTGGGGAGAAGGTTCTGCTCTAAGTTTCACCAATGAAGGGTGTGATGAGGTTCGGGAAGAAGGGCAAGTTGAGCCCTCGGTATATTGGGCCTTTTGAGATACTTAAGAAAATTGGAGATGTGGCTTATAAACTTGCCTTGCCACCTAGTATATCAGGTTTTCATCCAGTGTTCCATGTATCCATGCTTCGAAAGTATGTTGGGGATCCGTCTTATATTTTGGATTTCAGTACAGTGCAGTTGGACGGTAATTTGACTTATGATATGGAGCCGATAACTATTTTAGACCGGCAGGTTCAAAAACTGAGGTCCAAGAACATAGCATCAGTGAAGGTGCAGTGGAGAGGCCAGCCAGTCGGAGAAGCTACTTGGGAGATTGAGAAGGAGATGCAGAGTAAATACCCACACTTATTTGAGACTTCAGGTATTATTCTAAACCCGTTCGAGGACGAACGTTTGAGTATTATAATCATGTTTCCCCATTTACTGCTCAAATTGTGAATAATAGTTGTTATTTGGCTTGTCGGGATAATTGGTTTGGGTCCGGTTCCAAGGTTTAGAATTTAAGTTGAAAAGGTTGACCGGATGTTGACTTATGTGAAACAACCCCGGAGAAATTTTGCTAAGGAAAATAAAGTTTGGTGGTGCCGAGGTAGATCTGTTAGTACAAAGATTATAGAAATTGACGACATTCAGATCTCGTTTTGGCCACTATGAATTTCTTGTGATGTATTTTGGGCTAACCAATGCCCCAACAACATTTATGCCTTTGATGAATAGTGTATTCTAGCCATATCTTGATTTATTTTTCTTGGTATCTATTGATGATATTCTGGTGTACTCACGTAACCAGGAGGATCATGCACGACACTTGGGTATTGTATTACAGAGGGTGAGATAGGAGAGACTTTATGCTAAATTCTCTAAGTGCGAGTTCTGGCTTAGTTCGATAGCATTCTTGGGACATATAGTGTCCAGTGAAGGAATTAAGATGGATCCGAAGAAAATAGAGGCAGTTTAGAATTGGCCCAGGCCCTCTTCAGTTACCGAGATTCAGAGTTTTCTAGGCTTGGCCGATTATTATCATCGCTTCGTGGAAGGATTCTCGTCTATTGCATCGCTTATGACTAAATTGACCTAGAAAGGTGCTCCGTTCAGGTGGTCATATGAATGTGAAGAGAGCTTTCAGAAGCTCAAGACATCTTTGACTACAACCCCAGTATTGGTGTTGCCTACAGGTTCAGGGTCGTATACTGTATATTGTGATGCGTCGCGTATTGGACTCGGCGCAGTACTTATGCAAGATGGTAGGGTGATTGCCTATGCGTCCAGACAGTTAAAGGTACATGAGAAGAATTATCCAGTCCAAGATCTTGAGTTAGCAGCTATTGTTCATGCCGTAAAAATCTGGCGACATTATTTGTACGGTGTCCAATGTGAGGTATATACAAATCATCGGAGTCTACAACATTTGCTTAAACAGAAGGATCATAATTTACGATAGCGAAGATGGTTAGAATTGCTTAAGGATTTTGACATTACCATTCTCTACCACCCCGGAAAGGCCAATGTGGTGGCCGATGCCTTAAGTCGTAAGGTGGAGAGTTTGGGCAGCTTATCATACTTACCGGTAGCAGAGAGACCTTTAGCATTTCATGCTCAGGCTTTGGCCTACCAATTTGTTAGATTGGATGTTTCCGAGCCGAATCGAGTTTTGGCTTGTGTGGTTTCTCGGTCTTCCTTATATGATTGCATCAGAGAGCTCCAGTACTATGATCCCCATCTGCGTGTCCTTAAAGACACGGTTCAGAATGGAGATGACAAGGAAGTCACTATTATAGATGACGGTGTATTACGGATGCAGGGTAGGCTATATGTGCCTAATGTAGATGGTTTGCGTGAGTTGATTCTCCAGGAAGCTCACAGTTCGCGGTACTCCATTCATCCAGGTGCCACGAAGATGTATCAGGATTTGAGGCAGCATTATTGGTGGAGGCGAATGAAGAAAGATATAGTTGGGTTTGTAGTTCAGTGTTTAAATTGTCAACAGGTAAAGTACGAGCATCAGAGACCGGGAGGATTACTTCAAAGACTTCAAATTTTGGAGTAAAAATGAGAACGCATTACCATGGACTTCGTAGTTGGACTTCCACGAACATTGAGGAAGTTTGATGCGGTTTGGGTGATTGTGGATCGGTTGACCAAATCTACGCATTTTATTCCAGTTGGTACTAATTATTCTTCGGAGCGGTTGGCAGAGATTTATATCCGCGAGATTTTTCGCCTACATGGTGTGCCAGTGTCCATCATTTCAGATCGGGGCACGCAGTTTACATCACAGTTTTGGAGAGCAGTGCGGCGAGAATTGGGCACACAGGTTCAATTGAGTACAACATTTCACCCTCAGACAGACGGACAGTCCGAGCGCACTATTCAAATATTGGAGGATGTGCTACGCACTTGTGTCATTGATTTTGGATGTTCTTGGGATAAATTTCTGTCACTTGCGGAGTTTGTTTACAATAACAGCTACCAGTCGAGTATACAGATGGCTCCGTATGAGGCATTATATGGGAGACGGTTTTGATCTCCGGTTGGTTGGTTTGAGCCGGGTGAGGCTAGGCTATTGGGTACTGACTTGGTTTAGGATGCTTTGGAGAAGGTTAAAGTGATTCAGGAGCGGCTTCGCACGGCGCAATCTAGACAAAAGAGTTATGCCGACAGAAAGGTCAGTGATGTTGCTTACATGGTTGGGGAGAAGGTTTTGCTCAAACATTCACCAATGAAGGATGTGATGAGGTTCGGGAAGAAGGGCAAGTTGAGCCCTCGGTATATTGGGCCTTTTGAGATATTTAAGAAAATTGGAGATGTGGTTTATGAACTTGCCTTGCCACCTAGTATATCAGGTTTTCATCCTGTATTCCATGTATCCATGCTCCGAAAGTATGTCGGGGATCCGTCTCATATTCTGGATTTCAGTACAGTGCAACTGGACGGTAATTTGACTTATGATGTGGAGCCGATAACTATTTTATACCGGCAGGTTCGAAAACTGAGGTCCAAGAACATAGCATCAGTGAAGGTGCAGTGGAGAGGCCAGCTAGTCAGAGAAGCTACTTGGGAGATTGAGCAGGAGATGCGAAGTAAATACCCACACTTATTTGAGACTCCAGGTATTATTCTAAACCCGTTCAAGGATGAACGTTTGTTTAAGAGGGGGAGAATGTAATGACCCGGCCGGTCGTTTTGAGTATTATAATCCCGTTTCCCCATTTACTGGTCAAATTGTGAATTACAGTTGTTATTTGGCTTGCCGAGGTATTTGGTTTGGGTCCGGTTCCAAGGTTTAGAATTTAAGTTGAAAAGGTTGACCTGATATTGACTTATGTGAAACGACCCCGGAGAAATTTTGCTAAGGAAAATTAGGTTTGGTGGTGCCGAGGTAGATCAATTAGTACAAAGATTATAGAAATTGACGACATTCAGAACTCGTTATGGCCATTATGAACTTCTTGTGATGTCTTTTGGGCTAACCAATGCCCCAGTAGCATTTATGCCTTTGATGAATAGTGTATTCCATCCATATCTTGATTTATTTGTCGTGGTATTTATTGATGATATTCTGGTGTACTGACGTAACTAGGAGGAGCATGCACGACACTTGGGTATTGTATTACAGAGGCTGAGAGAGGAGAGCCTTTATGCTAAATTCTCTAAGTGCGAGTTCTGGCTTAGTTCGGTGGCATTCTTGCGACATATAGTGTCCAGTGAAGGAATTAAGGGGGATCCGAAGAAAATAGAGGCAGTTCAGAATTGACCCAGGCCCTCTTCAGTTACTGAGATTCAGAGTTTTCTCGGCTTGGCCGATTATTATCGTCGCTTCGTGGAAGGATTCTCGTCTATTGTCGGAAAAGGGTCATTTCTGCGACCACTATGCGATCGCAGAATCACTTTGCGGACCGCATAATGGTCGCAAAGTGGACCAGGAGAGGGGAAAAATTTGAGGAAAATCTGCGGTGCACTATGCGACTGCAGACCTGTTTTGCGGTGCATTATGCGACCGCAGAACAAGTATGCGGACCGCATAATAACTGCAGACCGGGTCAGAAGTGCCCAACTTTGGAGGCCAAATTATGCGGCCGGTATGCGGACCACATACCTGTTATGCGATCGCATATGCGACCGCATAACTGCGTCGGAGCTTCTATTCTTTCTAATTTTTGACCCGACCCAACTTCGATTTTGTGTGACCCAAAATGTCATCTTTAAATTTAATGATTAATTATATGATCTAAGCACTATTTACCATTTCTCGACTTGCGTGTGCAGTCCGTAAAAATTTTCCAGAAAGTTTTCAGGTGAAAAAATGAATTAAAATATGAATTTGATGTTTAAAATACAACTGAGTTGACTTTGGTCAACATTTTGAGCAAACGGACTCGGATCAGTGTCTTGATAGTTCTAGTAGGTCCATATCGTGAATTGGGACTTGGGCGTATGCCCGGAATCAAATTCCGAGGTCCCTAGCCCGAGATATAGATTTTGATGAAAAATTTAAAGTTTAAGTTCAAATAGTGACCGGATGTCGAATTATGTGCAAATGACCCCGGAATAGAATTTTGATGATTCCGACAACTCCGTATGGTGATTTTGGACTTAGGAGCGTGATCAGAATTTTATTTGGAAGTCCGTAGTGGAATTAGGCTTGAAATGCCGAAAGTTGAATTTTTGGGAAGTTTGACCGAGGGGTTGACTTTTTGATATCGGGGTCGAAATCCGAGTCTGAAAATTTTTATAGCTCCGTTATGTTATTTATGACTTGCGTACAAAATTTAAGGTCAATCGGACTTGATTTGATAGGTTCCGGTGTTGTTTGTAGAAATTGGAAGTTTCAAAGTTCATTAGGCTTGAATCTATGTGTGATTCGTGATTTTAGCATTTTTTGATGTGATTTAAGGTTTCAAATAAGTTTGTATGATGTTTTAGGACTTGTTGGTGTATTGGGTTGAGGTCCCGAGGGCCTCGGGTGAGTTTCAGATGGTTAACGGATCAAAAAAAGGGACTTAAACAGCTGCTGCAAAAGTTGCTGCAAATTCTCTTCTGTTGTGCAATCGAGCCCCCAAAAATCGAGCCGAGGATCGAAGGCAGGCTCGAGATCCATGATCGAAGGCAAGCTCGAAGGCCAGTGATCGAAGGCCCAGGATCGAGGGTTATGACCAAGGCCAGTGATCGAAGGCCATAAAGATCGAAGCCATGATCGATAGCTAGGATTGATGGCTGTGATCGAGCCCTAGGGTCGAGGGCCATGATCGAAGCTATGATCGAAGACCATGATCGAGGCCCATGATTGGACTCCCCTTAATCGGACTCCCCATGATCGGACTCCTATGATCGAGGTCCAGGATCGGACCCCATGAGCGAGGTCACCCTGGACAGATCTGTAAGCTATAAAATTAGGGAGGCTTCGTCCTATTCGCCATTTTTAACAACTTGGAGCTTGAGCAGAGGCCATATTTGATATATCTTCAAGGAAAATCATTGGGATAAGTGTTCTTAACTCAATCTTAGTTAGATTACCCGAATCCATCACTGTTTTTAACATTTAATTAGTGATTTAAGTTGGAAACATTTGAAAGCCCTCTTGGATAGATTTGCGGATTTGAGGGTCAAATCGTTATTGGAATTTAGTCATTTTGGTATGGTTAGACTCGTGGTTGAATGGGCGTTCATATTTCGTAACTTTCACCGGATTCCGAGATGTCAAATTTTGAGCTAATTTCGGATTTTATTGAAAACAATGTAATATTTTCTTATTAAATTGATTTCTATAATTTTTGTTGACTGTATCGAATTAATTATGACTAGATACGAGTCGATTGGAGTCGAAAAATCGAGGAAAAAGCATAATACTTGATTAAATTGTAGCAAGTCGAGGTAAGTGACTTGTCTAACCTTGTGTGGGGGAAATTTCCCCTAGAATTGATATTAATGTGATTATTGAAATGTGTTGAAAGTCATGTACACGAGGTGACGAGTATGTAAACGGGCTAAATGTGAAAGATTATATTTTAAAATTATGTAGATCATTGTTGTGCATTTATTAAATTATTTTATCTTCTTCATCATTGATCTGTGATATATATTATAAATTTGTTTGCCTTTTCCCTGCTAATTGTTTTACCTGTTTAATTGAAACTTGGTTTCTTTCATACTGTGCATTATTTGAAGGTTGATTTTCTTTAAATTAAATATTATTAATATAAAGTATTTGACATTTTTAATTTTGATATTGAAGCAACGTATTAAAAATTTGAAATATTATTTTCCTGAATTATTTATTCTTGAATATTTTCATAAGATTTCTTTTTGGATTATTCTGGCATGAGCCGTGAGCTCTTTATTATTGAAAAATATTGTTGTTGATATTTTTGTGAAAAATTAAAATATTGGGCACTTGAGGTGGAAATTGTGATATATTGTGATATTGATACGCATGCGGTGGTATAAGGCCTGGGTGTTGAAACACATGTGGTGAGATAAGGGTGGCTTGATATGCGTGGCTAGTAGGGGTGACTACTAGAAGTCATGCAGTGTGATAAGGGTGGCTAAAACGCGGGATGCTATTTCGGGAAAAAGTGTTTTCTTTAAATAAATTGCGAAGTCTCCCGCGGTGATATAAGGAAATGAGATATTGTGAAATTATTTATAATTTGGGACTACGAGGCGGTACCTCGGTAGTGCCCTTGTTGATATTGATTTATGGCCATAGTTGACTTCGATTAATTGTTGTGATTTTCATAAAGTTGAAGGAAATTCTGTTTTGATTCCACGAGATATTATTTGTAATTATTTGGTGTCATTAAATGTGACATACTATTTGATTCATTTCCAATGTCATTTTATTTTACTACATTGATAAACATTTTACCATGCCATTATTATATTCCAGTAGGGCCTCACCTGACCTCGTCACTACTCTACCGAGGTTAGGCTTGGCACTTACTGGGTACCGCTGTGGTGTACTCATACTACGCTTCTGCACATCTTTTTGTGCAGATCCAGGTACATTTTACCAGCCTAGACGTCAGTGAGTTACCTGCGCACGGAGACTTCGAGGTATATCTGCCAGCGTCCGCAGACTCCGGAGTTCCCTTCTATCATTTTATGTTGTTTCCTTATATTTTATTTAGACCTTGATATATAGAGACATTGAGGATAAATTCTTAGAAGCTTGTGATTTATTTCTACCAGGTTTTGGGAGTTGAAATTGTTTGAATTGTAGTTTATTATTATTATTCCGCATTGATAGACTTACCTAGTCTTAGAGACTAGGTGCCATCACGACACCCTACGGAGGGAATTTGGGGTCGTGACAAGTTGGTATCAGAGCACTAGGTTCATAGGTGTTATGAGTCACAAGCAGGTTTAGTAGAGTCTTGTGGATCGGTACGGAGACATCTGTACTTATCTTTGAGAGGCTATGGAACTGTTAGGAAATATTCACTTCTTTGATTCCTTATCGTGCGCCTTTGTTGATTTCAATGCTCTAAACAATTGTCTTTCTATTCTCTCACAGATGGTGAGGACACGCACAACTGGATCTGATGATCAAACACCCGCGCCCCCTGTTGGAGCCGCAAGAGGCCGGGGTCGGGCAGAGGCCGAGCCAGAGGCCGAGGAAGACCACGTGGTGCAGCCAGAGCACCTGCACGAACTGGTGCACCAGAGCCACCAGTAGCTCCAGTTGGAGAGCAGGCACCTGAGACGCCTGTTACTACTCCTGCACTTCAGGAGACTCTTGCCCAGGTTTTGAGTATGTTTGGCACTTTAGCTCAGGTAGGATTAATTCCACTTGCTTTTGCCATATCTCAGGCTGGGGGAGGAGCGCAGACTCCCGCCGCCCGTACTCCAGAGCCACGTGCCCAAGTTGACCATGCCCCAGAAGTTATACCAGTGCAACCAGTTGTCCTAGTTCGGCCTGATATTAGGACAGTAGTTTCAGAGGGGGAGCAGCTCAGGCTCAAGAGGTATAAGAAGTACCACCCTCCCACTTTCAGCGGTTTAGCTTCAGAGGATGCTCAGGGTTTTCTGGAGGAATGTCACTGTATCCTTCATACTATGGGTATTGTGGATTCCAGTGGGGTTTCTTTCACGGCATTCCAGTTTAGAGGAGCAGCCTACCAGTGGTGGCGGGCATATGAGTTTGATAGTCCTGCTGAGGCATCTTCACTCACCTGGACTCAATTTTCGGATATGTTGTTAAGGGAGTATGTTCCTCAGAGTCTTAGGGATGCATGATGCGCAAAGTTTGAGCAGTTGCGCCAGGGTTCTATGACTGTGTCAGAGTATGCAGTCTGATTCAGTAATTTGGCTAGGCATGCACCAGCCTTAGTTACTACTATTCGAGAGCGGGTTCACAGATTTATTGAGGGTCTTCACCCTAGTATTAGATATAGTATGGCCCGAGAGCTAGAGATGGACATCACATACCAACAGGTGGTTTCAATTGCTGGAAGATTGGAAGGTATGCGGACTCGAGAGAGGGAAGAGAGGGAAGCTAAGAGACCCCGAGATTCTGGAACATATAATAATTCTCGTGCCCCAGTTGCAGCCCGTCATGGTAGAGGTTATGTGAGAAATCCTATTCATTCAGCACTTCCAGCTTCCAATGGTATTCCGACTACTCCTAGACCTCAGGTTCCATATTACGCACCACCAGTGTCTTCTGTACCTCCTGTACCGGGTGCTTTCAGCGGACAGTCTAGTCGATCAGGCCCGAGCCAGTCCTAATAGCCACGTCCTCCGAGGGCTTATTTTGAGTATGGTGACACTCGTCATATCATGAGGGATTGCCCCATAATTAGGAGGGGTGCACCTCCACGAATTTCTCAGGCCCCACCTTTTCTAGAGGGTCCTCAGGCTTCTCAGGCCATGATTACTACACCAGTTGCCACTCCACCTGCACAGCCAGCTAGAGGTGGAGGTCGGGCAGGTAGAGGTCGCCCTAGAGGGGGAGGCCAAGCTAGATATTATGCCCTTCCTGCTAGGACAGATGCCGTTGCATCCGATTCTATTATCACAGGTATTATTCCGGTCTGTCATGGAGATGCATCAGTTTTATTTGATCCAAGCTCCACTTATTCTTATGTGTCATCTTATTTTGCCCAGTATTTGGGCATATCACGTGATTACTTGAGTTCTTCTATTTATGTATCTACACCCGTGGGTGAATCTATTATTGTGGACCGTGTGTATCGGTCGTATTTAATTATTATCAGTAGTTTTAAGACCAGAGCTAATTTATTATTGCTCAGTATGTGGATTTTGATATTATTTTGGGCATGGACTGGTTGTCGCCCTATCATGCTATTCTTGATTGTTACGCCAAGACGGTGACATTGGCTATGCCGGGTCTACTGCAGCTAGAGTGGAGAGGTACCTCGGATCATGTTCCTAGCAGGGTTGTTTCATTTCTTAAAGCTCAACGAATGGTTGAGAAGGGGTGTGATGCGTATCTGGCCTATGTGAGAGATGTTAGTATTGATACTCCTACTTTAGAGTCAGTTCCTGTAGTAAGGGATTTTCCTGATGTATTTCCAGCAGATCTTCCGGGTATGCCACCCGACAGGGATATTGATTTTGGTATTGATTTATTACTGGGTACTCAACCCATTTCTATTCCACCATACCATATGGCCCCAGCAGAGTTGAAAGAATTAAAAGAACAGTTACAGGAATTGCTTGATAAGGGTTTCATTCGGCCTAGTGTATCGCCGTAGGGTGCTCCTGTCTTATTTGTAAAGAAGAAGGATGGTTCTATGCGGATGTGTATTGATTATCATCAGTTGAACAAGGTTACAGTGAAGAACAGGTATCCATTTCCACGTATTGATGACTTATTTGATCAGTTTCAGGGTGCCAGGGTATTCTCTAAAATTGACTTGCGTTCAAGCTATCATCAGTTGAAGATTCAGGAGCCAGATATTCCGAAGACTGCTTTCAGAACTCGGTACGGTCATTATGAGTTCCTTGTGATGTCTTTTGGGTTGACCAACGCCCCAACAACATTTATGCACTTAATGAATAGTGTATTTTAACCCTATCTTGATTCCTTTGTTATTGTGTTTATTGATAACATTCTGGTGTATTCCCGAAGCCGGGAAGATCATGAACAACACTTGAGGTCTGTGCTTCAGATTTTGAGAGAAAGGAAGTTATATGCAAAATATTCAAAGTGTGAATTCTGGCTTGATTCAGTGGGATTTTTGGGTCATATAGTTTCGTGTGAGGGGATCAAGGTAGATCCAAAGAATATTGAAGTAGTTCAGAGTTGGTCCAGACCGTCCTCAGTTACGAAAATCCGGAGTTTCCTTGGTTTGGCTGGGTATTATCGCCAATTTGTAAAGGGTTTCTCTTCTATTGCGACATCTATGACCAAATTGATCCAGAAGGGTGCTCCATTAAGGTGGACCGAGGAATGTGAGGAGAGCTTCCAAAAGCTCAAGACAGCTTTGACTACAACCCCAGTATTGGTATTACCTACAGGTACAAGATCTTATACTGTGTATTGTGACGCGTCGTGTATTGGTCTCGGCGCAGTGTTGATGCAAGACGGTAGGGTGATTGCCTACGCATCCAGACAGTTAAAAGTGCATGATAAGAATTGTCCAATACATAACCTGGAGTTAGCAACTATTGTTCATGCCTTAAAAATTTGGCGGCATTATTTGTACGGCGACCATTGTGAGATCTACACCGATCACCGGAGTCTACAACATCTGTTTAAACAGAAGGATCTTAATTTGCGGAATCGGAGGTGGTTGGAGTTGCGTAAGGATTATGATATCACCATTCTCTATCATCCTGGGAAGGCCAATGTGGTGGCCGATGCCTTGAGTCATAAGGCAGAGAGTTTAGGCAGCTTAGCATATTTACCGGTAGCAGAGAGGCCTTTGGCCTTGGATGTTCAGGCCTTGGCCAACCAGTTTATTAGATTGGATGTTTCCGAGCCGAGCCGAGTTTTAGCTTGCGTGGTTTCTCAGTCTTCTCTTTATGATCGTATCAGGGAACTCCAATATGATGACCCCCATCTGCTTGTCCTTAAGGATACAGTTTAGCACGGTGATGCCAAGGAAGTCACTATTGGAGATGACGATATATTACGGATGCAGGGCAGTCTATGTATGCCTAATGTGGATGGCTTGCGTGAGTTGATTGTCCAGGAGGCTCACAGTTCGCGGTAATCTATTCATCCGGGTGCTGCAAAGATGTATCAGGACTTGAGACAACACTAGAGGTGGAGGCGGATGAAGAAAGACATAGTGGGGTATGTATCTCGTTGTCTAAATTGTCAACAGGTGAAATATGAGCATCATCAACCTGGTGGATTACTTCAGAAGTTAGAGATTCCAGAATGGAAATGGGAGCGGATCACTATGGATTTCGTTGTTGGGCTCCCACGGACTCAGCGAAAGTTTGATGCAGTTTGGGTGATTGTGGATAGGCTGACCAAATCAGCTCATTTCATTCTTGTGATTACTACTTACTCTTCAGAGCAACTGGCTCAGGTATATATTCGCGAGATTGTCAGACTTCACGGTGTTCCAGTATCTATCATCTCTAACCGGGGTACACAGTTTACCTCACGGGTTTGGAGGGCAGTACAACGTGAGTTGGGTACTCGGGTAGAGTTGAGTACAACATTTCACCCTCAGACGGACGGGCAGTCCAAACGCACTATTCATATACTGGAAGATATGCTTTGTGCGTGTGTGATAGATTTTAGGGGTGCTTGGGGTCAGTTCTTACCACTTGCGGAGTTTGCTTACAACAATAGTTACCAGTCAAGAATTCAGATGGCTCTGTATGAGGCCTTGTATGGTAGGCGGTGCCGGTCTCCAGTGGGTTGGTTCGAACCAGGCGAGGCTAGACTTTTGGGTACAGACTTGGTTCAGGATGCCTTGGAAAAGGTTAAGTTGATTCAGGATCGACTTCGTACAACCCAATCTAGACAGAAGAGTTATACGGATTGGAAGGTTCGTGATGTTGCATTCATGGTTGGTGAGCGGGTATTGCTCCAGGTTTCGCCTATGAAGGGTGTGATGAGGTTCGGGAAGAAGGGCAAGTTGAGCCCTAGGTATATTGGGCCTTTTGAGATTCTTGAGAGAGTTGGAGATGTGGCTTACAGACTTGCACTACCACCTAGTCTTTCTGCGGTTCATCCGGTATTCCATGTTTCTATGCTTCGGAAATATCACAGCGATCTGTCTCATGTGTTAGACTTCAGTTCGGTTCAGTTGGACAAGGATCTATCTTATGTTGAGGAACCAGTGGCTATTTTAGATAGGCAGGTTTGAAAGCTGTGGTCAAAGAACATTGCTTCCGTGAAGGTTCAGTGGAGGGGTCATCAGGTCGAGGAGTCGACTTGGGAGGCCGAGCATGATATACGCAGCTGTTATCCACACTTATTCACTAGCTCAGGTACTTTTTTTTCTAACTCCGTTCGAGGACGAACGTTTGTTTTAGAGGTGGAGAATGTGATGACCCAAAATGTCATCTTTAAATTTAATGATTAATTATGTGATCTAAGCACTATTTACCATTTCTCGACTTGTGTGTGCAGTCCGTAAAACTTTTTCGGAAAGTTTTCAGGTGAAAAAATGAATTAAAATGTGAATTTGATGTTTAAAACACAACTGAGTTGACTTTGGTCAACATTTTGAGCAAACGGACTCGGATCAGTGTCTTGACAGTTCCGGTAGGTCCGTATCTTGAATTGGGACTTGGGCGTATGCCTGGAATCAAATTCCGAGGTCCCTAGCCCGAGATATGGAATTTTGATGAAAAATTTAATTTTTAAGTTCAAATAGTGACCAGATGTCGAATTATGTGCAAATGACCCAGGAATAGAATTTTGATCATTCCGACAGCTCCGTATGGTGAATTTGGACTTAGGAGCGTGATCAGAATTTTATTTGGAAGTCCGTAGTGGAATTAGGCTTGAAATGCCGAAAGTTGAATTTTTGGGAAGTTTGACCGAGGGGTTGACTTTTTGATATCGGGGTCAAAATCCGATTCTGAAAATTTTCATAGCTGAGTTATGTCATTTATGACTTGCGCACAAAATTTGAGGTCAATCGGACTTGATTTGACAGGTTCCGGTGTTGTTTGTAGAAATTGAAAGTTTCAAAGTTCATTAGGCTTGAATCTATGTGTGATTCGTGATTTTAGCGTTATTTGATGTGATTTGAGGTTTCAAATAAGTTCATATGATATATTAGGACTTGTTGGTGTATTATGTTGAGTTCCCGAGGGCCTCGGGTGAGTTTCAGATGGTTAACGGATCAAAAATAGGACTTAAACAGTTGCTGCAAAAGCTGCTGCAAATTCTCTTCTACTGTGCAATCGAGCCCCCAGAAATCGAGCCGAGGATCGAAGGCAGGCTCGAGATCCATGATCGAAGGCAAGCTCGAAGGCCAGTGATCAAAGGCCATTGATCGAAGGCCCAAGATCGAGGGCTATGACCAAGGCCAGTGATCGAAGGCTATAAAGATCGAAGCCATGATCGATAGCCAGGATTGATGGCTGTGATCGAGCCCTAGGGTCGAGGGCCATGATCGAAGCTATGATCAAAGACCATGACCTAGGCCCATGATTGGACTCCCCTTAATCGGACTCCCCATGATCGGACTCCTATGATCGAGGTCCAGGATCGGACCCCATGAGCGAGGTCACCCTGGACAGATCTGTAAGATATAAAATCAGGGAGGCTTCGTCCTATTCGCCATTTTTAACAACTTGGAGTTTGAGCAGAGGCCATATTTGATATATCTTCAAGGAAAATCATTGGGATAAGTGTTCTTAACTCAATCTTGGTTAGATTACCCGAATCCATCACTGTTTTTAACATTTAATTAGTGATTTAAGTTGGAAACATTTGAAAGCCCTCTTGGATAGATTTGCGGATTTGAGGGTCAAATCGTTATTGGAATTTAGTCATTTTGGTATGGTTAGACTCGTGGTTGAATGGGCGTTCATATTTCGTAACTTTCACCGGATTCCGAGATGTCAAATTTTGAGCTAATTTCGGATTTTATTGAAAACAATGTAATATTTTCTTATGAAATTGATTTCTATAATTTTTGTTGACTGCATCGAATTAATTATGATTAGATACGAGTCGATCAGAGTCGGAAAATCGAGAAAAAAGCATAATACTTGATTAAATTGGAGCAAGTCGAGGTAAGTGACTTGTCTAACCTTGTGTGGGGGAAATTTCCCCTAGAATTGATATTGATGTGATTATTGAAATATGTTGAAAGTCGTGTACACGAGGTGACGAGTGTGTACACGGGCTAAATGTGAAAGATTATATTTTTAAATTGTGTAGATCATTGTTGCACATTTATTAAATTATTTTATCTTGTTATATTCTTCATCATTGATCTGTGATATATATTTTAAATTTGTTTGACCTTTTTCCTGCTAATTATTTTACCTGTTTAATTGAAACTTGGTTTCTTTCATACTGTGCATTATTTGAAGGTTGATTTTCTTTAAATTAAATATTATTAATATGAAGTATTTGACATTTTTAATTTTGATATTGAAGCAACGTATTAAAAATTTGAAATATTATTTTTCTGAATTATTTATTCTTGAATATTTTCGTAAGATTTTTTTTTGGATTATTCTGGCATGAGCCATGAGCTCTTTATTATTGAAAAATATTGTTGTTGATTTTTTTGTGGAAAATTAAAATATTGGGCACTTGAGGTACAAATTGTGATATATTATGATTTTGATATGCATGCGGTGGTATAAGGTCTGGGTGTTGAAACGCATGCGGTGAGATAAGGGTGGCTTGATACGCGTGGCGGTGTGATAAGGGTGGCTAAAACACGGGATGCTATTTCGGAAAAAAATGTTTTCTTTAAATAATTGTGAAGTATCCCGCGGTGATATTAGAAAATGAGATATTATGAAATTGTTTATAATTTGGGACTACGAGGTGGTACCTCGGTAGTGCCCTTGTTGATATTGATTTAGGGCCATAGTTCCCTTCGATTAATTGTTGTGATTTTTATAAAGTTGAAGGAAATTCTGTTTTGATTCCACAAGATATTATTTGCAATTATTTGGTGTCATTAAATGTGACATACTATTTGATTCATTTCCAATGTCATTTTATTTTACTACATTAATAAACATTTTACCATGCTATTATTATATTCCAGTAGGGCCTCACCTGACCTCGTCACTACTCTACCGAGGTTAGGCTTGGCACTTACTGGGTACCGCTGTGGTGTACTCATACTACGCTTCTGCATATCTTTTTGTGCAGATCCAGGTACATTTTACCAGCCTAGACGTCAGTGAGTTACCTGCGCACAGAGACTTCGAGGTATATCTGCTAGCGTCCGCAGACTCCGGAGTTCCCTTCTATCATTTTATGTTGTTTCCTTATATTTTATTTAGACCTTGACATATAGAAACATTGAGAATAAATTCTTAGAAGCTTGTGATTTATTTCTACCGGGTTTTGAGAGTTGAAATTGTTTGAATTGTAGTTTATTATTATTATTATTCCGCATTGTTAGACTTACCTAGTCTTAGAGACTAGGTGACATCACGATACCCTACGGAGGGAATTTGGGGTCGTGACAGATTTATAGCCCTTGAAGCTCATTTTTTAGCCAAAATCTGATATTTTAGAGAGAGATGATAGCATTTTAGAGAGAGAAAGTGAAGACTTAGTCATTTATCCATCAATTCTTGTTCAAGGTTTGAAGATTTCACAAGGATCTTGCTAGGGCTTCAAAGAGGTAAGAATTTCTTTCCTCAATTCTTCAATTTTGGGTTTGGAGTAAGAATGGGTGGTTTATAGTATGATTCTTGGGTGTAAGAGTATTATGTATACATACCAATAAGGTTGTGGAAAGATTGTTATGTTCAAATGGGTAAGGATTGGGTTGAAAATGGTAGAAATCTTCATAGGATTTAATTGAAGATTTGAGGGTCGAGTTGGTATCGGATTTTGGTGAAATTTGTATAGTTGGACTCGTGGTTGGATGAGCGTTCATATTCTGTAACTTTTGTCGGGTTCCGATACGTGGGCCCCGCAGGAGATTTTTGAATTAATTTCGAATTTTATTGGAAAAATTAGTATATGCTTATGGAATTAATTACCATAATTTATATTGACTGAATCGAATTAATTGTGGCTAGATACGAGGCTTTCAGAGACCAATTCTCGTGGAAAGGGCATAGCGGAATAAAGAATTACACGGTTTGAGGTAAGCAACAGTTTTAAATCTGGTCCTGAGGGTATGAAACCCCGGATTTTCGTATCATGCGATTATTTTGGAGGTGACACACATGCTAGGTGATGGGCGTGTGGGCGTGCACCGAGGGGATTGTGACTTGGTCCGTCCTGTGGAAACTGTAAAGTTGAATAACTTGTTGATAATTATGTGTTCTCAATGTGTTGTGGAAATTTGACTATAAGTCATGTTAAAACTATGTTTAAGCTATATGTTGGTATTGTTGGGACCCACAGAGGTCGTGTACATGTTGAATTATTTACTTAAATTGTTATTTTGTACTCAGTCATAGTTACTTGATTATTTTGTCTCAGTCTCTATTGTTCATTATTGATGTGTCATATCATTGCTGTTTGGGCTGATTTTATGATTGTTGAGAGCCATAGAGACTGGAGAGCTTTATGACTGGGTAAGGCCGAGGGCCTGATTGTGAGATATTATACTATAGCACGTAAGTTGGCCGTGCAAATTCTTTTATTATACTATAGAATGCGAGTTAGCCGTGCAAATCCTTTTATTATACTATAACACGTGAGTTGGCCGTGCAGATCCTTTTATTATACTATAGCACGTGAGTTGACCGTGCAGATCCTTATATTATATTATAGCACGTGAGTTGGCCGTGCGGATCCTTATATTATACTATAGCACGTGAGTTGGCCGTGCGGATCCTTATATTATACTATAGCACGTGAGTTGGCCGTGCAACATGTGAGTTGGCCGTGCAGGATCCAAATATTTATATTATGGCACATGATTTGTCCATGCAGATTATAGCGCTTGGGTTGTAGGAGCCCCTCCGGAGTCTGTACACCCCCAGTGAGCGCGGGTACCCATTGAGTGTGAGTGCTGAGGGTTGAGAGCCGAGTGGTTGAGCCGTTGTGATGAGTTGAGTGATTGTTGCTTGAGAGGCTGTACTTGCTTTGCATTTGTTGTTGCATTTTGTTGCTATCTGTCATTGTTATGAAATCTCTAAAGGATTTTATATCTGGATTACATGAACTTGAACTGCATAAAATTGATTTGACTTAAACTGCTGGATTTGAAAGCATGTCTATTCTTTGCTGGAATTACTGAAAGTGAACTATAACTGTGTAGCTCATCATTTTGTTCAGTTCCTTAGTTATTATTGTTACTTGCTGAGTTGGTTGTACTTCATACTACACCTTGCACTTCGTGTGCAGATCCAGGTGTTCCCGGACATAGCGGGTGTTGATTCTTCCGTACAACTGATTTTCCGGAGATTCAGAGGTAACTGTCGTGTTTCGCATGACCTTGTCTCTCCTTCCCTATCTCTGTATTACTGTATTTTGGTCTTAGACTATTGTAGACCGTACTCTTCCAGATTTGTATTCATATTAGATGCTCATGTACTCAGTGACACCAGGTTTCGGGGAGTGTTCATATTTGTATTTAAATATTATATTTTCAAACTTAAAAGAAATTATGGTTTAGTGACATTAACGGCTTGCCTAATATCGAGATAGGTTCCATCATGACGGGTGAGATGTTGGGTCGTGACATTGATAAATTCTTTATGGAGAATGAGGATGGCATTCCAACAAGTGCAATGCCTTCTGATAAATTAATGCCTGAAGCTGTGCATGGAAAATCCAATGAAGGAGTAGAATATAATGAAGGTTTTCTTCCAATCTGGGCGGACAACATGGTGAGTGTACCACAATTTGCTTTTCAGATGAAGGTATACAGTCCGTGCAAGGATTGTTCAAACATAGTGGTAAATGATTTCAAGGGAATCCATAGGAAATCAGCTTGTCATATTGATACCATTTTCACTGATCAACATATTTGGAATCAGTTTCCATTTAATCCTGTTGCGACTGATTTTTGTGTTTGGGATCCAGGAATAAATTCTATATTCATGGCTCTAACAGGTTCCTCAGAGAATGTAGAAGGACTAATTTTGTTAGGATCTATTAGCAAGTTTTGCTCAACTGCGCATTCTAACTCCATGACTATAGTGTGGGATCCCGGACAAGAATGGTGTTCGAATGCCTACATCTTACAATTTAGTTCGATATTGGATGCAACTACATCTCCAACTTTTTATCACAATTATAATGCTGAAAAAGACCCTTCATCCGACTTGATAGAGTTGGAACCAAGAGAAATGGTATTACCTTGGAGATTGAACCTTCTTGTTTTATTATTTGCCTTGCATGATGAAACTACAGTGCAATACTTGGATAAGGATACTTCAGCGAACTACATACTCAAAGTTATAACAGAAGCAGGGGGTGAAGTTTTACTCAAGCCAAGGTATATTGAGAATGTAGAGGAACTACTTTTGCTGGGATGCACTGGCAAGTCTTTCTTATTTGCATATTCTAATTCTACGAGTAGAGTGTGGGATCCTGGACAACCATGGTGTGTGAATTCTTACTTGTTCAATGAGTTCTCTGTTGTCTATAACTACATTGCATTCACAGGTATTCCAATCTTAGATGAGTATTTTGATGTAAAATATGACATTTTGGTGGCAGATTTCAAACACATACCAGTTTGGGAACACAATTTTAGTAATGTTCTTGACGATGTTCTAGTCAAGTATTAAGCTCTCGAGGTTAACATGGTTGTAGATAAATTAGATGAAGTGGAGTTGACTGTTCTGTTTAGTCATTTCTGCTATGTTCGTACTACGGTTGTGAAAAATATAGCAAGAGGTGAAAAGGGCCAGCTGACAGTGACGCCACAAGATAGTGTTGGGACGAAAAGAAAACCAACCTTTAGCTATAGAGGACCAATCTCGCCTACTGTCATGTCAACAGAAATATAATTCGGCTTGATCTCATGGAAGACTATCTCAGATGTTAAACTGACCAGAAGGTTGCAAGATGGCACAAACCTCATCGAAGAGGGCCATGGCGAGAATAATGGAGATGAGCCTTTTGAGTTTAGGAGAGATGACGAGCAACTTATTGTTAGGGTAGATAGAGTTGAGATGACAAGGAAGAAAAGTAGATTTAGACATTCCCATGTTACTGATTCATCTATTTTTGTTGAGTTGTCCAGTCAAATTGTAGTAAACAATATGAGCTTTCCTCTACTATCAAGGAAATCAATGTATCCAAGGTTGTGGAATACACCAGGAGAGTTGCTTTTAGTAGCCAGGAGCTGTTGTATAACTGAGTTGGTTGGACTCTTTTATAACAGAATTACCAACTTTCAGTTGGCATCATTTGGATACCACAATAATTGGACAATTTTAAACATCCCAGCAAGCCATGTGGAGCAAATTCAGTGTGTGATTGTGGCCGGTTTTGTTCACTTGCTACAAAATATGAAGGCTTCATTGGCAATCTCCAAGGCTACATCCGGTAGTACTAGTGAGCAAATCAAATACCTTAGTAGTGGTGGAGGCTTTACATATGAACACTCACGAACATGGTTGGGGACAAGTAACTTTGTTGAGACTTTTGGAGATGTTGTCATTGCATTTTCCTATGTAGACTGTTCCACAGCGTTACTTCAAGCTCCATCAGTGAATGTCGCCACTACGATACCATTGCCCTCGAACCTTGAGGACAAGGTTCTTTTTGAGGGAGGGAGTATTGTTATGAATCAATCCCAACCCAATAAGAATACCACCAAGTATGTCACACTAATAGATCTTGGGCTGAGAAGAAGCAATTGGGCCAGACCTTCACAAAGGTTAATTTGGGATTCAGGCTGAGGGCACTTGGTATTGTCGTTAAATAACACATGGTATCATATTCAGAGGCTATCGTGAATTATATGCAAAGGCATTTCTGGTATCTTCCCATCTCCAATTATGTATCAGTCTTTCTCATCCCCTTTCTTCTTAGTTTTATTGCAATCTTCCCTACTCTATTTAGTGTTTTCTTTGTAATTCGTGTTCAATGTTCAATATAATCGATCAGTTCTATTGAAAGAGAGTTGCCTGCTCTTAGTTTGTTACATGCTTGAAGGGAAAAAATAAAAAGAACAAGGTACACATTAAAAGGAAGAGTTTTTACTTTTATTATTTTTGAAGAAAGTTGAAAAAGCCGTCTAAAGTTTGAGTCTATGCCCAAAAAATGGATCTTTTTTTATTTTTTGAAGGGCCAAAATGGATCTTAAAAACAAACTAAAATACACAAATGGATTGTACTTTTTCTAACAACAACAACAACATACTTATAGTATATTTACACATGTAGAGTATGAGGAGGATAGTGTGTACGTAACATTTTTCTCAATATCATAAATTTTAATTAAATGCACGTCGCTGGTTGTTTAGGCGAAATGGTTAACTGGCACTTACCTCCAGTTCCGTTAACTTTTTATGATTTGCTATGGGCCTTAACGCCCGTCAGCTTGCTCCGTTAACATTTTATAATTTAAAAGGCTAACTGTAGACTAAAAGAGTACAAATACCCATTTTGGTCGCCGACAGGGCATTTTTAACACTATCGGGGCGTTCTATTATTCGATTTTGGGAAGGTTTTCGACGAGAGTAGGTGATCACGCCCAACTATGCCTTATAAAAAAGATTAAGCGGTCGTTGCAAATATAATCTGGTTTACAAGTCCGGAGTCGAATCCCACAGAGAACTAAGGCTTAGCTACAACTGTTCAATATTGCTAAGAAACACAAGTCCAAACAATTTCCTAATCATAGAGATTATAGTATTTATTTCTAACTAATTAACTATCAACTATTATAAAGTAGTAAAATTATCAACTAACAAGGATAAAATTTGAGACAAGACTAAGGAGGTCTAGAGTTATGATTTTTCCAATTGTCGGAATCCTTCCCTCCATGCCTTCTATAATTTTGCCTAAGTATTTTCTACCGATCGTGAGTACTTCGGGTGTCATAATTCTCTTCCGAGCAACTACCACAATTTACTAGACATATTCTTCTGAATTTTGCTAGCTGGCACTTACCAACATCTACGAGAGTTCCTGAGCGATCGATCCAAGAATCATTTCAGGAATAGAGATTCTAATAAATAGATCGATCTGGAGGAACCTCAGCACGTCATTAACATGATCATCAGTGGGGTCGACATTCCCCAGGGGCCGATGATGAAGCACACAAAAGTATCCATCACAAGGGAAGAACAAACTCGGGATTACGTGCCAGAGGGAACCTTGTCTTTCAACGACGAGGATGCTGAAGGGATGGTGCAGCCCCACAATGATGCACTGGTAATATCTGTACTCATAAATAAATCTCGAGTTAATCCTATGTTAATTGATCCAATAAGCTCGGCCAACACCATCAGATCAAGGGTCGTGGAACAACTCGGTCTACAAGATCAAATCGTGCCTAGAGGACGAGTTCTAAATAGATTCAACATGGCATGTGATACCATTAAAGGGGAGATAACATTGTCGGTGAACACCACCGGGACCATTCAGGAAATGAAGTTCTGCGTGATCGAAGGGGACATGAGGTACAACGCTTTGTTCGGGAGACCGTGGATTCACAACATAAGGGCAGCACCCTCGACTCTACACCAAGTGTTGAAATTCCCAACGCTAGGAGGGATAAAAACAATTTACGGAGAACAACCAGTCGCAAAGGAGATGCTCGCGGTCAACGAGGTGGTCCCGATATCCGTACTTTCTACACCAAAGGATCCGAGTTTGGCCGCCAAGGGAGAAACCAAATAGCAACTACTGACACCGGCCCTGACCGAACCAGAAAAGCAGGGAACATGTGAGGATGACGACTACAGAGTTCCCAGGTCTTTCATAGCCCTTGGCAATTCCGACGCTACCAAATTGACAGTCGAGGAACTGGAGCAAGTCGTACTGATCGAGCACTTGCCCGATCAAAAGGTATACATAGGCACGGGGTTGAGTCCCGAGCTCAGGAAAAAACTCATTCAATTCCTTATAGCTAACATATATTGTTTTGCTTTGTCCCAGCTTGACATGACAGGGATCCCGCAGAAATAACCCCTCACAAGCTGAGCCTGGACCCGAAGTTCCACCCGGTCAATCAGAAGAAGAGGCCCCAGTCCGAAGTCGAGCATGCTTTCATCAAGGACGAGGTATCTAAACTCCTTAAAATAGGGTCCATCCGGGAGGTTAAATACCTGGGCTGGTTAGCAAACATAACAGTAGTCCCTAAAAAGGGAAACAGATTAAGAATGTGTGTAGACTATAAAGACTTGAATAAAGCATGTCACAATAACTCTTTCCATTTGCCTAACATCGATCACATGATTGATGCAACAACCGTCTATGAGATCCTCAGTTTTCTCGATGCTTATTCCAGGTATAACCAAATTCGGATGGACCCAACGATCGGAGAAAAACTTCCTTCATCACTAAGTACGATACCTATTGCTATAACGTGATGCCATTCGAACTAAAAAATGCCGGTGCCATTTACCAATGCCTAGTAAATCGGATGTTCGAAGAACAAATATAAAAATCAATTGAGGTTTATATTGACCATATATTGGTTAAGTCCGTGTGAGCAGAGGATAATTTGAAACATTTGTAGGAAACCTTCAGCATATTGAAGAAGTACAATATGAAGTTGAATCCGGAGAAATCTGCATTTAAATCCAAAGGAAGGACTGCCAAGAACAGTCAAAAGCGCCTCGTAGTAACCCCCATAGACCATTCCAACATTTGGGATCTCGCGTCGTAGATTTACAAGAGCTCTGTTCAGGTACCTATTGTGGTATGAAGCAAATTCATTATAATTTCTCAGGCACCCCAAATGGTCATAAGCATTAGCATTAGTACTTCGTTCGCCTGGTCTATCATATTTGTAAGATGAAGTGATTACAATTTACACGTGTTGAATCAGTATTGTGCACATAGCATTCTTTATAGTGCAGTCATTTGCTAAACTTACTTTGTGGTTTTTGCTGGTAGAATTTCGTCATATCATCTGAAGGAAAAAGGACCACTAACTCTGGATACGGAATCTTTTTCCGACAAGGGAGAGAAATTAATGAACTTTGAACCAGAGAGCATGGTTGCTCTTGCCAGAAAGGCTTTGTTGGACTACTCACTAAGATCGCACCAAGGTTTCGTTATTCCTAATCCCACCTTTAAACCCTTCGTATTGATTCCTCACATATGTCAGGAGTGATGTTGTTCAATAACTACCTAAATATATACCATTTTTCGAGCAATATACAAACTAAATAGGCACAGTTAAATGATGGCTATTCAATCAACAACAATAAATACGTAGTTGAACAAGTAGAGAAATCTAACGACTCAATTATATAAAAACATAACAAGAATTTATCCTACAAAAGGTTCTATCAAAACTCTAGATAACAAATTAGCTATTCATACTAGTATGCAAAATATTTTCACTATCGGTCGAAATTGTCGAAAAACTAACCTCTGCCAATTCAAGCCTAAATCTACTACAGACCTCCAAAATATATTCCGGACGTGCTCCTAACCCCAAAATCACACAACAGAGCTAACGGAGTCAACGGAATTCCATTCCGGATCCGTTTTCTCGCAGTTCCGAATACGGCCCAAATTCTAAGGCTTAGACTCACAACTAGGGACTAAGTGTCCCAAAACACTCCGAAAATCAAAACCAATCATCCCGGCATGACACAATAACAGAAATAGATATGGGGAAAGCAGTTAATAGGGGTTTGGGGCTCTAACTCTCAAAACGACCGGCCGGGTCGTTACAACCACAAATAAAAATTATCCCTAGTCAACCCTTTAGAGCCTTCGAATTAATTAGCTAAATTAGTTACTTGTAGTTATATTTACATTATGCAATTTATTTGAATAGATTTGGACAATTTAGAGTCGGATACCAGTGGCAAGAATGTGTTATCGAGGTGATTTGAGCGGTTCGAGGTAAGTGGCTTGCCTAACCTTGTGTTGGGGACTTTCCTTTAAGATGTTTGATATTAATTGATGTGTGGGCGCCGTGTACATGTGGTGACGAGTACGTACACAGGCTATTATTGCAAAAATCCCGGTTTTCCCTTCTAAATCATAAACTGTTTTTCCTTATTAAATTGCACTAATACGTTTAATTGTTAAATTTAGGCTAGAGAAGCATGCTTACGTGTTTTAACTGCCTATTTGACATTATGTGTGCCATGCTTAGTTAAGTCCCTACTTTCCTAATATGTGTTCAGTATAAACTGTATAACTCGATGCCATACCTGCCATTTTATCTTGCGTTGCATATTTAAATTAGGACTACGGACGTATTTTGGGATATCCCCCTGTACTACATATTTACTTTGGGACTAAGGACGTATTTCGGGAGATCCCCTAGCACTGCATATTTACTTTAGGACTACGGACGTATTCCGAGAGATCCCCCAGCACTGCATATTTACTTTGGGACTACGGACGTATTTCAGGAGATCCCCCTATACTGCATATTCATTTGGAACTACGGGACGGTATCCTGGGAGATTCCCCATTGTGTTACCTTGTTCTGAGTTGAGGAATCCCTTAGCTATTAAATTTTCGAGAGTTTCTTTAACTGTGTTACCGTAAATTTTACTTATACCTTTTACTATTTAATTTATTATATTTACTCCGGTAGGGCCTTGACCTGACCTCGTCACTACTCGACCGAAGTTAGGCTTGGCACTTACTGGGTACCATTGTGGTGTACTCATGCCCTTTCCTGCACATGTTTTCGTGTGCAGATCCAGGTACGAGCTATCAGCCTTGGGGTTAGCGCGTGTTGCTGATTCTAGGAGACTTCAAGGTACTTCTGCTTGCGTCCGCAGATCTTCGGAGTCCCCTTCTACTCCCTTGCCTAGAGACTTTCTTTATTATCCTTAGACTTTTGTATAGAGCTACATAGATTATAGCAGATTGTGACTTAGTGATATTCCGGGTCTTGGGAAATTATTTTGTATATGTCGAGTGGTACTACTCTTGGCTATTCACAATATGCTGGTTATCTTTAAAATGTTGTGTTTTCTTTATATTTTTCGTAATATTAGGCTTACCTAGTCGTAAAGACTAGGTGCCATCATGACAACTTACGGAGGGTTAGTTTGGGTTGTGACAAGTTGGTATCAAAGCACTAGGTTCATAGGAGTCGCACGTCACAAGCCGGTTTATTAGAGTCTCACGGATCGGTGCGGAGACGTCCGTACTTATCTTCGGGAGGCTATGTAACTGTTAAGAACAATCATATTTCTTTGATTTCCTTGTCGTGCGAGTTATTGACACCAAAAATTCTAAGATTCTATTCTATTCTTTCTCACAGATGGTGAGGACCCGTACTGGGAGGACCGACGATCAGGCACCCGAGCCCCCTACTAGAGTCGTGAGAGGCCGAGGATGGGGTAGAGGCCGAGGACGACCATGCGGTGCAGCCTGAGCACCTACGAGAGCTACGTTAGAGGATCCCCCAGCAGCTCCAGTTGGAGGGCCAGCACCGGAGATCCCTATTGCTACTCCAGCCCTCCAGGAGACTTTAGCTCGGTTCTTGAGCGTGTTCAGCACTCTGGCTCAGGCTGGACTATTTCTGATAGCTCCCGCTATATCTCAGGTCGGGGGAGGGGCACAGACTCCCGCAACCCGTACTCCTGAGCAGATGGTCCAGGTTGATCAGGCCCCAGAGTATATTCCTATGCCCCAACTGGCTCCGGTTCAGCATGAGATCAGGGTAGCTGCTTCTGAGGTAGAGCAGCTCATACCTGAGAGGTACAAGAAGTACCACCTACCTACTTTCAGCAGACTAGCTTCGGATGATGCTCTGGGTTTTCTTGAGGAGTGTCATCGTATTCTCCGCACTATGGGCATTGTGGAGACGAGTGGGGTTTCTTTCACCGCTTTCCAGCTAAGGGGAGCGGCATATCAGTGGTGGCATTCCTATGAGCTGAGTAGTCCGGACGAGGTAGCCTCACTCACTTGGACTCAATTTTCAGAGATGTTCTTGCTTGAGTATGTTCCTCAGAGCCTCAGGGATGCTTGGCGCATAGAGTTTGAGCAATTACGTTAGGGTGCTATGACTGTGTCGGAGTATACAGTCCATTTCAGTGAGTTAGCTCGCCATGCGCCAGCTTTGGTTGCTACAGTCAGAGAGAGGGTTCGTCGCTTCAGTGAGGGACTCCACCCCAGTATTCGGACCAGTATGGCCATGGAGTTAGAGATGGACATCACTTATCAGCAGGCAGTAAGTATTGCCAGGAGAGTGGAGGGCATGTTTGCCCGAGACAGAGAGGAGAGAGAGGCCAAGAGGTCTCGAGAGACTGGTCATTATTCAGGAGCTCGTGCACCAGTAGAACGCTATGGTAGGGGTTTTTTGAGTCACCCTGTTCATTCAGCTCTTCCAGCAGCCAGCGGTGTTCCAGCTCCTCCTAGACCTCAGGAGCCCTATTATGCACCGCCAGTATCCAGTATGCCTTCTACTCGAGGTGCTATTACCGGCCAGTCCAGCAGGCCAAGTCCGAGCCAGTCTCAGCCGTCGCGTCCTTCGAGAGGTTTTTTTGAGTGTGGTTACACTCATCACCTGGTTAGAGATTGCCCCAGAGCCAGGAGGGGTGTACCTCCACAGACTTATCAGCCTCCACGTGCTCCACCGGGTCCTCCGGCCATTCTTCCAGCACCAGCTGCCACCCCACCTCCTTAGCCAGCTCGAGGTGGAGGTCGAGGAGGTCGAGGTCGCCCTAGAGGGGGAGGCCAGGCTAGGTACTATGCCCTTCCAGCCCGTTCAGAGGCCGTTGCTTCAGATTCAGTCAACACAGGTATCGTCCCTATCTGTCATAGGGATACATCAGTATTATTTGACTCAGGCTTTACGTATTCATATGTGTCTTCTTATTTTGCTCCGCATTTGGGGATATCTCGGGATTCTTTGAGTTCCCCTGTTTATGTATTTACTCCTGTGGGAGATTCTCTCATTGTAGACCGCGTATATCAGTCGTGTTTGATTGCTCTTAGTGGTTTTGAGACCTAAGCTGATTTGTTATTACTTAGTATGGTAGATTTTGATGTTATCTTGGGCATGGACTGGTTGTCACCCCATTATGCTATTCTTGATTATCACGCTAAAACCGTGACGTTGGCTATGCCAGGTTTACTGCGATTAGAGTGGAGAGGTACCTTAAAGTATACTCCCAGCAGAGTTATTTCTTTTCATAAAGCTCAACGAATGGTTGAGAAGGGGTGTGACGCGTATCTATCTTATGTGAGAGATGTTAGTATTGATACCCCTACAGTTGAGTTAGTTTTAGTAGTGAGGGACTTTCCAGATGTGTTTCCAGTTGATCTTCCAGGCATGCCGTCCGACAGAGATATTGATTTCGGCATTGATTTATTGCCGGGCACTTAGCCCATATCTATTCCTCCTTACCGTATGGCTCCTCTTGAGTTGAAGAAGTTGAAGGAGCAGTTGCAGGAGTTACTTGATAAGGGTTTCATTAGGCCCGGTGTATCACCTTGAGGTGCTCCGGTCTTATTTATGAAGAAGAAGGATGGTTCTATGTGTATGTGTATTGATTATTGGCAGTTGAACAAGGTTACATTGAAGAACATGTATCCTTTGCCTCGCATCGATGATTTATTTGATCAGTTATAGGGTGCCAGGGTGTTTTCCAAGATTAACTTGCGTTCTGGCTATCATCAGCTGAAGATTTGGGAGCCGGACATCCCGAAGACTGCTTTAAGGACCAGAAATGGTCACTATGAGATTCTTGTCATGTCATTTGGGCTGACCAATGCCCCAACAGCCTTTATGCATTTGATGCACAGTGTGTTCCAGCCTTATCTTGATTCCTTCATCATTGTGTTTATTGACGACATCCTGGTATATTCCCGGTCTCGGGAAGATCATGAGCAGCACCTGAGGACCGTGCTTCAGACTTTGAGGGAGAAGAAATTGTATGCAAAATTTTCTAAGTGTGAATTCTAGCTTGATTCAGTGACATTCTTAGGCCACATAGTGTCTTGTGATGGGATCAAGGTAGATCCGAAGAAGGTGGAAGCAGTGCAGAGTTGGCCCAGACCGTCATCAGCTATGGAGATCCGCAGTTTCCTTGGTTTGGCGGGGTATTACCGTCTCTTTGTGGGGGTATTTTCATCCATTGCAGCACCTATGACCAGGCTGACCCAGAAGGGTGCTCCATTCAGGTGGAACGAGGAGTGTGAGGAGAGTTTTCAGAAGCTCAAGACAACTTTGACTACAACCCAGTATTAGTGTTGCCTACAGGTTCAGGGTCCTACATTGTCTATTATGATGCCTCGAGGATTGGCCTTGGAGCGGTATTGATGCAGGACGGCAGAGTGATTGCCTACGCGTCTAGATAGTTAAAGGTGCATGAGAAGAATTATCCGGTTCATGATCTTGAGTTAGGTGCTATTGTTCACGCCCTGAAGATTTGGCGTCATTATTTGTACGGTGTTCCCTGTGAGATTTACACTGACCACCGGAGTTTGCAGTACTTGTCCAGGCAGAAGGACCTTAATTTGCGTCAGCGGAGGTGGTTGGAGCTACTTAAAGACTATGATATCACTATATTATACCACCTGGGGAAGGCCAATGTAGTGGCCGACGCCTTGAGTCACCGGGCAGAGAGTTTGGGGAGTTTGGCATATCTTCCGGTAGCTGAGAGGCCCTTAGCCTTGGATGTTCAGGCCTTAGTGAACTAGTTCGCGAGATTGGATATTTTAGAGCCTAGCCGGGTATTAGCTTGTGTGGTTGCTCGGTATTCTCTTTATGAACATATCAGGGAGCGCCAGTATGATGATCCTCATCTTCTAGTTCTTCAGGATAGGGTTCGGTGAGGTGATGCCAGAAATGTGACTATTGGTGATGATGGTGTGATGAGGATGCAGGGCCGGATCTGTGTGCCCAATGTAGATGGGCTTTGGGAGTTGATTCTCGAGGAGGCCCACAGCTCGCGGTACTCCATTCATCCCGATGCCGCGAAGATGTATTCGGATTTGAGACAGCACTACTGGTGGAGGAGGATGAAGAAGGATATAGTTGGGTTTGTGGCCAAGTGTCTCAACTGTCAGCAGGTCAAATATGAGCACCAGAGGCTGGGTGGATTACTTCAGAGGTTAGAGATCCCAGAGTGGAAGTGGGAGCGGATCACCATGGACTTTGTAGTTGGACTTCCACAGACTTTGAGGCTATTTGGGTGATCGTGGATCGGCTGACCAAGTCAGCTCATTTTATTCCAGTGTTGACCACTTATTCTTCTGAGAGGTTGGATGAGATTTATATCAGAGAGATTGTCCATCTTCATGGTATTCCAGCATCCATCATTTCAGACAGAGGTACACAGTTCACATCACGGCTTTGGTGAGCCGTACAGCAGGAGTTAGGTACTAGGGTGGAGTTGAGTACTGCCTTTCACCCTCAGACAGATGGGCAGTCCGAGCGCACGATTCAGATTCTTGAGGATATGCTCTGTGCCTGTGTGATGGAGTTCGGAGGGTCATGGGACCAATACTTTCCACTTGTAGAGTTTGCTTACAACAACAATTACCAGTCCAACATTCAGATGGCACCGTATGAGGCTTTGTATGGTAGGCAGTGTCGGTCCCCAGTGGGATGGTTTGAGCCGGGTGAGGCCCGATTGTTGGGTACAGACTTAGTCCAGGATGCCCTGGATAAGGTGAAGGTGATTCAGGAGAGACTTCGCACATCCCAGTCCACGCAGAAGAGTTATGCGGACCGGAAGGTTCGTAATTTGGCATTTATGGTTGGTGAGCAGGTCTTGCTTCGGGTATCGCCTATGAAGGGCGTCGTGAGGTTCGGGAAGAAGGGCAAGCTGAGCCCGAGGATCATTGGTTCTTTTGAGATATTGCGGTGAGTTGGGAGGTTGCTTATGAGCTTGCTTTGCCTTCTAGCCTAGCAGAAGTTCACCCATTCAACGCGTCTATGCTCCGGAAGTATCACGGTGATCCGACTCATGTATTGGATTTCAGCTCAGTACAGTTGGACAAGGATCTATCTTATGTTGAGGAGCCAGTAGTCATTTTGGACAGGCAGGTTAGAAAGCTTAGGTCAAAGAATATTGCCTCAGTAAAGGTCCAGTGGAGAGGTCAGCCGGTCGAGGAGGCAACTTAGGAGACCGAGCAGGATATGCGCTGCCAGTACCCTCATCTTTTCACAGTTTCAGGTATGTCTTTATACTCGTTCGAGGATGAACGATTGTTTTAAGAGTGGGAGGATGTAAGACCCGGCCGGTAGTTTTGAGAGTTAGAACCCCGAACCCCTATTAACTGATTTCCCCATATCTATTTATGTTATTGTGTCATGCTGGCATGATTGGTTTTGAGTTTCGGAGTGTTTTGGGATACTTAGTCCCTAGTTGTGAGTTTAAGCCTTAGAATTTGGGCCGTAGTCGGAACTATGAGAAGATGGGTCCAGAATGGAATTCGGTCCAGTCCGTTAGCTCCGTTGTGTGATTTTGGGGTTAGGAGCGCGTCCAAAATATGTTTTGAAGGTCTGTAGTAGATTTAGGCTTGAATTGGCGGAAGTTAGTTTTTCGGCGATTTCGGCCGATAGTGAAAATTTTGATATCGACCTCGGAATGGAATTCCGAAAGTGGCTGTAGGTTCGTAATGTCATTTTTGACCTGTGTGTAAAATTTGAGGTTATTCGGACTAGATTTGATGTGGTTCGGCATCATTTGTAGAAGGCTCAACGTGGTGTTGTTCGACGTAGTTTGAAGGCTCGACTAAGTTCGTATGGTGTTTTAGGATTGGTTGGTATTTTTGGTTGAGGTCCCGGGGGCCTCGAGTGTATTTCAGATGCTTAACGGAATGGTTCTGCTGTAATCGCACCTGCGCAAAGCTGCCCGCATGTGCGAGAAAATCCGCGCAGAAGCGCAGTTGGGTGGATTAGTCAGGGGTCGCAGGTGCGTGGGAAAAGGCCGCATCTGCGATGCCCGCAAATGCGCAAGACTGTTCGCAAGTGCGCAAGTTACGCAGAAGCGGAGGGGATTTCCACATGCGTGCACGCGCACGCGCAGGTGCGGCCCTTTCGTCGCAGGTGCGAAGGCAGAGGGGGGCAAGTGAATTGCGCAGATGCACACTTTTTCCGCACAAGCGCACCCGCAGGTGCGAGCCCAGGTTCCGCAGGTGCGGAAATACCTGGGCGGTGGTTAAAACCGAAGGGCTTCGTAATTTTTTTCATTTTTGACTTTGCAAACTCGGTTTAGGGCAATGTTTGAGAGCATTTTCGAGGCATTTCTTGAGGTAAGTCCCTTGTGCTTATTTTTGATCAATAATCTTTCCTTACAATATATTTTTCCACCTAGTTAGTGTGTATTTAAGGTGGAAGTTGGAGGCTAGGGATTTGGAAGTTTGATTTGTGGATTTGGAGGACTATTTGGTGTCGGATTTTAGTAAATTTGATATGGTTAGACTCGTGAGTGAATGAGTGTTTAAAATTTGTAATTTTTACCCAGTTCCGAGACGTGGGCCCGAGGAGACTTTTTTGGCGTTTTTCCTAATTTCACGCTTTAGCTTCGAATTAATTAGCTAAATTATTTACTTGTAGTTATATTTACATTATGCAATTTATTTGAATAGATTCGGGCCATTTGGAGTCGGATACTCGTGGCAAGAACGTATTATCGAGGTGATTTGAGCGGTTCGAGGTAAGTGGCTTGCCTAACATTGTGTTGGGGACTTTCCTTTAAGATGTTTGATATTAATTGATGTGTGGGCGCCGTGTACGTGAGGTGACGAGTACGTACATGGGCTATTATTGCCAAAATCCCGTTTTTCCCTTCTAAATCATAAACTATTTTTCCTTATTAAATTGCACTAATATGTTTAATTGTTAAACTTAGGCTAGAGGGGCATGCTTACGTGTTTTAACTTCCTATTTGACATTCTGTGTGCCATGCTTAGTTAAGTCCCTACTTTCCTTATATGTGTTCAGTATAAACTGTATAACTCGATGCCATACCTGCCATTTTATCTTGCGTTGCATATTTAAATTGGGACTACGGACGTATTCTGGGAGATCCCCCAGCACTGTATATTTACTTTGGGACTACAGACGTATTCCAGGAGATCCCCCAGCACTGTATATTTACTTTGGGACTACGGACGTATTCTGGGAGATCCCCCTATAATGCATATTCATTTGGAACTACGGGACGGTATCTCGGGAGATTCCCCACTGTGTTACCTTGTTCTGAGTCGAGGACTCCCTTAACTGTTAAATTTTTTGAGAGTTTCTTTAACTGGGTTACCGTATATTTTACTTATACCTTTTACTGTTTAAATTATTATATTTACTTTGGAAGGGTCTTGACCTGACCTCGTCACTACTCGACCGAGGTTAGGCTTGGCACTTACTGGGTACTATTGTGGTGTACTCATGCCCTTTCCTGCACATGTTTTCGTGTGCAGATCCAGGTACGAGCTATCAGCCTTGGGGTTAGCGCGTGCTGCTGATTCTAGGAGACTTCAAGGTACTTCTGCTTGCGTCCGCAGATCTTCGGAGTCCCCTTCTACTCCCTCGCCTAGAGACTTTCTTTATTATCTTCAGACTTTTGTATAGATCTACATAGATTATAGCAGCTTGTGACTTAGTGATATTCTGGGTCTTGAAAAATTATTTTGTATATGTCGAGTGGTACTACTCTTGGCTATTCACAATATGCTGGTTATCTTTTAAATGTTGTGTTTTCTTTATATTTTTCGTAATATTAGCCTTACCTAGTCGTAAAGACTAGGTGCCATCACGACAACTTACGGAGGGTTAGTTTTGGTTGTGACAGTGGTAAGCATTAAGTTCAAAAGAATCAAATAAAGCCTAAAATCATTTTTCAAATAGAGCAAAGCCTAAAATTTCGCTTCAACTCACATGCCGGGCAAGTTCTAGACTCTAATGCAATGACACGGACTATACAATTTCTCACCACACATGGCACATGACTCACTAAGGACGGTTCCATTCCGATTCTCAAATAATTGCAAGTATTCACGGAGCCACAAAATATTAAGCATTAAGCACAAAGTGAACACGAGCCAAGAAAATGAGACGTAGGCGTCAATAGACCTGCTATCTGACTCAATAACGCATCATAAGCAATTTCAAACTATAGGGAAGATAATACACATGCTAGAGCCTCAATACGCTACTATCAAACAAGTCAAAAAGCGCCTAGGAATTTCATCTTCCTTCTTTTATTCCCTAAATCCTATTCTACTCTAAAAATAAAAAAATTATGACCCGGTTCAAACTACATCCCATGGAAAAGAACGGAGGCACAAAAAAAAACCACGGGGGATTATTACACTACCTACAACGAAAATCTTTCTTTTTTTTTCTTTAGACTTAAATCCCTCAAGAAAGATGTCTTGGAGATCCATCGTCGGGAAAAAGTCCAATCTTTTCTATTTTTCGAAAAACAATTAATGAATTAAACTAACACAACTAAAATAGCATAGAAAATCACACATACAATCTCCTCACCCCACACTTAAAATTGTGCATTATCCCCAAATCACACCCATAAATATAAGAGGATAAAAGAAACTCTCTGGTAGGCCAAAGACCGAAGCACTAGCAGCTTATGGGGTACTCAGACTTCTCCCAGGCCCGGTCCTTCGTGCGGGTACCTCACACTTAGTTCCAACCATCTGGTTTGTTGTTGCATCCTTCTAATGGTTTTGCTTTTCATGCTCCTAGAAAATCAAAAATTGACTCTACAAGAATAATACAATAATAAAAATAATAATAATAAATAAATAAATAAATAAATAAAGCTGGGTTGCCTCCCAACAAGTGCTTGATTTAACGTCGCTGCAGGATATGAACCTCTTTTTGCCTCCACCTCGAGCTTATGAATTAAACCCCAAATTTTGATTCAAGCTTATGATTATGCTCTTGGGGTGGTGGAACGAATCTAACTAGCCCAAGGAAATAATATAATATTCTGTACTTCTTGGCCTTTAGATGAGGTGTGTAATTCTGACTTTCTGGAAAAAAATTCCAGAATGTAGGCACCTTGTTCCTCATTCCTTGACTCCTCAAGTGACTCGGATGACTCTATTTCTATATCATCATCCAAACACAATGTGAAAAAATGCTTGGAGTGTGGACCAATGCGCTCAACTACATGAATATTGGGACTGTCTACACCCTCAACACCAATGACACTAGAGTCAACTAAATATGTATCCTCAATATCCTTGGTACACTCTAGTATTTCTTCTACAACATCGACATCTTCAACATCTAGTTGGATAGATTGTTGTTGTTCTTGTAACGACCCGACCGGTCGTTTTGAAAGTAATAGCCCCGATCCTCTATTTAGTGCTTCTCCCATATCTATTTCTACTATTGTGACTTGCCGGGAGGGTTCGTTTTAGTTTTAGAGTATTTTGGGACACTTAGTCCCTAAAACGGGAGCCTAAGTCTTAAAATTGTGACCATAGTCGGAACTGTGCGAAGACGACTTCGGAATGGAGTTTCGTCGGTTCCGTTAGCCCTGTTAGGTAATTTTGGACTTCGGGGCGTGTCCAAATTGTGTTTTGGAGGTCCGTAGCTTATTTAGGCTTGAATCGGCGAAAGTCGAATTTTTGGAGTTTTGGACCGGTAGTGGAAATTTTGATATCGGGGTCGGATTCCTATTACAGAAGTTGGTGTAGGTCCATAATATTGAATATGTATTGTGTGAAAAATTTGGGGTCAATCGGACGTGGTTTGGTTGGTTTCAGCGTCGGTTGTCGAATTTGGAAGTTTCAAGTTCTTTAAGTTTGAATAAGAGGATGATTTGTGATTTTAGCGTTGTTGGATGTGGTTTGAGGGCTCGACTAAGTGTGTATGGTGCTTTAGGATTTGTTGGTATGTTTTGTTGAGGTCCTGGGAGCCTCGGGTGAGTTTCGGGTGCTCAACGGGTCATTTTTGGACTTAAGGAGTTGGCAGTGTTTGCTGGTGTTCTGCAGCTGGTTTCCTTCATTGCGATCGCGTAGAGTAATTGGGAGACCAGCTGGGTTATCTCTTCGCGTTCGCCAAGAATGGGACGCGATCACGTAGGTTCATCAGGTTAAGCATCTCGAACGCGTGGGCTAGGCTGCGTTCGCGAAGAAGAAATAAGGCAACAATGGAATTGGGTGTTGTTCTTCGCAATCGCGTGAGGTCAGTCGCGTTCGCGTAAGTCTGAGGAGCTATTTCATCACATTTGCATGGAGAGTTATGCGTTCGCGTAGTTTAAAATAATAGGGCAGCGAAGTTGTTCTTCGCGATCGCGAGGGTGTTTCCGCGATCGCGATTAAGGAATCACTGAGCAGTGTTAAAGTCTCCAAAAATAGGGGTTTTGACATTTTTATCAAAAATTTGATTGAGAGCTCGGTAGAAGGCAAAATTTGGAGAGATTTTCGGAGGAAGTTTTTGGGTAATGATTCCTAATTCCTTTATGATTATATTCCACTAATGTATGGTTGATTTCATCATTTAATTTCGGAATTTGGGGTTGAAAATGGGAAATATTTGGAAGAACTTCTTAAAAAATGATTTCGAGTTTTGAAAGGGGATTTATGGTCGGATTTGAGTAATTTTTATATAGTTAGACTCATGATTGAATAGGTGTTCGTATTTCGGGACTTTTACCCGATTCCGAGATGTGGGTCCCACGGGCGATGTTTGAGTTAATTTCGGAATTTTTGTTAAAGTGTCGATTTCCTTAATTAGATGAGTCTATTATGGTTGTATTTATGATATGTAATTACTTTTGTCTAGATTTGGGCCATTCAGAGCTGGATATTCGTGGGAAAGGCATTGTGACCGATTGATTGAGCTTGGTTCGAGGTAAGTGGCTTGCCTAACTTTGTGTGGGAGAAATCCCCTTAAGATTTGGAACTATTGTAATATGTGAGCACTGTGTATGTGAGGTGACGAGTATATACACGGGCTAGTTGTGGTAAAACACGATTTTCTTCCTGAACAACAACATGTTTTCCTATTATTTTGAGTTATACCATTTTAATGAGTGCTAATCTATTTTTATTCTTAATTGAGTTATTCCAATATGTGTAGCTGTCATGTTTAGTTTAATACAACATGTCTACGTGTCTTAATTCTTTATGTGATTTCTATGCAACATGCTTAGTGAATTTCCTGCTTCTTCCCTGATTGGTACTTAGTCTAAATCGTAAGGATTTCGTGATGTAATTGTATTTCAATCGTTCGCGCTGCATATTTACTTTGGGACTACAGAACAGTATTCCGGGAGATCCCCCTGTACTGCATATTTACTTTGGGACTACGGAACGGTATTCCGAGAGATCCCCCTGTACTGCATATTTACTTTGGGACTATGGAACGATTTTTCGGGAGATCCCCCTGTACTGCATATTAACTTTGGGACTACGGAACGGTATTCCGGGAGATTCCCCTGTCTTGCATATTTACTTTGGCACTACAGAACGATATTCCGGGAGATCCCCTTCACATTTACGTTTGGGACTACGAGACGGTATCTCGGGAGATCCCCTGTTATGTTTATGTGTACTGAGCCGTTACCATGATTTTATTGTTGTTAAATTTCAGCCTTTATTTTATTGCGGTATTACACTCTATATTATTTTTATTATATATTTACCACTAGGGCCCTGACCTGACCTCGTCATTACTCGACCAAGGTTAGGCTTGGCACTTACTGGGTACCGATTATGGTGTACTCAAGCTACTCTATGCATATGTTTTTTGTGTGCAGATCCAGGTGCACCTTATCAGCCGCACTATCAGTGAGCCGGGACAGTTTTGGAGACTTCAAGGTATATCTTCAGCGTCCGCAGACCTCGGAGTCCCCTTCTACTCTTTCTCATGTCCATTATCTTCTATATTTTCCTTGTTAGATTCTGATGTATAGAGACACTAGATTTGTTTCCTCATGTAGTTTGTGATTCACGATGTTCTGAGTTTTGGGATTTGTTGTGTATTTTTGAATAGTTGGTTAAACTTACATTTTTATTTCATTATTTCGCAAAATGTTAGGCTTACCTAGTTGTAGAGACTAGGTGTCGTCACAACGTCACACAGAGGGAAAATTGGGTTATGACAAGTTGGTATCAGAGCTCTAGGTCCATAGGTGTCATGAGTCACAAACCGGTTTAGTCGAGTCTCGTGGATCAGTATGGAGACGTCTGTACTTATCTTCAGGAGGCTATGGAACTGTTAGGAAAATTTCACTACTTTGATTCCTTGTCGTGCAAAAATTGTTGACTTCAAAGATTCTAAACTTCTGTATTCTATTCTCTCACAGATGGTGAGGACACGTACAAGCGGATCTGATGACCAGGCACCCGCGCCCCCTGCTAGAGCCGTGAGAGGCCGGGGCCGGGGCCGGGGCTGGGGTAGAGGTTGAGGACGTCCACGTGGTGCAGCCAGAGCAACCGCACGAGCTGCTATAGACGAACCCCCAGTAGCTCCAGTTGGAGAGCAGACACCTGAGGTACCTGTTTCTGTACCTTCCCTCCAGGAGACTCTAGCCCAGTTTCTGAGCATGTTCAGCAGCTTAGCTCAGACTGGATTGATTCTACTTGCTCCTGCCATATCTCAGGCCGGGGGAGGAGCACAGACTCCCGTCGCCGGTACTCCAGAGCAGTGGGTTCAGATCGACCAGGTTCCAGAGATTGTACCAATGCAGCCGGTAGCTCCAGCTCAGCCCGAGGTTAGGGCATCAGCTTCTGAGGTGGAGCAACTCAAACTTGGGAGGTACAAGAAGTACCACCCACCTACTTTCAGCGGATTGGCTACATATGATGCTCAGGGTTTTTTGGAGGAGTGTCATTGTATTCTCCGTACTATGGGCATAAAGGAGACGAGCGGGGTTTCTTTTAGTACATTCCAGCTTAGAGGAGCAGCCTATCAGTGGTGGCGTGCTTATGAGTTGAGTAGTCCAGCTGTGGCAGCTTCGCTTACATGGACTCAGTTCTCGGACATGTTTTTGAGAGAGTATGTCCCTTAGAGCCTCAGGGACTCATGGCGCGTGGAGTTTGAGCAGCTGCGCCATGGTGCTATGACTGTGTTAGAATATGCAATTCGCTTCAGTGATGCCCGACATGGACCGGCCTTAGTTTCCACAGTTCGAGAGAGGGTTCGACGGTTTATTAAAGGACTCCATCCCAGCATCCGGAGTAGTATGGCCAGGGAGATGGAGATGGATATTTCTTATCAGCAGGTTGTGAGTATTGCCAGGAGATTTGAGGGCATGTTTGCCTAGGATAGAGAGGAGAGGGAGGCCAAGAGGTCTCGAGGGACTGGTTATTATTCTGGAGCTCGTGTCCCAGCAGCTCGCTATGGTAGGGGTTATGTTATTCGCCCCGTTCATTCAGCTCTTCCAGCCTCCAGTGGTGTTCCAGCTCTTTCTAGGCCCCATGAGCCTTATTATGCACCGCCAATATCTAGTGTGCCTCTTGCACGGGGTGTTCCTAGTGGCCAGTTCAACAGACCTGGCCCGAGCCAGTCACAGCAGCCACGCCCTCCCAGAGCTTGTTTTGAGTTTGGTGACACTCGCCATATGGTGAGGGATTGCCCCAGATTTAGTAGGAGTTCACCTCCACAAACTTCTCAGCCACATCTTTCCCCACCGGGTCCTCAGGCCATGATTACAACACCAGCTGCCACCCCAACTGCTCAGCCAGCTCGAGGTGGAGGTTGGGGAGGTAGAGGTCGCCATAGAGGGGGAGGCCAGACCAGATATTATGCCCTTCCTGCTTGTACATAGGCAGTTGCTTCTGATTCTGTCATTTACAGGTATTGTTCCAATCTGTCATAGAGATGCGTCGCTATTATTTGACCCAGGCTCTACATATTCCTATGTGTCCTCTTATTTTACCCCATATTTGGGTGTATCGCAGGATTCTTTGAGTTCCCCTGTTTATGTTTCTACTCCTGTGGGAGATTCTCTTGTTGTGGACCGCCTGTATCAGTCGTGTTTGATTGCTCTTAGTGGTTTTGAGACCAGAGCCGATTTATTATTGCTCAGCATGGTGGACTTTGATATTATTTTGGGCATGGACTGGTTGTCGCCCCATTATGCTATTCTTGATTATCACGCTAAGACCGTGACGCTGGCTATGCCAGGTTTACCACGATTAGAGTGGAGAGGTACCTTAGAGTATACTCCTAGCAAAGTTATTTTTTTTCTTAAAGCTCAACGAATGGTTGAGAAGGGGTGAGACTTGTATCTAGCTTATGTGAGAGATGTCAGTATTGATGCCCCTACAGTTGAGTCAGTTCCAATAGTGAGGGACTTTCCATATGTGTTTCCAGCTGATCTTTTGGGCATGCCACCCGACAGAGATATCGATTTTGGCATTGATTTGTTGCCGGGCACTCAACCCATCTCTATTCCTCCATATCATATGGCTCCTCTTGAGTTGAAGGAGCAGTTACATGAGTTGCTTGATAAGGGCTTCATTTGGCCCAGTGTGTCACCTTGGGGTGCTCCTGTCTTATTTGTGAAGAAGAAGGATGGTTCTATGCGGATGTGTATTGATTACCGCCAGTTAAACAAAGTCATCGTGAAGAACAGATATCCATTGCCTTTATTTGAGCAGTTACAGGGTGCCAGAGTGTTTTCCAAGATTGACTTATGTTCAGGATATCATCTGTTGAAGATTCGGGAACTAGATATCTCGAAGACTACTTTCAGGACCAGGTATGGTCACTATGAGTTTCTTGTGATGTCTTTTGGGCTGACCAATTCCCAGCAGCTTTTATGCACTTGATAGACAGTATGTTCCGGCCCTATCTTGACTTATTCATCATTGTGTTTATTGACGACATTCTGGTATACTCCCGGAGTCGGGAGGATCATGAGCAGCACGTGAGGACTACTTCAGACCTTGAGAGAAAAGAAATTATATGCAAAATTTTCAAAGTGTGAGTTTTGGCTAGACTCAGTGGCATTCTTAGGTCATATTGTATCGAGTGATGGGATCCAGGTGGATCCGAAGAAGATTGAAGCAGTGCAGAGTTGGCCAAGGCCGTCCTCAGCTACACAGATTTACAGTTTTCTTGGTCTGGCGGGGTATAACCGTCTCTTTATAGAGGGATTCTCATCTATTGCAGCACATATGACCAGTCTGGCCCAGAAGGGTGCTCCGTTCAGGTGGACAGAGGAATGTGGGTAGAGCTTTCAGAAGCTCAAGACAGCTTTGACTACAGCCCCAGTATTGGTGTTGATGCATGACGGTAGGGTGATTGCCTATGCGTCCAGACAACTGAAGGTGCATGAAAATAACTATCATATCCACGACCTTGAGTTAGCAGCTATTGTTCATGCCTTGAAGATATGGCGACCTTATTTGTACGGTGTTCCTTGTGAGATTTACACCGATCATCAGAGTTTGCAGCATCTGTTTAAGTAGAAAGATCTTAACTTACGTTAGCGAAGGTGGTTGGAGCTGCTTAAGGATTTTTATAGCCCTATTTTGTACCACCTTGGGAAGGCCAATGTGGTGGCCGATGCTTTGAGTGACCGGGCAGAAAGTTTGGAGAGTTTAGCATGTCTACCAACAGTAGAGAGGCCATTGGCGTTGGATGTTCAGGCCTTAGCCAGCCAGTTTGTGAGATTGGATATTTCTGAGCCGAGTCGAGTATTGGCTTGTGTGGTCTCTCGGTCTTCTCTTTATGATCATATCAGGGAGAGTCAGCATGATGACTCCCGTCTGCTTGTCCTTAAGGACACGGTCCACCATAATGATACTAAGGAGGTCACTATTGGAGATGATGGTGCATTGAGGATGCAGGGCAGGCTGTGTGTGCCCAATGTAGATGGTTTACGTGAGTTGATTCTTCAAGAGGCTCATAGTTCGCGGTACTCAATTCATCCGGGTGCCGCAAAGATGTATCAGGACTTGAAATAACATTACTGGTGGAGAATAATGATGAACAACATAGTAAAGTATGTGGCTCTATGTCTGAATTGCCAGCAGGTAAACTATGAGCATCAACGACCAGGTGGATTGCTTCAGAAGTTAGAGATTCCGGAGTTGAAATGGGAGCGGATCACTATGGATTTTGTTGTTAGACTCCCACGGACTCAGCGGAGGTTTGATATAGTTTGAGGGATTGTGGATAGGCTGAACAAGTTGTCTCATTTCATTCCTGTGATGACTACCTATTCTTCCGAGCAGCTAACTCGAATCTACATCCGTGAGATCGTCAGGCTTCATGACGTACCGGTATCTATTATCTCTGACTGGGGTACGCAGTTTACATCACGGTTCTGGAGAGCTTTACAGCATGAGTTGGGTACTCAGGTTGAGTTGAGCACAACATTTCACCCTCAGATGGACGGGCAGTCCGAGCGCACTATTCAAATATTAGAGGATATGCTCTGTACGTGTGTGATAGATTTTGGGGGTGCTTGGGACCAGTTCTTGCCACTTGCGGAGTTTGCTTACAATAACAGTTTTCAGTCCAGCATTCAGATGGCACCGCATGAGGCTCTGTACGATAGGCGGTGTCGGTCCCCAGTGGGTTGGTTCGAACTTGGTGAGGCCAGATTATTGGGTACGGACTTGGTTCAGGATGCCTTGGAAAAGGTGAAGGTGATTCAGGATAGAATTCGCACAGCCCGGTTCAGACAGAAGAGTTATGCGGACATGAAGGTTCGTGATGTGGCATTCATGGTTGGGGAGCGAGTCTTGCTCCGGGTTTTGCCTATGAAGGGCGTTATGAGGTTTGGAAAGAAGGGCAAGTTGAGCCCAAGGTCCATTGGTCCATTTGAGGTGTTGCGTCTAGGTTGCTTATGAGCTTGCCTTGCCTCCCAGTCTAGCAGGAGTTCATCCAGTATTCCACGTTTCTATGCTCTGGAAGTATCACGGTGATTCGACTTATGTATTGAAGTTCAGCTTAGTCCAATTGGACAGGGATATATCTTATGTTGAGGAGCCAATGGCTATTTTGGATAAGCAGGTCAGAAAGCTAAGATCAAAGAACATTGCTTCTATGAAGGTTCAATGGAGGGGACAACCGGTCGAGGAGGCGACTTGGGAGACCGAGCAGGATATACGCGCAACCGTTATCCTTATTTTTTCATCACTTCAGGTAAGTCTCTATGCTCGATCGAGGATGAACGATTGTTTTAAGAGGGGGAGGATATAATGACCCGACCGGTCATTTTGAAAGTAATAGCCCTGATCCCCTATTTACTGCTTCTCCCATATCTATTTCTGCTATTGTGACTTGCCGGGAGGGTTCGTTTTAGTTTTTAGAGTGTTTTGGGACACTTAGTCCCTAAAACGGGAGCTTAAGTCTTAGAATTATGACCATAGTCGGAACTGTGCGAAGACGACTCTAAAATGGAGTTTCGTCAGTTCTGTTAGCCCCGTTAGGTGATTTTGGACTTAGGGGCGTGTCCGAATTGTGTTTTGGAGGTTCGTAGCTTATTTAGGCTTGAATTGGCAAAAGTCTAATTTTTGGAGTTTTGGGCCGGTAGTGAGAATTTTGATATAGGGGTCGGATTCTGATTCCGGAAGTTGGAGTAGGTCCGTAATGTTGAATATGTGTTATGTGCGAAATTTGGGGTCAATCGGACGTAGTTTGGTTGGTTTCGGCGGCGGTTGTCGAATTTGGAAGTTTCAAGTTCTTTAAGTTTGAATTAGAGGATGATTTGTGATTTTAGCGTTGTTTGATGTTGTTTGAGGGCTCGACTAAGTGCGTATGGTGTTTTAGGATTTGTTGGTATGTTTGGTTGAGGTCCCGGGAGCCTCGGGTGAGTCTCGGGTGCTCAACGGGTGATTTTTGGACTTAAGGAGTTGGCAGTTTTTGCTGGTGTTCTGCAGCTGGTTTCCTTCATCGCGATCGCATAGAGTAATTGGGAGACCAGCTGGATTATCTCTTCATGTTCGTCAAGAATGGGATGCGATCGCATAGGTTCGCCAGGTTATGCATCGCGAATGTGTGGGCTAGGCCGCGTTTGCGAAGAAGAAATAAGGCAGCTGTGGAATTGGGTGTTGTTCTTCGCGATCGCGTGAGGTCAGAGGAGCTATTTCATCGCGTTCGCATGGAGAGTTACGCGTTCGCGTAGAGTAAAATAATGGAACAGCGAAGTTGTTCTTCGCGATCGCTAGGGTGTTTCCGCGATCGCGATTAAGGAATCATTAGGCAGTGTTAAAGTCTCCAAAAATGGGGGTTTTGCCATTTTTATCAAAAATTTGATTGAGAGCTCGGTAGAAGGCAAAATTTGGAGAGATGTTCGGTGAAAGTTTTTGGGTAATGATTCCTAACTCCTTTATGGTTATATTCTACAAATCTATGTTTGATTTCATCATTTAATTTCGGATTTAGAGGTTGAAATTGGGAAAAATTTGGAAGAACGCCTTCAACAAAGATTTCGAGTTTTGAAAGGGGATTTGTGGTCAGATTTGAGTAATTTTTATATGGTTAGACTCATGAGTGAATGGGTGTTCGTATTTTATGACTTTTACCCGATTTTGAGACATGGGTCCCACGGGCGATTTTTGAGTTAATTTTGGAATTTTTGTTAAAGTGTCGATTTCATTAATTATATGAGTCTTTTATGGTTGTATTTATGATATGTAATTGCTTTTAGCTAGATTTGGGCCATTTGGAGCCAGATATTCGTGGGAAAGGCATTGTGACCGATTGATTGAGCTTGGTTCGAGGTAAGTGGCTTGCCTAAGTTTGTGTGGGAGAAATCCCCTTAAGATTTGGAACTATTGTGATATGTGAGCGCTGTGTACGTGAGGTGACGAGTACGTACACGGGCTAGTTGTGGTAAAACCCGATTTTCTTCATGAACAACAACATGTTTTCCTGTTATTTTGAGTTTTACCATTTTAATGAGTACTAATCTATTTTCATTCTTAATTGAATTATTCCAATATGTGTAGCTATCATGTTTAGTCTAATACAACATGTCTACATGCCTTAATTGTTTATGAGAATTATGTGCAACACGCTTAGTGAATTTTCTGCTTCTTCTCTGACTGGTACTTAGTCTAAATCGTAAGAATTCCGTGATGTAGTTGGATTTATATCGTTCGCGTTGCATATTTACTTTAGGACTATGGAACGGTATTCTGGAAGATCCCCCTGTACTGCTTATTTACTTTGGGATTACGGAACGGTATTTCGGGAGATCCCTCTGTACTGCATATTTACTTTGTGACTACGGAACGGTATTTCGGGAGATCCCCCTATACTGCATATTTACTTTGGGACTACGGAATGGTATTCCGGGAGATCCCCCTGTCTTGCATATTTACTTTGGGACTATGGAACGGTATTCCTGGAGATCCCCGTGTCTTGCATATTTACTTTGGGACTACGGAACGGTATTCCTGGAGATCCCCTGCATATTTATGTTTGGGACTACGAGACGGTATCTCGGGAGATCCCTTGTTGTGTTTCTGTGTACTGAGCCGTTACCTTCTATGATTTCATTATTGTTAAATTTCAGCCTTTATTTTATTGTGGTATTACACTCTATATTTGTTTTTATTATATATTTACCAGTAGGGCCCTGACCTGACCTCGTCACTACTCGATCGAGGTTAGGCTTGGCACTTATTGGGTACCGATTATGGTGTACTTATGCTACTCTCTGCACATGTTTTTCGTGTGCCGATCCAGGTGCACCGTATCAGTCGCACTATCAGTGAGCCGAGACATTTTTGGAGACTTCAAGGTATATCTGCTGCGCTCGCAGACCTTGGAGTCCCCTTCTACTCTTTCTCATGTCCATTATCTTCTATATTTTTCTTGTTAGATTCTGATGTATAGAGACACTAGATTTGTTTCCTCCTATAGTTTGTGATTCACGATTTTCTGGGTTTTGGGATTTGTTGTGTATTTTTTAATAGTTGGTTAAATTTACATTTTTATTTCATTATTCCGCAAAATGTTAGGCTTACCTAGTTGTAGAGACTAGGTGCCGTCACGACGTCATACAGAGGGGAAATTGGGTTGTGACAGTTCTACTCTGACCTCCTCCATTAGAACCTCATTTTTGTTATCTAATACATGCTCCTCTTGGCTACTATCTACAATATTGGCTTGTTGAGCATTAAATGCTTCAACTAGTTAACTCATTTGTGCCTCCAGGTTGCGAATAACAACATCTTGCCTTCGTATGTGCAATTGTTTCTTATTATTTTGTTCCACAAGGCACTTTAGCATATCCTTGATCTCTTTCAGGTCATCATCCCTGGGTCCTTTGTTCCTATTAACATCACAAGAAAACGACGAACCATCAAAGTAAAGGGTTGGGAAGAATAAGACATATAAGCACAACCATGAAAGTGACCATCTTGACCACCACACATATCACACACATTCCACATATAAGATTGAGTTGGTGCAATAACTCGCTCTCGAAAATATTTTGATAATTTTGCAATGGGTGGTTTCCTCCACAATATACATAAGGATCGATAGTAGAATTACCAACACCTAAACTCCCATAATTCCAAGATATCATGTTTCTCAAATTAACAAGTAGAATAAAATAAAACAAAACAAAACAAAATAAAACAAAATAAAGTTCAAACTTGAAACCTAGCAATATGTACACCTACAGCTACACTGTTAGTTCCCCGGTAACGACACCAAAATTTGATAACGCCCAACTATGCCTTATAAAAAGGACTAAGCTGTCATTGCAAATATAATCTAATTTATAAGTCCGGAGTCGAATCCCACAGAGAACTAAAGCTTAGCTACAACTATTCAATATTGCTAAGAAACACAAGTCCAAATAATTTTCTAATTATAGAGATTATAATATTTATTTCTAACTAATTAACTAACAACTATTATAAAGCAGTAAAATTATCAACTAACATGGATGAAATTTGAGACAAGACTAAGGAGGTCTAGAGTTATGATTTTTCTAATTGTCGGAATCCTTCCCGCTATGCCTTCTATAATTTTGCCTAAGTATTTTCGACCGATCGTGAGTACTTCGGGTGTCATAATTCTCTTTCGAGCAACTATCACAATTTACTAGACATATTCTTCCGAACTACGCTAGTTGGTACTAGTTTACTGCTCACTAAGATCGCACCAAGGTTTCGTTTTTTCTAATCCCACCTGTAGGGAAATGACACCGAAAAATATCGATAATAATACTGCAATAATATTTGTGAGCGGAAATACACGAATTGACTTGAGTCGTGCTGGAAACTGTCCTAAGAAACTATTTCAGTAATGTGAAATATTTTCCCAGGATTAAATAAGCCCATCTCTATTTATTTAGAGGATACATGAATCAGCAAAATATTAACAATAAATCCAGCAAGTTGGAAAACTGTAAAAGAAATAACTTGTGAATGAGAATTTGGCCGAAATGGGACTATAGAAGAAAGCTTAATAATTGCTATGATAATGGCTATGTAGCTAGGTAATGATTGAACTACAAAGGAGAAGATAATTTTCTTTCTTTTGTTGATACTCATTCGGATGGGTAGATTGTGGCTATATATAGGCAAGAATAATGATGATAATCTTTGACAAGTGGTTTAACACTTGTCCATGAACAAACATGCAAGAGGACACTAGGACAAAATAAGCCACATGTAAAAACTCTTTACATGCATATTGACACTTGGTTTAAGGCATAACACTTGGACTCATTTATTTTGAAAATACTACCACATAAACAATATTTTCAAAATAAAAAAGATAGAATAAAAAGACTTTGCTGGATTTGTATGGTCCAAATGCAATAGGTTTGGTGTCTTCTGGACTATGAACCAAACTTAGACCAATAAAACTTAACTCACAGAATATCTGGTGAAATATAATATTTCTATGAACCAATAATTCTTATTGTAAGTCAGAGATTTTATCAATCACATTTTGACCCCCGATAATTTTGTTGTTCAACGCGGTTTTGCGCCACTAGGCCATGCGCATGCCTGGTAATTCATGAAAGCTCTAGAGACTAGGCCAAAATCTCATAGGAGCGGCCCACTCTACTCTCATATAGGTGAATTCATCAAGTGTATACTGCTTTTAAATACACCATTCATAATGACTATGAAGTTCATTAAGACATATTACTCATCCTCTCAATTAGGAGCAGCCAAGCACTCTCTTTTAGTGCTTCAGTGCCAATATCGACTTATTATTGCCTATATGAACCTATTTCATGGGATCTCCAATCACATAGGTTGGGTTACCATCTCTACTGACAACATATCAGCCTTAACCCCATCTCTTTTGAGGTTTGAAAAATTAATTTTCTTCCCACAGGTTTAGTCATAGGATCGGCCAAATTTATCTCTGACTTCACATAGTCAATGGAAATTATTCCATCTCTCAACAGCTGTTTTATGACATCATATCTCAATTTCATATGTCTACTTTTACAATTATAAGATTTATTCTTTGCTATTGCTATTGCCGCTTGGCAATCACAATGTATAGACACATGAGGCAATACGTCCTTTATTAAAGGGATATTAGCTACGAAGTTTCTTAGCCACTCAGCATCAGAACCAGCTAACTCCAGAGCTACTAACTCTGATTCCATAGTCGATCTAGCAATGATCGTCTATTTAGTTGATTTCCACGATATTGCACTACCACCAAGGTGAATAAATAACCACTAGTGGATTTTGTCTTATCTGAATTAGAGATCCAGTTTGCATCACTGTACCTTTCTAAAGTAGAAGGAAATCCACTATATAGGATACCATAATTCATGGTTCCTCTCAAATATTTCATTAGTCTATCTAATGCAGACCAATGCTCTCTATTGGGATTATGAGTATATTTACTCAGTCTACACACATCATAGGATATATCAGGCCTTGTAAAATTCATTAAATGCATCAGACTCCCAATAATCTGCACATATTTAGCTTGAACAACTGGGTCACCATTATTCTTTTTCAACTGAGAGTTAGCATCAAAAGGAGTTCTCACAGATGTGACATTCAAATATTCAAACTTCTTAAGAAGTCTCTCAACATAATGTTCTTGTGACAACATTAATCCATCTTCACTCCTTATAACTTTAACTCCCAATAGTGTATTTACTTCACTCAAATCTTTCATATCAAAATTAGCAGACAAAAATAATTTAGTACTTTACACAATATTTAAACTTGTACCAAATATAAGCATGTCATCAACATATAGACATATTATCACATAATCATTGTTTACCACTTTAGTATAAACACATTTATCCACCTCAACTGATGAAAAATAGTCTCTCAGTAAGACTTATTCAAATTTCTCATACCACTGCTTAGGAGCTTGTTTAAGGCCATAAAGAGATTTAATTAATTTACAAACTTTATTTTCTTTTCCAGGAAAGACACAACCTTCAGGTTAAACCATATAAATTTCTTCTTCTAAATCAGCATTTAGAAAAGCAGTTTTGACATCCATTTGGTGGATAAAAAGTTTACGGATTGAAGCTAAGGCAATTAAAACTCGAATAGAAGAAATTTTAGTCACTGGTTCAAATGTATCAAAATAATCTATATTTTTTTTGTTGAGAAAATCCTTTTGCTACTAACCAAGCTTTATATTTATCTAAAGATCCATCATGCTTAAATTTCTTTTTGAAAATCCATTTACAACCAATAGGTTTTGCATCAGGAGGTAAATCAGTTAAAATTCATGTGTTATTTTTCAAAATAGAATAGATTTCAACTTTTATTGCCTATTTCCAATATTTAGCATCTGAAGAAGGTATAGCTTCAAAATAATTTGATGACTCATAATCGACAAGAAAAGTTTGAAAATTATTTCCATAAGAAAAATATTCTTTCCTAGGCCTTTTGCTCCTTCTCAATTCCTCATTAGAGGTAATTTCACTATTTGTTTCAACGGGTGTATGAGTGTAACGACCCGACCGGTCGTTTTGAGCATTTACGCTCCTTTCAACTATTTGAAGTGTTGAATAACTTCTTACGAGTTATTATGACTTATGTGAATTGTCGGTTTTGGTTTTAAGGTATTTCGGAGTTAGCTTGGAAGGATGAATTTTTATATTGGAAGCTTAAATTGAAATAGTTGACCGGATATTGACTTATGAGTAAACGACCTTAGAATTTAATTTTGATGATTCCAATAGCTCCGTATGGTAATTTCGGACTTTGGAGCGTGTCCGAAAAATTATTTGGAGGTCTATATTGGAATTAGGCTTGAAATACCGAAAATTTAATTTTGGGAAATATGAACGGGGGGTTGACTTTTCGATATCGAGATTGAAATCTGATTCTGGAAATTTGAATAGCTTCGTTATGTCATTTATGACTTGTGTGCAAAATATGAAGTCATTCCGGATTGATTTGATATGTTTCGGCACAAGATATAGAATTTGAAAGTTCAAAGTTCATAGATTTTGATTTGAGGTATGATTCGTCGTTTTGATGTTGTTTGATATGATTTGAGGCCTTGAATAGGTCCGTGTTATGTTATTGAACTTGTTGGTATATTCGGACGAGGTCTCGAGGGCTTCGGGTGAGTTTCAGATGCTTAGCAGATCGAATTTGAATTTGGAGGAGGAGCTGAAGCAGCTGGGCTGCTAGTGTGATCGCACCTGCGAGAAAAAGGGCCGTAGGTACGAGCTAGGGGATGTGAGGAATGATTCGCAGAAGCGAAAATGCATGGGCTGTCCAGGCACCGCAGGTGCAAAAATAATCATCACGGGTGCGAAAAAATCATCACGGGTGCGAAGACCACAGTCGCGAAAAAATCATCGCAGGTGCGAAGAAATCACCGCGGGTGCGATGATCGCAGGCGCGAAGAAATCACCGCGGGTGCAAAGACCGCGGGTGCGAAAATCCTGGACAGAATGTTAAAAACAGAGGGGTTCCGAGTTTTTGCCATTTTTGGGCCTTCAAGCACGTGGTTTTGAGCGATTTTGAGAGAGAATTCAAGGAAAATAGGAGGTAAGTCACTTGTGATCATTTCTACTCCATAATATTGAATTATCATTGAATAATCCGACTAGATTACATGTTTTTGAGGTGTAAATCGGGGGTTTGAACTTAGGGATTTGAAAATAAGATTTGAAGATTTGGAGGTTGATTTGAGGTCAGATTTTGGCAAAATTAGTATGGTTAGACTCGTGGTTGTACGGGCTTCCGGATTTTATAACTTTTATCAGATTCCAAGACGTGGGCCCCACAGGTGATTTTTGGGGCATAATTTCGGATTTTTGGAAAATGTAAGTATTTTGATATGGAATTAATTCCTATACTTTTTGTGGGCTGAATCAAATTAATTGTGACTAGATTCGAGCCGTTTGAAAATTGATACGCGCAAAATGGAATTTCTGGAGCATTGCTTAGCTTGTTCGACATTGGATTTTGCTTGTTCAAGGTAATTAACCCTTCTAATCTTGGAGTTGAGGGTATGAACCCTGAATTTATGTATTTCGTGAATTGTTGGGAGGTGACACACATGCTAGGTGACGGGCGTATGGGTGTGCACTATAGAAATTATGACATAATTGTTTCTGTGGAATTGTTTAGTTAAATGATCTTGGCATTTTTCATGCAGTTTTATGAGTTAACGAAATAGAGTTGAAAAGCATATTAAAAATCATGTTGAGGTTATGTGCCAGTAATATTGGGACCCACATAGGTCATATTGCTGTGAATTATTTGTTTAAATTGAAAATTCATACTCAGTCATGTTTATTTCATTGTATATTATATCTCAGTCTCTGTTGTTATTTATTGATGCATCATATCATCATTTTTGGGCTATTCTCATGACATTTGTAAGCCCATAAGAGAGAGACTGGAGAGATTGATGACTGAGGGAGGCCGAGGGCCTGATTGTGAGGATATTTTGGGATCGGGCTGCACGCCGCAGCATGCCATGTTGACTTTATATATATTATTACTATTATATGGATCGGGGTTGCCCGCCTGCAGAAGGCCTTATTGGCTTATTATGGCATGTGAGTTGTCCATGCGGATTCTGATATGAAATTATAGCACGTGAGTTATCCATGTAGATTATAGATCTTGGGTTGTAGGAGCCCCCCTGGAGTCTGTACACACCCCCAGTGAGCGCAGGTACCTACTGAGTGCGAGTGCCGAGTGATTGTGAGGTATGCCCGAGTGGCATGAGTGACTGTGAGGTATGCCCGTGAGGCATGAGTGACTATGAGGTTTGCCTGAGGGTTTGTATATGAGTGATATTCTTCCCGAGGGGCTATTTATAATTTTATCACTAAGTTGTATCGCATTGGCATGCACACATGACATACAGGCATAGAGATGTATTTTCCTCATGCTGCACAACATCACACCATTCATGATTTCTCACACATTATTACAGATAGGCATAGTGATGCATTTGATTTACGCGAGTTATCCCAAAGGAAAGTGAAACATCTTATTTATTATTGAAAAGATTTTGGGAGAAATTATTGTTTTCAAACTATTCATATTTTTGGCAACTTCGACAAATAATTTGGGTTTTCACTGATGTATTTGAAAGGAAGAACTATTATTATTTTTTTAAATCATGATTTGGATGAGCATTTTATCTCTGATTTACTTCTGGTATTATTTGCTTTATGTTGTTATGGACTGTTGTGGACTATTGGTTATGGACCCGCCATTGGTAGAATCTTGTCACTACTTTCAACCTACGGCTAGGTTTGTTACTTACTCAGTATATGCGGTCGGTTGTACTGATACTACACATCTGCACATTACGTGCAGATATTGGCTGCTCTTGTTGCTGTGCTCGATGGTTGCGTGACTTGAAGATGTACCTGCGTTCCTGTTGTAGCTGACTCTTGTTCATGGTAGCCTTAGATTTATAAAAGCTCTGTTTATGCATTATTCAAACAGACTATGTATTTATTTGATTTTCGCTTTGTATACTCTATTTTTAGAAGCTCATGATTTGTACTACAAGTTCTTGGGGATTGTATAAGATTAAGATCTTTATTCACTTAAATTGCTTTAATAATTATTATTGGAAGTGGATAATTGAAAGTTGGCTTACCCAGCGGGTTCGGTTAGGTGCCATCAAGACTAATTGGATTTTGGGTCGTGACAAGGTGATATCAGAGCTCTAGGTTCATAGGTTCTACAAATCATGAGCAAGTGTCTAGTAGAGTCTTACGGATCAGTATGATGACGTCCATACTTATCTTCGAGAGGCTACAGGGCATTTAGGACATATACTTCCCATCTTTCTTTCCTTATCGTGCGAGATTGATTCAGCTTGAGACACAAACTCTTTGAATTCCTTCCACGTATTTGTATGCGCACTTGAGTGCTCAGTATCAGTTATGCATCGCTGGCTTGTGATTCCATGAACGAAGTTCGAGATGAGTATTCTATGTTTGGTGATGGGAAAGTCTGGGGGACTTGAGGCCAGGTTTAGATCATAGCTTAAGCTCGGTAGCTTTAGTTGTAACTCGTACAATTGGACTTATATGTCCGGTAATGACCCTATAGTGGAATTTGTGGCTCGATGAGCGGTGGAATGGCGGTGTGATCGGTATGATGTAACCACGAGATATGTTAAGATGATTGGAATATAACGAGAAGTGTTTCCTTGAAATGTAAAGGAAAAGGCCATTGGGTGCTTGATTTTCGATTTGATGTGACGAACAGTCTCGAGTAATGAATGTTTTGAAGGATCTTTCACATTGTTAACTTTTGGGACAAATTAAACTCTCATGTCTGGTTAATGAGTTTGGACTCAGATAGAGTAAGTGATTTCATAGTAATTGTGACAAGATACCAGTTTGAGGCTAAGCAGGTGGGTTATCCTCTGCGGAGTATGTATCTACGTAGGTGTATTCCTTATGATGTGAGTAGAGAGTTTCTTTTCTGCCGACGAGGCGTATGGGTGGAGATTTGAGTGTGAATCTGGCTGAGAAAGTTGACTTGAGTGTCAAGAGAATAATTGCGAGTTTAGCAGATGATTTGGGGTATTTCTATGGTTGGCGTTGCATGAGTTCGAGAAGAGGTTTTGTTGAACTGACTGTGGCATCATGACAGTAATAGAGTATGAGTATGGTGAGTTGGTTTTAATCTATGGCTTTGAGCCAAGTTGGGGAGCCTGCTATAGACAAATCAATTCATGGGTATGTGTCAAATTTTGTTTGGGTCTAAAGTATACTTGGGAATCAGTGATGACTTGCAAAGGTGGAGTTCGAAAGTGACTCTAATAAGGAAAATTCCTGGTTATGTATTATATTTCACGGATGAGTATATGAAAAATCGTGGGATGAGTGAGTTGTTATTGGTGAATTATGTAGTGCGCACGAAGTATGAATTTGATATACGGTGTTAAAGTAGAGTTACTTCTTTGAGTATTGTTGTGCTAATGGGGCACATGTCTTTTGAACCATTTGGGCGGTGTAATTAGATGTGAGCAAAGTGGGTGACTCCCGAGAAAATTCCAGTGGGTTTGAGAATTATATATAGCAATTGAGAATGTTTCGGGACTTGTGTATGGATAAAATCCGAGATTTGCGTTTGATGCTGCCTGGACTTGCGAAAATTCTATATGACTATGGATTCTACATTTTTGTATAAGGAAGGTAAGAAGAACAATTTCAAATTCACATAAGGTATTCTCAGAGTGAGTGTTATGGTTGTGGTATTTTTGAAGGTGCTTAAGAAGAATACAATTGCTTATGGGCCGTAGGGCGTTGTGCTTCTATGCTAAGGTTTGTAGGGTGAGTTGTGGTTAAAGATCGTGGTATTTTAAAAAGAAGAAGTATCAATTTGAAGACAAATTCGGAAGGTACTCGGAGAAAATAGGACAACTGGGTAGTAGGTTGGATCAGTATGGTAATGGATATGATCAGTTCTTTGGGTGCTTATGATGTGGGGGTTTTCTACAGGTGCTTTGTGGCAATACACCTGGACTTGGCGACCTGCGTGGCTTGGTCGAGTTAGAGGAATTTAGTTTTAAGGGCTTGATTATGTGCAAATGGATTCCAAAGTATTCTTGATGGTTTCTACCGGTGTGGAGAATGTGTTGTGTATTGTGATTTCCTCCTGGAAAGAAGCAAGAGAAAGGTTTCTAACTAAAATGGTATGTAAATTACTGGTGACTCAAAGTTGATAATAAGATTATTATGCTTTTCACATGATGGAAAGATAGATGTTATGTGTTATAGGAAAGCTAGATTTTCATATACAAGGTGGCAGTACAGTCTTGAAGAGAAGGTAATGAATGTTGGACAACATGGACAGTTTCAAATAACTAGTTGAATACTATTACTACTTGGTGTTGTATGAGAAGGGGGCATACTTCAGAAGGCACATTGTATTTTGACTTACGAATGTATAAATTAGTATTGCGATACTCACATGGTTGATAGATTGTTGATATTCAAATTTTGTCAAGTGGCATGGAAGAACTTTTAAAGTATTTCTCGTGGGATGATCGTGTATGAGAGAGGTGTTAGGCATTCGGGCAGTGGAGATAGAATCGAATACGGTGATTCGCGTGTTCTGTGGATTTGGATATTGGGAGTTCTCAGGAGCAGATTATTTCATGGTTGTGGACTGTGAAGTTGTGGCCGGAGCTAGCCAGATAATAAAATGTGTTATGATTCGGTCATTATGGATTTTCGGAGGGATTTTTATCTATTTGTGGGTAACCCGAGTTGATTTGGGGTCCATAGGTAGGCCCAATTAAGATGTGTATTCTACACTGAGCTGGAATGGTTGGCTCCATACTGCTATTATTGAGGGAAGTGTCATTCGGTTGATGTTGAACTTATTCGTGTTCTCAAATGATCTGTGAATTACTCATTTATGCTACGAGGAGTTGTGATTCACTGGTTATGTGCACAGATGGTGCGGCTCTATTTCAGCTTTATAGCGGAATTTGAGTGTGATGAGTATTTGGGTATTGCATGATCGATAGCGTAATGGTTATGTCCTTTCAGGTTTTGTGTGGTATTTTTGTCATTTGCCTCTCCGTCGTTATTCTGGGTACATTTGAATGTTGTGTATTGGTGCACGGATGGCACGGGTTGTGGCTCCGAGTCATATTGGTGTGGTATGTCTGTGGAATAGTTATGTTTAGTAATATAAGGTCATTGGACCTAGAATGGGTACTATCAGGATTAATTTTGATATATTCGGGAGTATAATATTGAAAGTTGGCTCAGAAAGTGATTATGGTTCTGGTTGGGCCGAGAGATCTCCATGACTTGTTGATCTTATAAGGGGTTACGAGATTCTGCATGTTTCTTTTATTATCAACAGTGTACGAAGGTGTGGGGATGAGGTTTTGTTTGATATGGGTTTTGATGCTAGTACTTGGTTGGTTTAAAGTAGTAACTGTGATCATGAATGGTGCTACGAGCGGGCGAGTTGTCTAATATTTTGGGTAAATTATATTTGTGATTATATTTATGGCTCGATGTAGCTTGTTTAGACTCATACATCGTGCAAATGTAAGATTCGTGTCTTGAAAAGAAATTCTGAAAGTTGGGAATTGAATTCCAAGATTTTTGGGCTAAGGTTAAATTAAGGATTTTCAGTTGTATTGTGTTGTCAAGCTCATATGGAATAGGGTGACATGGATTCACCCCCGGGTACGTGCGTGATAAGATGGAATAGTGATTTGGTGGCTTGAAAACAACTCATGGCACGTTCGAGGACGAACGTATATTTAAGTGGGGGAGATTGTAACGACCCGACCGGTCGTTTTGAGCATTTACGCTCCTTTCGACTATTTGAAGTCTTGAATAACTTCCTACAAGGTATTATGACTTGTGTGAATTGTCGGTTTTGGTTTTAAGGTATTTTGGAGTTAGCTTGGAAGGATGAATTTTCATGGTGGAAGCTTAAGTTGAAATAGTTGACTGGATATTGACTTATGAGTAAACGACCTCAGAATTTAATTTTGATGATTCCAATAGCTCCGTATGGTGATTTCGGACTTAGGAGCGTGTCCGAAAAATTATTTGGAGGTCCGTAGTGGAATTAGGCTTGAAATGCCAAAAATTTAATTTTGGGAAGTTTGACCGGGGGTTGACTTTTATTATATCGAGGTCGAAATCTGATTCTAGAAATTTGAATAGCTTCGTTATGTCATTTATGACTTGTGTGCAAAATTTGAGGTCATTGCGGATTGAATTGAGGTGCGATTAGTCGTTTTGATGTTGTTTGATATGATTTGAGGCCTCGAGTAGGTCCGTGTTATGTTATGAAACTTGTTGGTATGTTCGGACGGGGTCCCAAGGGCCTCGGGTGAGTTTTCGATGCTTAATGGATCGAATTTGGATTTGGAGGAGGAGCTGAAGCAGCTGGGCTACTGGTATGATCGCACCTGCGCTAAAACGGGCCGCAGGTGCGACCTCGCGGATGTGAGGAATGATTCACAGAAGCGAAAATGCATAGGCTTTCTAGGCACCGCGGGTGCGAAAAAAATCATCGCGGGTGCGTAGACCGCAGGCACGAATAAATCACCGTGGGTGCGAAGACCGCGGGTGCGAAAATCCTGGACAGAATGTTAAAAACAGATGGGTTCCGAGTTTTTGCCATTTTTGGGCCTTCCAGCACGGTGTTTGGGGCGATTTTGAGAGAGAATTCATGGGAAACTTGAGATAAGTCACTTCTGATCATTTCTACTCCATAATATTTAATTATCATCGAATAATCTGACTAGATTATATGTTCTTGAGGTATAAATCGGGGGTTTGAACTTAGGGATTTGAAAATAAGATTTGAAGATTTGGAGGTCGAGTTAAGGTCCGATTTTAGTAAAATTAGTATGGTTAGACTCGTGGTTTAATGGGCTTCTGGATTTTATAATTTTTATCAGATTTCGAGACGTGGGTCCCACATGTGATTTTTGGGGCGTAATTTCGGATTTTTGATAAATATTAGTATTTTCATATGGAATTAATTCCTATCATTTTTTTGGGTTGAATCAAATTGATTTTGACTAGATTCGAGCCGTTTGGAAATTGATACGCGCAGAATGGAATTTCTGGAGCATTGCTTAGCTTGTTCGACATTGGATTTTGCTTGTTCGAGGTAAGAAAGTCTTCTAATCTTGGAGTTGAGGGTATGGACCCTGAATTTATGTATTTCGTGAATTGTTGGGAGGTGACGCACATGCTTGGTGACGGGCTTGTGGGCGTGCTCTATAGAAATTGTGACATAATTGTTTCTGTGGAATTGTTTAGTTAAATGATCTTGGCATTTTTCATGCGATTTTATGAGTTAAAGAAATTGAGCTGAAAAGCATATTAAAAATCATGTTGAGGCTATGTGCCAGTATTATTGGGACCCACAGAGGTCATATTGCTGTGAATTATTTATTTAAATTGAAAATTCATACTCAATCATATTCATTTCATTGCATATCATATCTCAGTCTCTGTTATTATTTATTGATGCATCATATCATCATTTTTGGGCTATTCTCATGACATTTGTGAGCCCATGAGAGAGAGACTGGAGAGATTGATGACTAAGGGAGGCCGAGGGCCTGATTGTGAGGATATTTTGGGATCGGGCTGCACTCCGCAACATGCCATGTTTGCTTTATATATATTGTTACTATTATATGGATCGGGGTTGTCCGCCTGCAGCAGGCCTTATTAGCTTATTATGGCACGTGAGTTGTCCGTGCGGATTCTGATATGATATTATAGCATGTGAGTTGTCCGTGCAGCACGTGAGTTGTCCGTGCAGCATGTGAGTTATACGTGCAGATTATAGCGCTTGGGTTGTAGGAGCCCCTCTGGAGTCTGTACACACCCCCAATGAGTGCAGGTACCTAATGAGTGCGAGTGCCGAGTGCCGAGTGATTAGGATGCATGAGTGATTGTGAGGTATGCCCGAGTGGCATGATTAACTGTGAGGTATGCCCGAGAGGCATGAGTGACTGTGAGGTTTGCCCGAGGGGCTGTATATGAGTGATGTTCTGCCCGAGGGGCTGTTTATGATTTTATCACTGAGTTGCATCGCATTGGCATGCACACATGACATACAGGCATAGAGATGTATTTTCCTCATGCTGTACAATATCACATCATGCATGATTTCTCACACATTTTTATAGATGGGCATAGTGATGCATTTGTTTTACATGGGTTATCCCAAAGGAAAAATAAATATCTTATTTATTATTGAAAAGATTTTGGGAGAAATTATTATTTTTAAACTATTCATATTTTTGGAAACTTCGGCAAACGATTTGGGTTTTCACTGATGTATTTGAAAGGAAGAACTATTATTTCTTTTTTAAATCATGATTTGGATGATCATTTTATCTCTGAGTTACTTCTGGTATTATTTGATTTATGTTATTATGGACTGTTGTGGACTATTGGTTATGGACCCACCCTTGGTAGAAGCTCGTCACTACTTTCAACCTAAGGTTAGGTTTGTTACTTACTCAGTACATGGGATCGGTTGTACTGATACTACACTTCTGCACATTGCGTGTAAATGTTGGCTGTTGTTGTTGCTGTGCTCGATGGTTGCGGGACTTGAAGATGTACCTGCGTTCCTTTTGTAGCTGCCTCTTATTCAGGATAGCCTTAGATTTATAAAAGCTCCGTTTATGTATTATTTAAACAGACTATGTATTTATTTTATTTTCGCTTTGTATACTCTATAAGCTCATGATTTGTACTACCAGTTCTTGGGGATTGTATAAGATTAAGATCTTTATTTACTTAAATTGCTTTAATAATTATTATTGGAATTGGATAATTGAAAGTTGGCTTACCTAGCAGGTTCGGTTAGGTGCCATCACGGCTAGTTGAATTTTGGGTCGTGACAATGAAAAATTTTATCAGACAATGGATAAATATATTCAAAGAACTCAGCATTCTTTGTCTCAATTATAATATTGGAATCAAGCACATCACTTTTTAAAACAAGAAATCTATAAGTAGCACTATGTTCAGCATATCCAATAAGTATGCAATCAGCAGTTTTGGAACCTATTTTTCTCTTTTTAGGTTCAGGCAAAAGAACTTTAGCAAGGCACCCCCATAGTTTTAAATATTTCAAGTTAGGTTTATAATCTCTCTATAATTCATAAGGAGTTTTGTAAGTTCTTGTATGTGGTATTCTATTTTCAAGTGACAAGCAGATAATATAGCTTCACCCCACAAATTATCAGGAGCATTAGAACTAACTAACATAGAGTTCATCATCTCTTTCAATATTCTATTTTTTCTTTCAGCTACTCCATTTGACTCGGGTGAATAAGGCGGAGTTACTTCATGAATAATTCTATTCGTTTCACAAAAATCATTTAAAGAAAAATATTCTCCACCTCTATCAGATCTAATTCTCTTGATTCTTCTTCTAAGTTGATTTTCAACCTCTGTTTTATAAGAAATAAAAGTATTAAAAGCAGCATCTTTATTTCTAAGCAAATACAACTTAGTATATCTAGAAACATCATCAATAAAATTCACAGAATATCTTTTACCACCTCTAGTCATAGTCTGCTTCAAATTACCTAAATCAGTGTAAATTAAAGATAACAATTCAGTTTCTCTATTTACAGAAAAATAAATCTTTCTAGTACTTTTAGTTTCAGCACATGTTTCACACTTGTTAATATTATTTGAGTCTAAACCATATATTAATCCTAGTGACTGCATTTTCTTTATATACGCGACATTAATATGTCTTAGTCTAGCATGCCACAATGAAATTGACTCAACCATATAAGCAGAAGAAGATGCATTTTTATTGCTAGTATCAGAAATATTAAGCATAAATAAACCATGGTAACAATATTCATTGCCCACAAAAATATCATTTTTGGTCAATACGACCTCATTATTCTCGAAAGAAACCTTCACTCTACTTTTCCTAATAATCCCACAGAAACCAAATTGGTTTGGATATTAGGTACATGCAATACATCACTCAATGCTAGAGTTTTACCAGATGTGAGTTTGAGAAGAATTTTCCCTTTCCCAAGAACGCGAGTTGTTCTTGAGTCACCAAGATAAATAGTTTCGTATCCTTCCTCAACTTGGGTGTAAGACAAAAATTTATTTTTATCTGCACAAATGTGCCTAGTAGCACCAGAGTCTATCACCCAATTTCTCACATTGGCCACATTATTTATTTGAGAAATGACCACAATAATTATATTATCTGCTTTAGTCAAATTTAATTTTAACTTAGCGAGATTGTCATTTATCTTAACTCTTATCTTGCATTGAGGTGCATTTTTCTTGAAAGTTCTAATATTAGCATTGGATATATAACCATGTCTATTTACAGACCTGTATTTTGATATCAGTGTCTGCTCAAGTTGTGGATGCAATAACGTATTTGCAACACCGTGGATATCTGGCAGGACAACTGGAACAGTAGCAGCGGAGACAATACCAAAATTGGTAGCACCATCAAAAATTTCCGTAGTAGTATTACTTGCCATAGTTTCTTAGATTGTAGGAAAATAACACTGAAAAATAACGATAATAATACTGCAATAATATTTGTGAGCGGAAATACACGAATTGACTTGAGTGGTGCTGGGCACTGTCCTAAGAAACTATTTCAGTAATGTGAAATATTTTCTCAGGATTAAACAAGCACATCTCTATTTATTTAGAGGATACAGGAATTGACAAAATATTAATAATAAATCCAGCAAGTTAAAAATTTGTAAAAGAAATAACTTGTGAATGAGAATTTGGCCGAAATGGGACTATAGAAGAAAGTTTAATAATTGCTATGATAATGGCTATGTAGCTTGGTAATGATTGATATACAAATGAGAAGATAATTTTCTTTCTTTTATTGATACTCATTCGGATGGGTAGATTGTGGCTATATATAGGCAAGAATAATGATGATAATCTTGACAAGTGGTTTAACACTTGTCTATGAACAAACATGCAAGAGGACACTTGGACAAAATAAGCCACATGTAAAAACTCTTTATATGCATATTGACACTTGGTTTAAGGCATAACACTTGGACTCATTTATTTTGAAAATACTACCACACTACATTTAAACCCTTCGTATTGATTCCTCACATACGTCAGGAGTGATGTTGTTCAACAACTACCTAAATATGTATCCTTCGCCATGCAATACATACTTAATAGGCACAGTTAATTGATTGCCATTCAATCAACAACAATAACACGTAGTTGAACAAGTAGAGAAATCCAACGACTCAATTATATAAAAACATAACAAGAATTTATCATACAAAAGGTTCTATCAAAACTCTAGATAACAAATTAGCTATTCATACTAGTATGCAAAACTACAATACCAAAATTCATAAACAATAATGAAAATAAGAAGAAAGAAGTGAAAAACTCGTAGAAGAATTCCCCGCCTTGCTCCTAGTGTGTTCTTGCCTCCTTAGGTCCAATCCCCTTTCAAAATAGTGTTTAATGACTATTTATATGTGTAGGTAAAAACCTAGATGAAATAACCAAATTCAAAACTAAATAGGAGACAAATAGGTATGAAACTCGGAACACCCTCGCAACAGACCGCGCGTCGCGAGGCAAAACGCGCGGTGAACCTTGCTGCACCCTCGCGACGCGAGGCAAAACGCTAGGAAATGGTCTTGCTTCGCCTGCCCTAACGCGAGCTTGTACCCTCGCGTCTCCTGCTGCTGCTTCATTTACCAATTTGCTGCCTAACTTCTGCATGTCACGTTTTCTCTTCTTTTCCTTTCTTTTCAATTCTTTGCATTTGTTTATTTTATCTTCCTTTATTTGTTAACTTTAATCCTTATATATTCCATAATTAAATAATTATAAATCCATTCTTGTAGTGTATAAAATACACATAAAATCTTTAGTTACTTCCAATTTCATCTCCAACGTATCTACACATAAAATAAACTCAATTAAGCACACATATAATACAATTTAGCATTAAAATACCTAAATATAAGATAAGTAATGCACTAAAATTATATAATTATAGCCAAACATCAGTAGGTATTCCATCTCTTTCCTTGGAAAATTCTTAGTGCATGATTGATTGAATTTATTTATAATTGCAGGGCTTTTTTTTGAAAAAATTCCTTTCTGGAATCGGCGGTCTATGGTAGCAAATAACAATATTGTTTCTCTTTGTCCAATTCATTGCATGCATGGGGTACTCATCTTCGTTCCCTGTCATTACTTAATTGCTTTGGGTTTTGTTATATTTTTTTCTAAGTTTTCCCATTCAATTAGCGTTTCTGTGCTTTCCAATTTCTTACTGAATTAATTAGAGGCATTTGAGCTGAATATTACTTGGGGGAATTCATTATAGAATCTCCGGTGAACAGTGGTGGACCCAGAATTTTATGTAAGCGGATTCAGATATATACTAAATTCTCGGTAGCAGTAAACAGTAAAAGCGACTCTAAGTTAACATACAAGGTTTACCTTGCTCCCTTTATTTTGGTTCTTAAAAAAATGTTAAAAAGAATTGCTCGCTACTTTTTATTTCGTTTCGAAGTCGCCTTGTTTTAATTTTGTTTAAACAATTACCTAAATTTTAATAGCAGATCTATTTATCTTACAAATTTTACAACTTATTAGAGCTTATTTTATAAATTTTACCAGAACAAATATCAATTTGATCTATATTAAAATATTAAACTCATAATTTAATTTGCGCTAACTATAAATCAAAAATAATATAAGAGAGCTATAAACTAAGTTAAATTAATAATTTCAATATAAAAAGTTCCAAAACTATGAAAAGAAATTAATATAAAATAAATAATAAGAGAAATAAGAAGAAGCAGCAGCGATGCAATTCGATAATACAGAGGCAAGTAAAATAGTTTAAAATAATATGAAATGTTTCATACAAAAAGATTGTCAAGTTTGGATAGAATAATATTTGAAGGAAAAATCAAAAATGAAAATTATTATGTATATAACTATACATTTATATAAATTGAATAATTTATGTATATTGGGGTCCTTTAAAATATTCTTTCTCAATAGCTCTATTCTTAAACCCGAAAACACACGAAAAATCACGATATAATTCTTGCAAAGAATTACGAAAATAGAATGTTAAAGTGGTGTATAATGGGATCGGATCCCCTTTAGTACTATTTTTGCCCATTAATTTTCAATAGAGTATTTGATATGTGACACATGGACAAAAGTTAATCAATGGTTTGGATTTTGTTTCATTATTCATGGCCCCTTAATCCTCTCTATTAACGAAACAAAAAAAAAAATCAAAACTTATATTCTAACAAAGTGAAGGACAAGAGTGCTAATATAATTTTTATTTCTTTTATAATGCATTACCAAGTATTTTTTAATTGTAATTTAGTTGTATAATTAATGACGCCTCCTAAAATAACATGTGATTTCTTGATGTACTGATGGGGTATAGTTTTATTCTGATTAACTTTAATGCTTTTGAATTTATTGGTAAGTATTGAAGTTCATTATTTGGTTAAATTTTCAGTCGGAAGAGAGAATTTTAGATGAATTTTGACATTATTAAAAAAAAAAAAAAAAAGTATTGAAAATGGCCCAATAAATAAAGAATTAGGGTAAAGTGGAAAAGAATCCGGTAACTTCCATGGTATAAAATTTAAAGGAATATTTACACTAAAAATATTATCCTGAATAATTAAACAAAATCCAAACCATTGATTATCTTTTGTCCTTGTTTACCCTAAAATTCGAGTAACAATTAAACTTATTTAGTGGTTTTAAGGATACGTGATTTAATCCAATACCAATTGATAAACAAAGAATTGAATAGATAATCTGAATAATAAAAAAATCAAACCAGTATTCTAGCAGAGCTTTCGACCTCGATTCGAGATGGTCTCGAGGTTGGATAAGGAGAACAGTAAAGAATAGAAAAATAAATAATGATGGACAGTAGTAGATAGTAAGTGAAATAGAGAGCAACATTTTTATATATCTTTATCAGTGAATCAATGCCCCTTACAAATGAATAGGGTCTCTCTTTATATAGTGGAGGAATCCTAAATAAGGTACAATTCTAATAACGGAAAATAATTCCCATGATTGACGTCAATAACCGCTTGATTTTATCTGTTCCGGGATTTCCGTCGAGATTTTCGGTCAGTTGCTAATATCTCGCAATTCCGTTATTACGACTAACTCGAAGTCGGTCATGCTCGGTCTCGATCTTCAGCGAGCACTTCGATCTTCATGCTCCATACTCTGCCATTGAGCTCGATCCTAGTCTATTATGAACTTACTCTCGAGGCAGCTTCTCGTGCCTATGAAATCTGGCATGCCCGATTTCGACCGTATACAGATAGTCCTCGCGTTTCTTGGAATAAAATGATAAGAAACGGTTTGAGCCTTGATTTTTCGAAACCTCGATCATGATGTCGTCCTTATGACGTAAGTGACATATATGATCGAAACATCCCGTCAGTTCAGTTCCCCAAATCATAAATGCTTGTCAGTTACAAGTCGGCCACTAATGCCACCGAACCGTCGACGGCGAACCTATAAATACCCGCTCCTTCATTGAATCAAACTTTACTTTTGCTCTAATCAAACCCTTAAATATTCTCACTCTTTTCATCTCTTCTTTTTCGCCGTCTGTAGAGCCACCGTCGTTAGCACTGAAACCATTAGTTCTTCATCTTTCTTCGTTCTTCTTTATTTATAAAAATAGAGAAAACCTCAAAGACTGTACCGCAGAAGAAGAAAGCTTCTTACTCCTTTTCTCGGTCGTCCGGCGGCAAGGCACCGGTGAAGCCGCTTCCCCATGAATATGTTCCTGGCCCGTGTACTCTAAAATCCGACTTCAAGGTCAAAAACCCTTCATCGATCCCTGGCCGATGTGAGCATGTGTCGATGTACATGTGCTCAATATCGAAGAGCCACCTCGAAGCCGTGAAGAGGGACTGCAACTGGGGTCCCGAGGTCGTGGTGCACATTTCTTGCTCTCGAAGAGAGCATCACCGCTTATGTGGAGGGGTTCTTAAGTTTTTACACTTACCCCTTCACATTGGGTCCCCTCGACCAAGTGATTATTGATCTCTGTAAAAGATATCAAGTCACCCTAGGCCAAATCCACCCTTTTCTATAGCGCAGAGTAATCATGATGCGCTTCTTCTCTAGCAAGGCCGAGGGGCTAGATTTTACTCTAAATCACCTCATGCAATTGTATCGACCTCAAATCTACCGAGGACTAATCAGGCTCCAACACCGGGCAACGAAGGCCTTGATCTCGAGCATCAATGAAGACAAGGATCGGGGTTGTATGAGCCATTTTGTAAGGGTGAGGACCTACGACATTATCTAGGAAGAGAAGATGTCGTTCCCTGAGGAGTGGAACTTCGACCGTAAGTGATATAATAAACTTTGTTCTTCGTACCTTCTTCGACTTCGCCTGATATCCCTTTCGATATGCAGCCATTCCTTGGATGCCTCAAGCAGTACCTGACCTCGAAGATTGGGTTCGGAAGTTAGACTCAACTTTCACATATGCCAAACGCGCATGGCGTGATTTGGCAAAGGGCAGATGGGAGGCCAAGAACCACGGTAATGATCTCCTTTTTCATGTTGTGAAACACTTTTTATACTCCATTCATCACTAATTTTCTTTCATGGTGGTCTAACCAAGGATGCCATTTTGAGGCCTTCAAGTGTTGAGGAAGAAACCAAGTCCCCGGTTCCGAAGCCGGGAGAAGATAGGAAGAGGAAAACTACCTCGCAGTCTGAGGACCCCAAGTCCAAGAAGGGTAAGAAGGAAAGTAATCGCTCTCACAATGGACTCGGTCCAAAAACTGAGAGATGAAGAGGAGGAAGAAGAGAAAAATGCCTCGGCATTGACGGTCCGACCTAGGAAAGCCGTCGAGGTCACCAAACCTTTTGAGCCGACAGCGGCTGCTAAAACCAAGCCTCGTGTCGAGGAGGCTTCCAAAAAGAAATCGGGTGTGGATCCCGAATTACCAGAGGTCGAGACCATTTCTCGAACATCTACAACTACACCGGACGGGGCCGGTTCTGAGACCCCAAAGATCGATCAGAGCGTCCCGAGCGACTTGCTCGGGACCATGACAGCAGGTCACTTGCCTTCTCTTCCAACCTTTTCTAAGGAGGCACTAAGGGAAGCTCGAGAGTTGAAGACCCCTGATATAGGCGAAGGCTCCAGTGTAGGGGATCCCTTTCGGGATTGCTTTACTGGAGTCGATGATGCCTCTGATATCGGTGACGCCTCTATTCTTTTAGAAGAGGCCCAACGTCACTTATCTCGTGTAAGAATCAGTTTACTGCACTTTTTTTCTTTACTCTTTTTTCTCTAAATCTAACTTGTATTTTCCTTTTTTATATAGGCTTTCGCCAAGTTTCGAGCTGACCTCAGCCAGTGTGAAACCGAGCTCCAAAGGGTCTCGGAGAATAGGAATGCTTTGAAACTTCTTTGCGGCCAAAAAGACGAAACTATAAAGGACCTTCAAGCGGATCTGGCCAAGGCTCATGAGGAAGAGGCCGAGCTAGATAAGCAGGTGAGCATCCTTTTGATAAAGTACGGACTCGACCCAATTGTGGAGGCTAATACTTCATTATCTCAGCTGCAGCAAAAGGTTAAAAGGATCGAGGTACTTTGGGGAGAAGTTGATCAAGAAAAGGCCGATTGTGATCGGTGGAAGGAGAATATGGACCGCCTGGCTGCGGAAAAAGAAACTACCTTGGCCGAGGTTCAATTTCGGGGCATCAAAGAGAAACGTTCGGCCCAAGCCAAGAGGATCGAGGAGCTTGAAACCGGGCTTGCTAAGGCCAATGTGGAGATCGAGAAGAAAAAAGTCATGGCAGACACGTCCATTGCCATGTACCGGGCCGATGTTGAGGCTGCTCAAATACAGCTAAGGGAGGCTTCTGACCAAGAGCAATGGATCATTGACTCGGCAAAGTGTCAATCCCGAAGAGATACCCTCGAGGAAATCCATACTCGAGGTTTTGACCTCTCCGAGGAGATAGCCCGAGCCAAGGTGCTTGAGGCTGAAGCCAGGCATCTTGCCTCCTTTGACGACGAAGACGATGATTAAGAAGGCAGTCGAGATGGATCCGATGAGGGGCCTGAAGGAGAAGTTGCTCTCGAAGAAGAGGTCGAGACCGGCCGTAGTTAGGAATTAGTTTCTCTTTTTGTAAGACCTTGATCAGTCTCTTGTACATAACCTTTTCTATCAATATATAATAGAAAAACTTCTTTTGAATGTCTTCTCAATTTTATGTTCAAACGTGTTTTTTGCATTTTCCTTGTAAAAGTTTTGTTGTTGCAGCCTCCGTAATCGAGTGAACACTAGTTCGAACATAGAACAAAAACCCTTAGGTTTTTTAGACAAGCAAGGGCGAGTCCCCGAGCTCAATAATATATTCAAGATTTCAGATGGATGGATCGATGCCATGACTGCACTATTTTTATAACTGAGTTCGAGTATGTTTCGAACTTAGAATAGAATAAACCCTTAGGTTATTATCAAATAATGGGTAATTTTCGAACTTACAGTAACATACCCCTTAAGGTTTTATGGCGGATCCTTGAGCTAAGTTCAAATCAACTTTATTTGAACTCGGAATAGTGGAACCCTTAGGTCCGAGTTGAGTGAGAACAAAGTCTCGAACTCTAAATGTATTGTCTCTTAGGCTCTTTTAGGTTGGGCCCATATGGCCTCTAAAATACGACTATTATTTCCCCCTTTCGGCTTATTACCCATTGGATTTTTTGAGGGTCCGATGTTGGTTGAAACCCTTTTGCTTTGTGTGCCTTAGCACGTTTGTGTTAAAGATAATTTGATACCTCTTAAGGTTTTTCGAGGGCTGATTTTATCGAAGCCCTTAGGTTTTTTGCCGAGGGTAGCCTTTTTTAATCGTTTTTTCAAAGAATTTGAAGGCCTATCATTATTGCAGAATTCGGACGTCTCCGAGCCGCGTTATTTAGGCCATAGCCTTTAGTTTGGATGTAGCCTTTAGTTTGGCCGTAGCCTTTAGTTTGGCAATAGACTTTAGTTTGGTTGTAGCCTTCGGGTACGCCTCTTAGGCTTATTTCCCATAACATTTCGGACTTGTTTGAAATGTCAGTCCTCGAGAATGGTGGCCTTGGCCTATAGATCGAGGGGTGCCTCTTTGAGGTCTTATGCATTTGTGTTTAGATAACTCGAATATGCCTATCATCAATGGAAGTCCCCGAGCGTATATTTGCACTTTAGCTCTTGAGCTGTTTCTCGCAATATCATAAGTATGAGGTTTGTATAGTAGATAATTTTCTTCGAGACACAAAATGTTTAAATGAAGAGAGAATGCTTCTTTGAATAGTTTATACATGCGCACATGTTTTGCCATTGGGGCTCGTGTAATTTATATGGACACGGTTCACTTGACCGTTTGTTCCATTACAAAGCTTCCGTATCGAGGCCCTTTGACATGAAGTACTATTATAGAGAATACAACATCTGAGGGTTATGCCCTCCAGTATTCGAGGTTGATTGCAAAGAAGCCTTGGATACTAATTGTCCTCAAGTAGCAAATAATTGTTGCCTCGTTAAAAACCTCGCCGGAAAAACCCAATTGGGATAAAAACCGATCTAAGGGAAAAAGAGTGCAATGTGTACTTTAAAACCTGAGGTCTCGATGTCTTTGGTCGAACTCCTGCAATGAGTTAGCGTCCAATATATATAAACGAAAGAAGGGAGAAAATCATACCTTAACAATAATATCCTTTGAGAAGTGATATGTTCTAGTTGTTTGGTAATGGTTCGCCGTCCATCGTTCCGAGATTATAAGAACCTTTTTCCGATTATATCGAGGACTTGATATGGTCCTTCCTAATTCGGGCCGAACTTCCCTTCATTAGGATCTCGAGTGTTGATGGTGACCTTTCTTAGGACTAAGTCCCCGACCCTGAAGTGGCAAAGGTTGGTTCTTCTATTGTAGTACCTTTCGATTCGTTGCTTTTGTGCAGCCATTCAAACAAGTGTCTCTTCTCGTCTTTCATCTAATAATTTGGGGCTAGTATTCATAGCCTCATGGTTTGATTCCTCTGATACATGTCGAAACCTTGCGCTGGGTTCTCCGACTTCTGCTGGGATTAAGGCTTCAGAATCATACACTAAGGAAAACGGAGTTGCCCCTGTACTGGACTTCGATGTTGTTTGACATGCCCAAAGGACTTCGGATAGAATTTCTCTCCATTTCCCTTTAGCTTCGTTCAACCTTTTCTTCAGGTTTTGGATGATAGTCTTGTTTATCGATTCGGTCTGTCCGTTCCCACTAGGGTGATACGGTATTGACAATATCCTTTTTGTTTTATGGTCTTCGAGAAATTTCGTCACTTTACTGCCGATAAATTGCTTACCATTGTCGCATACTATTTCTGCGGGTATCCCAAATCGACACATGATGTGATCCCAGATGAAGTCTATAACCTCCTTTTCTCTCACTTTCTCGAATGCCTGTACTTCAACCCATTTAGAGAAATGGTCAGTCATAAATAAAATGAACTTAACTTTACCTGGGGCCAATGGAAGAGGGCCGACGATATCCATCCCCCATTTCACGAATGGCCATGAGGATAGGACTGAATGAAGTTGTTCTCCGAGCTGATGGATCATCGGTGCAAACCTTTGACATTTATCACATTTTCGAACAAACTCCTTAGTATCTTTTTCCACGCTATCCAAGTAGTATCCTTCTCTAATGATTTTGTGAATCAGTGATTTGGCGCCGGAGTGGTTCCCACAAATGCCTTAATGGACCTCTCGTAAAACATAATCGGTGCCTCCTGGTCCAAAGCACACTGCCAATGGTCCATCGAATGTTCTTCTGTATAATGCTCCATCTTCAGCCAATGTGAATCAAGCAGCTTTGGTTCGTAAGGTCCTCGACTCTTTAGAGTCCTATGGGAGCTTTCCATTCTTCAAGAATTCACTATATTTATTCCTCCAATCCCAGGTTAAGCTTGTAGAGTTTATCTCGGCATAACCTTTCTCGATCACGGATCTCGAGAGTTGAGCGACAGTCCCTGAGCTGATCTCATCTTCCTCGACCGATGACCCCAAGTTTGCAAGTGCATCGACTTCACTATTTTGTTCTCGAGGTACATGCTGTAAAATCCATTCCTTGAAACGGTGCGAAGTTACCTGCAGCTTGTCCAAATACCTTTGCATTCTATCCTCTCGAACTTCGAAGGTTTTGTTTACTTGGTTCACTACCAGTAAAGAGTCATACTTGGCTTCAATGACTTCTTCCCCAGGCTTTTAGCTAGCTCGAGACCTGCAATCATGGTGTTGTACTCGGCCTCATTGTTAGTCAACCTAGAAGTTTTGACAGATTGTCTAATAGTGCTACCCGTGGGTGGCCTCAAAATGATGCCTAGCCCGGACCCCTTCACATTTTAAGAACCGTATGTGAAAAGGGTCCATACCCTCGATGATGTGCTCGATTTTAACAAGAGTTCCTTTTCAACTTCGGGCACGAGGGTTGGCATGAAATCGTCCACGAAGTCCGCTAAAAGTTGAGACTTGATGGCCGTCCGGGGTTGATATTCGATATCGTACCCACTGAGTTCGATGGCCCATTTGGCCAATCGGACCGACAGTTCGGGTTTGTGCAAAATATTACAAAGTGGGTAAGTGGTTAATACGCATACGGAGGGACATTAAAAGTATGGTCTTAACTTTCTAGAGGCGCTTATCAGTGCAAGAGCCAATTTTTCTAAGTGTTGATATCTAGTTTCTTCTTCTCCTAAAGGTTCGACTTACATAATAGATGGAAAATTGCGTACCTTGCTCTTCTCGAACTAGGACACCACTTATCGCGATTTCTGATACTGTCAAGTACAAGTAAAGTTTCTCATCTTCCTTTGGAGTGTGAACTAGTGGTGGGCTCGATAGGTATTGCTTCAACTCTTCCAATGCATGTTGGCATTCCGGGGTCCAGGAGAAATCGTTCTTCTTTTTTAGTAAAGAGAATAATCTGTGGCTTCGATCCGATGACCTCAAAATGAATCGGCCTAAGGCAGCTATCCGTCAAGTTAACCTCTGTACGACTTTTACACTATCCACGATGGTGATGTCTTCAATGGCCTTAATTTTATCGTGGTTGATCTTGATCCCTCCATTTGATACCATGAAGTCAAAACTTGCCTGAACCAACCCCGAAAGCACATTTCTCGGGGTTGAGCTTCATGTTGTATTTCCTTAAAATCTCGAACGTTTCCTGTAAATGAGCCAAATGGTCCTCTGCGCGCAGGGACTTAACTAGCATGTCATCAATTTAAACCTCCATTGATTTACCTATCTGTTCTTCGAACATTTTATTCACTAGGCGTTGGTAAGTAGCTCCTGCATTTTTTATCCCGAAGGGCATTACATTATAACAATATGTTCCACACTTGGTGATAAATGAAGTCTTTTCTTCGTCTTACGGGTTCATTTGGATTTGATTGTACTCGGAATAGGCATCGAGAAAAGTAAGGATCTCGTGGCCGGCCGTGGCATCAATCATGCGATCGATGTTAGGCAGTGGAAAAGAATATTTGGGGCATGCCTTGTTTAAATCCTTTATGAAGTAACATGCTCGTTGGGATCGGTAGTCCCATTATATTTGGGTATGTCTGGCATACGAAACTTCTTTGGAATAGGCTTCGGAGCCGCACTTGGAGGAAACCGCTTTTGTACAAACTTCTTCGAATCCATCCCTTTCAAGATTGGCGGTGCCCCTGATATCTGATCAATTCGAGAGTTGTATGTATCCACTTTTTTATCGTTGGCTTCGATTCTCTTCTCCCCTGATTCAATTATTTGGTGAGCTCCTCAAGCATTTTCATTACCGCAGGATTAGTCTCTGATTCGTTAACATTCGACCTTTCCGGTACTGGCTCGGTACGACAAGTAATTTCTGGCTCGACCCTATTCGGAGCTCTATGTTGATTTTGTAACTGAGCAATAGTGGCTTGCTGAGCCTGAAGCATCTCGAATATCAATTGGAGACTGACTCCTTCGTCTCATCTGCCCTGTGTTCCTTTGCCACTAGATCGGCCTTCTCTGCGTACACTCCCATCGAGATTTGTGCCTAGGTCCTCATTTAGAGCAACGTGCGAACTAACATCGACTGGATTGGCAACCGGTGCTGCCCCGAGATTAGACTGTGGCACCTCGACTCCTAGAGCGATCACATTTTCGTTTTCATCTTTGAATCCGAGGCCATTATTACCGTGTGTGGATGCGTTTTGCTAGTTTGACATGTTTTAACCTGAAAGCAAAGGCACTCAACAAGAACAATCGTAAAATAGTGTGTTTTACCAAAATCAGTACTGAACAATCACTATTATCCTTAGCCCTACGGTGGGCGCCAAACTGTTTACCCTAAAATTCGTGTAACAATTAAACTTATTTAGTGGTGTTAAGGATACGTGATTTAATCCAATACCAATTGATAAACAAAGAATTGAATAGATAATCTGAATAATAAAATAAATCAAACCAGTGTTCTAGCAGAGCTTTCGACCTCGATTCGAGATAGTCTCGAGGTTGAATAAGGAGAACAGTAAAGAACAGAAAAATAAACAATGATGGACAGTAGTAGATAGTAAGTGAAATAGAGAGCATCGTTTTTGTATATCTTTATCAGTGAATCAACGCCCCTTACTAATGAATAGGGTCTCTTTTTATATAGTGGAGGAATCCTAAATAAGGTACAATTCTAATAACGAAAAGCAATTCCCATGATTGACGTTAATAACCGCTTGATTTGATCTATTCCAGGATTTCCGCCGAGATCTTCGGTCGGTTGCTAATATCGCGCCATTCCTTTATTACGCCTTACTCGAAGTCGGTCATGCTCGGTCTCGATCTTCAGCGAGCACTTCGATCTTCATGCTCCATACTCTACCATTGAGCTCGAGCCTGGTCTATTATGAGCTTACTCTCGAAGCAGCTTCTCGTGCCTATAAATTCTGACATGCCCGATTTCGACCGTATACGGTCCTCATGGAACATATCAAACGCTCTATTGAAGATAATACTAGAGGGGATCCAATGGTGTTTATGACTTTATGTGGCTTTCCTTTGTTTAGCACATGCGAAAACAAAGAAACATAAAGGCCAAAAAAGTCATGGAAAAATAAAAAGACAAGAACAATGCGAGACCCGGTTTAGATCTCGCGACCATCTACATATTATGTACCCGCTTGAACCATCTCAGCACCACCCGAAGCGGGTTCAATTGACCCCACTTGAACCAATGTAGGTCTGCCCCTGCTGGTGAACTCGTATAGTTTGGACTGACCCATATTTCTTATTTAGACAACAATATGGATTGTAGAAGCTCTCATTTCCCCCAGATCGGACATAAGAAGCCTGACAATCAACCACAACATCTGTGTGAACCTAAACTAAGGTGAGATTTTCAGAATTGTCTGATTTGGTTCAGATCCATGCACCTTCTTACTAGAACTAGAATGGCTCAAATTACATAGTAATAGGAGGTCTTTACTTCTTAGGAGTATTCAATAAGTGAGGCATCCATATTGTGCTGAGGCTCTAATCTTCTGTTTTTTGCTCTCTGATCTCCTTTTCTTTAACCTTGTACTATTGTTGATGTTGTAAATGTCCCAGGAGTTGGTGCTGTTTTGACATCAATGAAATGTCATATACCCTTAAAAAAGAAGTGAGGCATTCATATTGTTGGGTATGAATCTTACTCTTTGATATAGAGGCATAACATATAGTAGTAGGTATTTAGCATAGATGCAAAGGTTGGAATCTGAATGATGTGTTACTTTTTGAACTAGATGCGAGCTTCGGGTGGTGGTGATTTAATGGTCTTATGTAATAAATTCCATTCATAAACTATTTAGTATTCTAAAGTGCTGGAATAACAGCAAATAACCAAATAACAGTTTCTGTTTATAAGCTGCTCAACTAATCTCTTTTCTTATCCCTGCCAGGACATCAGGTAAAATGGGAATGAGAATCTCTTTTGTTATGGTGTAAATGTCTCGTCATATAAGTTTCCCATTGAGAAAAGTTTCGAAGAGTTCATATATCAAGTGTAATTATGGATCCAGAGAGAAAATAGTGTTTCACATTGCGATGGCCCATAATCCAGCCTTTAACCTTGTTCTTTTTGAAACCCTAGAACAACTTTTCAATACCTAAACTGTGGAGCATGTTGGGATATCTTAGTAACAGGACTACAGGAGTACCAACTTGTGTCATAATCTACCTAGGCAGTTTATGAGAACTGAGCTTTTCTTAGACATATTGTTCTCTGCTTAAGTTAAGCTTGTTTATGATCCTTTTTGTCTGTACTTTCTGTTTAAGAATTTTTGCCTTTGCAGTTGTAATGCTACATATGATAGTTCAGAATCAACAAACCATTACCCATGTTGTGGAAGTCGAATATATAGAGAGTGATTAAATCATAACTACTATATCTAAAGGTAGCTAATAAATAGTAAATGAGACAATAATAAAAAGAACATCAAAAATTAAAGAGGTTCGGCAAAATTTGATTTTTGCCTAGTCCTCGGACACAATCAACTCAAACTTTATTTCACTCCAAAAAATACAAGTGAAATACTACAAGAGAGAAAGAAGATTCTAATGCCTTAGGAGATAAGAAGGCAAGTGAGAGATATTTATAAATGAACAAATCCCTTGCTACTTATAGAAGGGAAATGGCCTTAATAATGTCATGCATGACATCATATTAAGTGTGATCATGCAATGTAAATGCATGAAAAATGCATCTACCAATTGCTTCCCAAAAAGAGGCTTCAAATGTTCACACTAGTTCATATTAATCATGTCAAATTCAACAAATCTCCACCTTGGCAAGATTCGACTTTTTCAATTTTCTCCCACTCATAAATTTTGATTGTCTTCAACTTCAATCTTCAAGGTTCAACAATGTTGATCAAGTTCAAACAATGTTAAAACTTGATCGCAGTCACTACTTTTGTTAGCATATCGGCAGAGTTGTCTGTAGTCCTAATTTTCTGCACCATGACTCCACATTCTTCTATAATATCTCGTACAAAGTGATATCGAACATCAATGTGCTTCGTCCTTGCATGATAAACTTGGTTCTTTGCTAATTGGATAGTACTCTGACTGTCACAAAATAGTGTGATGTTTTCTTGACCAATACCAAGCTCTCTAAGCAACCCTTGAAGCCAAATTGCCTCCTTTACAGCCTCCGTAATTGCCATGTACTCTGCCTCAGTAGTAGACAAAGCAACCGTTGACTACAAAGTAGACTTCCAACTAACTGGTGCATTTGCAAAAGTGAAAACATAACCAGTAGTTGATCTACGCTTGTCCAAATCACCTGCATAATCTGAGTAACAATATCCAACCAGATACTGACTATCTTCCTGCTAAAAAATCAACCCAACATCTATAGTATTACAAAGATACCGTAGAATCTATTTCACAGCTTGCCAATGCTCCTTTCCTGGATCATGTATATACCTGCTTACAACTCCGATAGCATGTGAAATATCAGGTCTTGTGCAAACCATTGCATACATCAAGCTACCAACGGCATTCGCATATGGCATTCTTGACATATACTCTCGTTCAACTTCATTCTTCGGCGACATAGCAGCACTAAGCTTAAAGTGAGGAGCAAGAGGAGTGCTAACCGACTTCGTGTTCTCATTCATGCCAAATTGATCTATTACTCTCTTCAAGTATTCTTTATAAGATAGATAGAGTTTCTTTGAATGTCTATCTCTTTTTACCTCCATGCCAAGAATTTTCTTCGCCTCACCCAAATCCTTCATCTCAAACTCCTTTCTTAGTTGAATCTTCAACTTCTCAATTTCCTCTTGACTTTTGGAAGCTATCAACATATCATTAATGTATAGGATAAGATATATGAAAGATCAGTCTTCAAGCTTGCGCAAATATACACAATGATCGTATTTGCTTCTTTTGTACATCTGTCGCAACATAAACTTGTCAAATCATTTGTACCATTGTCTAGAAGATTGTTTCAATCCATACAACGATTATTCAATTTTGCACACCATATTTTCCTTTTCAACAACTTTGAATCCTTCTGGCTGAGTCATATAGATTTCCTCTTCCAAGTCTCCATGTAAAAATGCAGTTTTTACATCTAACTGAACTAGTTCCAAATTTAACTGTGCTACCAAAGCCAACAAAACTCTAATGGAGGAGTGTTTCACGACTAGAGAAAATACCTCATTGTAATCAATTCCCTCATTTTGAGCGTACCCTTTGTCGCGCCCCTCTTTCGCGCGAAATCGGGCTTCGACGTCGTGACAACTCTTTTAAAAGGATGAGTTATTAAAAGAGAGAGTCGTCACCTAACGGATTAAGGTGCGTTAGGGCACCTATTTGTAAATGACTCAGGTTTACTAGTTTGCATCACCAAAGATCGGGTAAGGCTCAAATTACCTCGAGGAGAAGGTGTTAGGCACTCCTCGAGGTCCACAACTGTGGGTCCCGGCCGAACTCAAATCATGTGAATTAGTCTAAGAGAAAAGAAACAATTTGGACAAAGAAAGAACTATTTTAACAGGAATGGGGGGGTCCTAAGTTTTTTAGCCTAAAGTATCACCCCGTGCAACATAAATAATACTTCGTAACTCCCTCAAGACGGGGTGTTACTCATATTATTCAGCGGGCACAAACTATCATCTCCTGCTACCCGATTACTATCTTTAAATTGTTTACCTAAAGCGCTCTATTTGATTATAAGTCGTACCCTATGCGTGCACTACACGTCCCATGCTTATGGTCCAGGAGGCATTTGGACCTCTATTTCAGGGTAGTTCTAGACCTTAACTTAGGTTACTTAAAAAGGAGAAAACTAGGCAACATACAAAAATAGTTAGGACTTTCAAATAGAAACAAGTATGGGCTCAAGTTACCCTCCGCATTTAGACATCAAATGCACGCCAAACTGATTAGCACTAACAAGTTTTATTAACTGCAAAATCGCAGAATCCTATAGGCAGAATGTCTATGTGATACTGAACGAATGAGCAGATAGTTATACGCAAAGCTAGTTTCTTAATACGATTACTAAGACCTACATAAATTTGCCTACTGATTTTTAGCATAATACGATTAAGCCTACCAGCATGGTATCTAGGTGTTTTGTGTGATAGTAAATAGTAGCCAGTCATAGAAACAGACTTAAATTATTCATTTTAATCCTACATACATATTTTCTAGTGAGGATATCAACACAATAAACATGCATAAATAACAATTAAACAGATTCAGGCGTGCATTCTATAACTTGATCCAGTTTGAATCCTATAGGCATGATTTCTATAATCTGAACAGTTTTGAATCCTATAGACATGATTTCTACAATCTGAACAGTTTTTGAATCATATAGACATGATTTCTACAATTTGAACAGTTTTTGAATCCTATAGACATGATTTCTATAATCTGAATGAAACATTATGCAAGCAGGAATTCACACACACATCGGACCATACCATTTCTATAGGCATGGTTTGTAACGGAACATAATTGAGCCAAACATTGAGCCTATGGACATAGTTGCTAACACATAATGACTGAACACAATAAGACACATAGAAGTATGATTTCTAACATATAACATCCAACATCACAACATTAATCCTATAGGCAGGATTTCTACCCCCACTTTATAGTAAGTATAAAATAAGAACCCTTTCCCATTTTTGCAAATACCCTAGAATTGTTATTACAAAATTATTACAGACCGAAAATGAATATAGTAAATTACAGAATAGATATAGCTATAGGGAGCCTACAGCAGGCCCAAATACACCTGGACAGGCCGGGCCTTCATTCTCACAATTCACAACAGCTCCAAAATTTCATATTCATAGATACAAAACAACTAATTGTTGAGTGATTCACCTAGTGAGCATATGTCAAGGCTGAGCATACAGAACCCAAGACCCTAGTGTGTCAGAGTTCCAAAGGGCTTCAAGAACCCAGGGCAGTGCTCACACTAGGGAGGTTGATCAAAAATAATTCTGAGGAAAGACTAGGGACCAAGTCCTAGTGTGTCAAATGAACCCTGAGCAGTGCTCACACTAGGGAGGTCAAAGGACAGAATCTAAGTAGCCTTGTCTTTCAGCCGGCTAAGGATAAGATTCAAAAGGACTAGATAGTAGAGGAATAGAATGAAGTCAATGGATTCCACTGAAGGACAGAATCAATTGAGCATATAAAAACAAATAACAGATATGCTTTAACTTAAGGCAGACTTAATCAAGTTTCAGGAAATATGTTCAATCACATGCTAACAAGGCAAGTTATAAGACAAATCTATAGTGGTAAAAGAGAATTCAGATTAGGCTAAGTGTAGAAACTAGTGTCATAAGAAGAAATCATATTAATTGGCAATAGACCATAACATCCTGAAAACTAATTAGGGCAGTTAATAGAGATGTCAAGATATGATGAAAATAGGATCAAACATGCCACATTATAGTGAATTCAGAAACAGACTTGTTATCCTATTAATGAATACATCCATACCTAGTTAACTAATCCATAGAAGTAGATATGAGAGCATGTTCAAAGAGCAGGATAATAATAAACTTAAACTTCAAGAGGTGGCTATCAGTGACATATAGGTTAGGCAGAATCAAATTAATCAACTCAAAGTAGGTCTAAACATGTCTCAAACTATGGGCGTAATGGCATTTTGATTAGCAGAGTCTAATTAAAGTAACACATTAAACGAAATGACAGATAAATCAGAATGAAATGGCAAAGGTTTGGTAACTCACCAGTTAAAATGAAACAAGATAGAAAGGAATCCCACAGTATTGTGAATATCACCGAAATAGTAAGAACTCAGAATTTCTGGCCTTGGCTTTCAGCCGGCCGGGAACCAGAGTACAGAACAAGATTATTCAAGAGTAAGGAGTATACAAATTTCGTTTTATAGCTTTTTTAATGATTTTCTTTCGAACTTCCAAAGGGGAGTGGGGAGGGGTTTAAATAGTGTAGGAACTAAACACATAAATATGGAAATATAATTAATTCAAACAATCAGTAAAGAAGAAAAATTATGAAACCCTAGTTTTTAGGTAAACTCCACAAAATCGGTAGAAAATAAAGGCAAAGAGTCACATATTGTATAAAATGAACATAGACATGAATATTATTCACAAAATACAGAATCGAACCAGATTTGTTTGAAATAAAAAAGATCTGAAACCCTAATTTATGGCAAGTAAAAATAATTAGCAGAAATAGACAGATTCATACATAATAAGGCGAACATAGATGAGATAGTACTTAAAATTAAAGATTGAACCAATTTTGGTTCGAATCAAAGAGAATCTGTAAACCCCAACCTTAGGGTTAAGTATGAATCAGCAAGATACGAACAAATCGGACTCACATGGTGCAAAAAGATGTGTTTGGACTCAATATCGTCCAAATTCAAGAGACGAAAGTTAAATAGGATAGAATCAAAGTAAGAGTACTTGCCATGTTTAGGCAAGTACTAGGTAATACCGTAGAGAATCACCCAATAATGGAAATATATTGAAATGGTAAGTGAATATGAAGAAAATCCCATTAGAAGTGGGATTAGGAGAGGAGTGTTTGTGAGGCGGCGGGCTAGGGTTCTTCAGAGCGGAGAGAGTAGAAAGGCGGCGGGTTTGGAGGAATGGGGTTAGGGTTTGGGAGATGAGTGATATAAGGAAAATGAGGGGTCGTTTATGAGCCGTTGATCACTTTTGATCAACGGTTGGGATTTGAGCATGGGTTGGGTCGGGTTAATTAAATGGGTATGGATACTAGGCTAATGGGTTTGGGCTTGGGGTAATCGGGCTATGTTTGGGTAGTTAGGTCCGAAATTAGTTATGAAATTAGGGTCAGATTATAAATACCCAATTTTAACAAATAAATAATTTATAAAAATAATAGATAAATAAAAAAAATATCATTTGGGCATGCAAATGATTAAAAATAATAATTTAACATTATAAAATTATAAAAAGTTATTTTTTGTATAAATAATATAATTATATGTACATATGGGCTATTATTGCAAAATGTGCAATTTAGCCCTGAAAAATGCAAATGTAATTATATGAAATGCACTGGAAATATTTAAAATCTCATATTGGTGTAAATGATAAGTTTAGATGATTAAATCATCATAAAAGCAATTAGGAGGGTAATTATTGGATATTTATATAATAAAATGCATAAATAAATTGATTTAAAGTCTTTAAAAATCATGGAAGATTATGAAAAATACTTGTGTATGCTTGTAAATCAACAGCTGCCCCTCTTTACCCGGGAAGGATGAAAGAGTTGTAGGGTAAAGAAATGATGACCGATTTTGACCGAATGGGGTGATTTGAAAAAAATATAGGCCGGACTTTGGTCTCTGAGCTGCCTACATATCCCTGGTTTTACAGGAATCAGGACATGTGTAGTTCCGGATCCAATAGTGGAATAAACCAATGGAGTTATTATAAGAACGGACAAGATATTCTGGACGGTGATCGGTTACGTTTAAAATAATTGAAGGATATGAACGTTGAATGGAAACCGGAGCGAAGATTGCTCCAATTAGGAGAACAGTTATTTCATGGGTTTACCTGCAAACTCAAAACACGATGTATGCATAATATATATATTGATTATTGCAAGAATTTAAACATGATGCAAATTCCCTTTGGACCATGGAGATCGTCTTTGGACGGTGAGTATGACGTCCTTAGACCATGATATCCCAGCCCATGAATTGTGCGGTAAAGTATTCGCAGGCTATGAAATGATGTTCTCAGGCTATGAAGATGGTGCCTCCGAACTATGATGCCTTTGAATAATGATATGCAATATTGAGAGATCCTCAGGCCATGGCATGGTGTCTTTCGGCTATGAGGATGATGCCTTCGGACTATGATGCCTTTGGATAAAATGGTGATGTTTCAGCCCATGATATACAAAGACATGATGCTTGACATTAAACAAGACAGAGCTTAGTCTCGCGTAAGAACCGGGGGCAGAGCTTAGCCCCGAGAGAAGAGAATAACGCAAGGGTTTTGAACAGTGCAGCATTTGTGGTTATGAAAGGAGAGACAATGCTTTGTCTTGTGCAAGGTTGGAGACAATGCTTAGTCTCATGCAGGATTGGAGACAATGCTTAGTCTCATGCAAAGGGAAAGTAGTGCTTAGCCTTATGCAATTGAGGAGGAAGGGCTTAGCCTCATGCAAATATTGGAGACAGTGCTTAGTCTCATGCAATGGAAGGCGGTGCTTAGCCTTATGCAACTAAGGAGGCAGAGCTTAGCCTCATGCAATGGAAGGAAGTGCTTAGCTTTATGCAATTAAGGAGGCAGGGCTTAGCCTCATGCAATGGAAGGCAGTGCTTAGCCTTATGCAGCTAAGGAGGCAGGGCTTAGCCTCATCCAAGATTTGAGACAATGCTTAGTCTCATGCAATGGGAAGGCAGAGCTTAGCCTTTTGCAATTGAGGAGGTAGGGCTTAGCCTCATGCAAGATTTGAGACAATGCTTAGTCTCATGTAATAGGAAGGCAGAGCTTAGCCTTATGCAATTGAGGAGGCAGGGCTTAGCCTCATGCAAGATTTGAGACAATGCTTAGTTTCATGCAATGGGAAGGCAGAGCTTGGCCTTATGCAATTGAGGAGGAAAGGCTTAGCCTCATGCAAGATTTGAGACAATGCTTAGTCTCATGCAATGGGAAGGCAGAGCTTAGCCTTATGCAATTGAGGAGGCAGGGCTTAGCCTCATGCAAGATTTGAGACAATGCTTAGTCTCATGCAAATGGAAGGCAATGCTTAGCCTTATGCAGTTGAGGAGGCAGGGCTTAGCCTCATGCAAGATGGAGACAATGCTTAGTCTCATGCAAATGGAAGGCGATGCTTAGCCTTATGCAGTTGAGGAGACAGGGCTTAGCCTCATGCAGGATGGAGACAGTGCTTAGTCTCATGCAAATAGAAGGCAATGCTTAGCCTTATGCAGTTGAGGAGGTAGGGCTTAGCCTCATGCAAGATTTGAGACATTGCTTAGTCTCATGCAAATGGAAGGCACTGCTTAGCCTTATGCAGTTGAGGAAGCAGGGCTTAGCTTCATGCATGATTTGAGACAATGCTTAGTCTCATGAAGCGAATAAATAATAGGTGATAGCAGAGTATTTCTTAGTTGTGGATGAGTTCGATAGCCTTGTTGTTGTGAAGATAGTGATTCTAAGGTGTGCACGTACTGGCGACTATCTCTTGTTCCTGCATTCAAAGAAAAATCATGAGTTTTGCGGGGGGAGGTTGGTTCGTGCCTTTGTCTTCTCCGCTCCGCATTGGAATCCTGTTCGAGTTACCATGGGTAGATCTGGCTAAAAATAAAGTTTTTGAAAAATATGCATGCATAGTTATTCAAAACACAATAATGTGCAATTTAAAAATTGATTAGATGAACCAATAACTGCGACATTGTTAGAGACATTGCGACCTTCTTGCCATGGAATTTTGATCCTCAAAATTCTGCCCCAGTTACCTATACGAATCTCTGGCTGTTCTGCATACGGTGCCGTTGGCTGAGCTTGCCTTTCTGATTGTGGGAAAAAATGAGAATTTTATTGCTGCCTACATATCCCCTCTTAAACGGGAATTAGGTCAAGCGTAGTTTAATTACATCATATGAAGAAATGCAAAAATTTTAGACATAGTATCTTTTGACTGCATCTGAATTGATAGGCTTTGGCCAAATTTCTCCATCCATCTCTTAGAGTATGAGTGCTCCTCCTGTTAGTACCATGTGAACCATATAGGGTCCTTGCCAATTGGGTGAGAATTTTCCTTTGGCTTCATCCTGATGTGGAAAGATTCGTTTCAACACTAGCTTTCCAGGTGCGAACTGTCTAGGTTTGGCCCTTTTGTTGAAAGCTCTGGACATTCTGTTCTGATAAAGTTGACCATGGCATTCATTCGTTTCCCATCAATGAGAGCTAATTGTTCATAGAGACTTCTTACCCACTCTGAATCTCTGAGTTCAGCCTCTTGTATAATTCTCAAAGAAGGAATTTCTACCTCGATGGGGATGACGGCTTCAGTACCGTAGACCAATAGGTAAGGAGTTGCCCCGGTTGACGTGCGAACTGTGGTCCGGTACCCCAGTAAGGCAAATGGTAACCTCTCGTGCCATTGCTTGTGGTTGTCTACCATCTCTTTAGGTAGTAATAATCCCCTGTGATTTTTCTTTGTGCCTCGGTTCTTTTCCATGGGATGTAGTTTGAACCGGGTAGTTTTTTTTTCTTTCTGAGTAGATTAGAAATTTAGGGAATAAAAGGAGCAAGAATGATGAACCTAGGCGCCCTTGATGATGCCTTGTTAAATTGGATAGCATGTTTTGTGGTGCCTATGTCTCGTTTACATGACTTATGTTCACCTTGTGTTTAATACTTAATATCTCGTGGCTCCGTGAATACTTGCATTATTTGAGAGTCGGAATGTTATCGTCCTTAGTGAGTCATGTGCCATGTGTGGTGAGGTTTTTGTGTAGTCCATGTATTGTACTTGTGTCTAGAACTTGCCCGGTATGTGAGTTGAAGCAAAATTGTAGGTGATGCTCGGTTTGAAAAATAATTTTAGGCTTTCTTTGATCTTTTTGAGCTTATTGCTTATCACAAATAAAATCTATCCCTAGTTAACCCTTTTTGAGCCTGTAGACCTGTTATTTGGTACCCACATTACAAGCCTATACTCTTTTTATTCTTAATTGACATTGTTTTGATCCTTTTACCTCTTAAAGCACTTTAATTGTTAGATGAGCGCTAAAAGAAGTAAGAAGGGACTAAGTGTGGGGTGACTTTTGAGTGGAACCAATGAAAGAAAGAAAGGTGCACTTGTTTTGTAACATACTACACCACTAGCGGAATTTGGAAAAAAAAAAGAAGGAAAAATAGAAATGAATAAATTGTTGTCTTGTTTTTGCTAGTGGGTATGAACTAAAGTAGTGCTTAAAGAAAAAGGGACTGTTTTGGGGGTGATATTGTTTGTGAAATTGAAATGGTATTGAAGAATCTGCGCTTAAGTTATTTGGTGATATGTTAAAGTGCTTAGGAGGTTGAGTCACTATTCCTAAAATATATCCTACCCTTCCCTTAGCCCACATTACAACCATGAAAAAGTCCTAATTGATTTTAGATCGAGTGAGCTTACATTAGTAGAGATTTACATTAAGGGCAAGCCTATGGTACCAATTTCATGCATGTGACTTCTTTGTGAGAGTGAGCGATTTTCTTTGATATATGTGAGTCATTAAAATATAATTGATCATGAGATTCGAATGTGTGGATTAAACTCGCTCTCTTGTTCTTGTTGTGAGGGCACATGGTTTCACGAGGGATAGGTAACGTTATTAGACTTCTCTATGATGTTGGGTGTTCAAGCCATGAGTGCATAGTGATATTAAGTCAGTTTTTGAGGTTAGGGTTGTTGTGAGCATGTTGTCTTTGTTTAAATATTTTTAAAGAATGACATAAGAAAAGAGAAGTGTATATGATGCATATTCTCGAGCCTAATTGTTGCAAATAACCATGGTCATAGGTGCAGTGTGCTTTGAATGATAAGAGCTTAATTTTGTTTCGTCTACTATAGGATGGTTTGTTCGAGGACGAACAAAGGTTTAAGTGTGGGGTAGTGATGTTTGGCATATTTCGATATGTGTTGATGTTACTTTACCCATGTTTTAACCACTTCTTGATGTTATTTGATCTTTAAAATGCCCAACATGGTTTAATTATTGGTTTTATGACTAATTGAGTTGTGTGTGGTGAATTAGGGTGTTTGGAGTGCAAAAATATGAAGAAAAGGTGCTCTAGCTAGAGGAAGAGGGGTTGGATGCGTCGCATCCAATCTAGAAAAAATCAGATTTCGTGCACCCTTAGCAGTGAAGTCGGCCCATAGCATCCGCCTTAGCATCCGCACCTGGGCAAAGCTGAGAAGTGGAGGACGAGGTGGATGCGAAGCATCCACCCTAGCATGCGAAGCTGAGAAGTGGAGGATGAGGTGGATGCGAAGCATCCACCCTAGCATGCGAAGCTGAGAAGTGGAGGACGAGGTGGATGCGACGCATCCAACCTAGCATGCGAAGCTGAGAAGTGGAGGACGAGGTGAATGCGACGCATCCACCCTAGCATCAATCCCTGAAGCTAATTTGGATTAGAAATAGGAGAACTTTGACCCACGACTTTTGTACGCAATATATAGGCCAAAAACACCTCTTTTAGGTCATCTAACATATTGGAAAGGGGGGAAAAGCCATGACAAAGCTGTGGAGGCCGGAATTCATCAAGTTTCATCTTTCTCCTACCAAACTTAGTAATCTTTATGTTTCTTTGTATGATTTGTTGTTTGGCTACCATGTCTATATGGAGCTAAACTTCACGTTCTAGGGTTGTGGTTCTTTCATGACTATTGTTATTCGGATATTGATTTTGACTTCTTGATTTATCATATTAGTTTATTTATTCAATCTTGCGCTTATTTATTTGATTGCTTGATCACCAATTGAATATTATCTACGAACCTAGAATTGAACTCGAAAGTGGGAATTCTATATTGCATACAGGATTGAGTAGGGCAAGTTCTTGAACTCGGGCATCGGGGAACAGATTCGTGGTTAGGATAGACATATACCTAATTGCCTTGCTTGGTTGATTTATAGGAATTATAAATGCGTTTTTGTTGATTCTAACTCCATAGACATATAGGCGTTAGGTTAGCTTGAATAGGCGAGTAAGAACTCGACAGATTCTTATGAGTAATATTAACTCTGTCAACCAATAAGCTAGATAAATTAGTCGGTCGATTCAATTGAAGAATACAATAGGATTGTTAGATAGCCCATAACCCTAGATCGTTTTCATTACATTGATATCATAAAAATCTGCTCTTTCTCTGTTCAAAATTCATTATTTATATTTTTTATTTTTTATTTAATTAGTTTAGAATCAAATATTTTTAGGTTTAATTCTTGTTTAGATAATTAGGATAGTCTAATTTAGTTAATAGTTAATCATAAGTCCTCGTGGGTTCGACATCCGACTTTTAGTCTCTTTATTACTTGACGACTGCGTATACTTGCGTGAGTGTGTTTGGTCCCAACAGTAATCGGAAAAACTTCACTTCATAGTGCAAACTTCAGAAAAATTAGTCTGAAGTCCTTTAATTTGTAGTGTAAACTTTAGGACAAAATCAGCTTGTTATATTTGAACTTCAGATAGTGCAAACTTCACATAATTTGTAGTGCAAATTTCCACTTAAGTGATGTTGAGAACAAATTGGAAGAAGAAGTTATTCTGTTACAAGTAAAACTGTAAAATAATTTTAAGTTCAGGATTCTACTTGCCGCTAATGTTTTTCTTTCTTGAATTACATTTATATTTAATGTTTTCTTTTCAACAATCTAACAGACGAACTCCTTTATGAAATCCTCATTAGACTACCACGCAGCAAAGAAGCAATTCGTAGCAAATTGTTTTGCTAGCGTTGGTGCTCTCTAATTTCCTCTAATTACTTTATCATTACCTCTGTCATTCACCATCGAAATAACGATAGATAAAATTGTGTACTTCATATCCAATCAATAATACTTACACAAAGTCTCGTGTGTTTGAGAGAGAAAAGAAGAAGAGGAAAAGAAGATGAGGAAGAAAGGAGCGCATAGGTCAGGAGGAAGAAGAGGAGGTGTCTGAAATTGTCAAAATTAGGGTATAGATTAAATAATTTTAAAAATATGAGTATAGGTTAAATGGAGTCAATCAAATAGGGCGTCCGTGCAATTTTTACCTAGCGGAACTACATGGTTTGGATGAGTCCTCATACAGATAATCACATTATCTTTTATATATATGTAAACCGTTGAATCTTTTTTGACATAAAAGAAACTTCTAATGTAGTGATAAGGATAATTCATAAATTGCTTTTAGGTCATAAATTCGAATACCCATTGTAACATTCTTGCATTTTATTATTCCCTTTTTAGAGTTTCTGACTTTGTTATTGCTTGACCATACAGTTTTATTTCGCACAAATTAGTTTGATTTGATGATTGCTCCCGAATTCATACAGTCAAGTTGCTCATTCAATATTTCGTCAAAAAAATAAATGTTGGTGCAATGTAGTAGTGGTATACTTAATTAACGAGACAATGAGTTCAACAAGAAAATAACGAAGTGTTAAATTTCCAAGGAATGCAAATCTAATACTAGAATCCTTTCAGAACACGTATATAAATCTGAAAAACATCTAAAAAACAACAATTAAAATAAGGAGCCTCATCAAATCTCAGATGCACATCCCTGGATTAGAAATCTAAAAGACAAACAACCATCTGTTATTCCCACTACAAACTGCAGTTTCCTTGGGATATACTATGTGTTTATTTTCTCTTAAGGTAACTAGCCAACATGTTTTTCCGCTTATGTAGTGAGGATAGGAGGAAGGTAGTCAGATTTAGTACCAACAACCTTGGCCTTAGTGTCAGGGAAGAACTCATTTCCATCTCCTGGCAAATCCGTGATATCCCCATTGTTTGTAAGTCCAACGGGGTATCTGAGCAAGTGACCAGGCAGATCACTGTCTAGACTCTCACTTGTATAAAGATCCCAGTATTTATCAGCTATTTGATTCACCTTCTTCAAGCATTCCTCACTTTCTGGATGTTGGAAGGTGTCGTCAAGCATACCCATGTGCTCGTACCACAATGCCATTCTGAAACCATGAACTTGACCCCGTGCTGGTTGACTTGTCGTTAAATGATGAGGCTGGTACGCTCCAATTGCTATCTCAGAATCTCTCGCGCCGTCCATGGACCTCTGGTTTATGTTGGCTGATCCAACTATGATGTACTCATCATCAACTGTTAAGAAACTAAGTTAGTACCACGCGATGCTAGCATAACCAGGAATCGATGCAACATAGACTCAATGGGTTCAACTAAACCAGAGAAAGATATATATGTGAAAGTAATTTCATCAAATATTAAGGTCCGAACCCATAATTGCAAAAGTGCAACGGCTTCAGTTGTGAGAAAATAAAGGCAGAATCTATCATGTTTAAATCTTAGATCCACCTCTAAGTATAACTTTATGCAGTACTTATGCAAGAAAGTCTATGTCTCTTGTATTTGTTTGATCAAACGAACAAATCAAAAACTTGATTGTTTACCATGTTAAATCCTTAAAGTATTTCAAGGAACTTATAGAACTTGAAAGTTTTTCTCGCCATATTCAAGACATATAAATTCCATATTTCAGAGAATCAAGTTTAAGATAGAGCAGAAATTTGTGAACCACATCTTACCAATCATCATCTTGGAATGGACATAGATCATGAAGCGACGAGCTTCCTGAGCTCGCTCATAATCAGAATCAGGCTCTGGCTTTTCTGAAGGTTCATATTCTCCGCTCTTCTTCATTTCCCGATTACCAATGCAGAAAAAGGTCAAATAATTCCTGGGGTGGTCGTCAGTACCTTTATCTCTGATAGCCTGAAATATATGTTTATACATCATTTCCATTGTCCTCTTTTGCCAATCTAATATTGCTTGTACGGATGCACTCTCAGGAATTCCTTCTGGCCACATTGGAACCAGAACATATACTGTAAACCTTTCCCCTGCTTCAATCTTACTCACAATCTTCAACGTAAGTTCTTTTGGAATGAGATGCAAAGCACCTATCTCCTCCACTTTCACATCATCACATTGCCAATCGTAACAGCTTCCAAGAAAATACTGATTTTCAATGTAAATGAAATTCTTTGCCCGACGAATAGCAGTGATATAAGCATCCTGAATACTTCTATCGACTATGTTATCTTTGCCACTCACTAGACCCGCCTTTGCTGCATCTTCGGGTGTGTCAGGAAAACCAAAAGCTGCCCCGCCATCGATAGATCTGAATAACTGAACATTCCACGTTTCAGGATCATCTGGATACATAACTGGAGATGGTGGAATGATAACATTGTCAAGCTCTCTTAAGTTGACAAGAATATCTTTTCCACCTTGTTTTCTCCATCTCTGCTCAAAATTAAACAGAACATCCCAAGCAATTGGTCCTTCAACTCGAGAGTGAATGTCATGCCAGGGCTCCCTAGGCCCACCTTTGGTAATCGAAGCCTCAGCAAAATTAGGCTGGTGGAAATCATCGTGGTGTGCAGTGTCCAGTGTTCTAAAAAGTGAATGGAAAGGTGTATCGTATCTCCCATCACAAAGATCAATGCCACCAACAAAACTCACAATCCTCCTCATGTCTGATTCGCCATTGGGCATGTCACTGTCCACTATTACGAGTTTCTGGTGATGAGTAAACATGGTAGAGATTTGTAAATCCTTAACTATGCTTCCACCATCATCAGGATCCCGAGGGCAAAGTACACAGTGCACGTCAGTACCTTTAAAGAACTCTTCAGTTTCTTCGTCATGAGTGGCCATAAGACCATCCTTCTTCAGCAGACGTACAGATGTTCTGTCATCCCATACAAGCATAAGTACTTTAACGCCATCACTCGCCTTCTTCTTGAGCAGCTCTCCGAGTGTGATATCTCCTCCAGGCTTTTGCCTCCTCGAATCTCTCAACAAGTTTATTTCAGTATATACAGACCAGCCAGTAATGTAAATCAAGTGCTTTGCATTTGTAATCGCATCAAACACATCTTCCCAACATCTATGCGGTTCATAATATTTACCCCCCGATAGAGGGATTTTAGGAATAAATTTGTCAGGGATATGTGCATCTTGATACAAAGAAACACGACATCCTGATCTCTGTGGGAAGAAAGTGTAAGGGACACCAGGATATTTAGGATTACCTATTCCATGTCCCCAATTACGATCTCGACTGATATCAAAGAACTGTAGCCTCACATGGATCTTAGAACCTTCTTTTATGGGATTCTTGTCTTCATCCAGTATCTCAATCCATTCATCAACTTCTTCCCCTTCCAAGAGTTCATTAACAGGTAAATAAGCTCTTCCAATTAAGGTTGCACCAATGGAATTGTTATCTTTGACTGTGAATACAACATTTGAAGCCATATGAGCGCAGTAGATGTGAAACGACTCATTCCACCTAGGATTGCTTGGTTCATTTTCAATGACTCTGGTTCTTCCAACCCTTGCCTTTTCCAAATCAACTGTGGCATATATTTTAGAAGCTCCTTTGCCAACACCTACAGTCTCCTCGACGGTCTCTTTAATCTGCAAATATGAGATTTCAACCAATCAGAAATTTCATTAGAGGGAGAATCCTTTTCTAAACAAGTTGAAAGAGTCCATTTTGTATCTAAGAGAAATATATGAATGATTAATGGAAAATTTTCATGAGTGTATGACTTAAGTCATAGATGTCTCGGGAACATTACAGATGGTAAACACTGAATTCATGGAAAAGCGAAGAGTTATACTGCATCGTTTAGTTACATGTTACTTAAAAACAACATTTCAAAATCAGTATTTTTTGCTGAAAAAATGAGGTGGATAAAATACAACTTTAACTTGGCATTGAGAAGAAATAGTGTCCACTGTTCTGTAGGTGTTTCAACACTAACAGGTTCTACTCAGAAACTAATGGACATATCTGTACATGAAATCACATAAAGCAGCTTCACTTCCCTAAGGGGCAAAGGATTGAGATTTAACCTTTTTCATAGCTGAAACACCACTATTCATCATTCAGAAAACTAAGTAAATACCCAAGATACAGAGAGGGAGAGAAGGACCCAATTAGCAAAAAGTCTTGATGATTTAACACAAGTAGTAAGGAGCATGTGTTTCTGCCAGAAGCATTTTAGGGCAGAGTTAGATTTCTCCACAAGCTTCAATTTGAAGTTTAAAATATCCCTGAATTGCACCATGCTATCTATATCAGGAGACTATGCTCATTCATGATTCATAAACTAAAATAACAGAAGTTTATTATGCTGTTATTTTAAGAAATTAAGAGAAAGATCAGCCACAAAAAATAGAGTTCATAGGGTGAAAGCTTAAAAGAGAATTAGAGGAACAACAGTGTTAATGGGAATATATCATGGGTTAAGAAATACAGACAAAACAAATTCATCAGAGTAAGAAATGGCTACACTAATCAGAGGCAGACCCAGTATTTAAAGGTGGAGGGGGCATATGAGCGAACTGCTCAACCAATGTCCCAATCGGACTTTTGATTTTAAGGGTTCCAAGCAAAATATATGACCATTTTTGATACATATACACTTATATATTTAGAATTTTTGCCGAAGTTAACGTATCCGATGACACTCTTCTCCAAACATAGGTCCGCCTCTGACCCTGAGAATATATATGACCTCAACTCAACTACACCAATAGAGTAAGACACGTCTACCAGACAATATGGAACTTCACGATTCAGCTGAATAATGTATTAACATCTGGGGCGGATCTACAATATCGGGTATGGTTTCCCAGGAACCTAGTAACTTTTACCCGAACCTTATATTTGTATCGAGAAATCTATTAAATGTATAACTATCTTTAGCTTGGAAGCCATAAGTAAAATCAGCTTCTGGTCCAGTGGCAAACGGAGGAACCAACTAAAGCTTTATTCCTGAATATGTGGTTAGCTAGGGTTCGAATGCCCTTGTTTACTTTTTAGCTTCACTTTTGTTTTTTTCACAAAACAACACCCCTATGGACTTTTTTGTTTCTCTTTTTCTTTTAAAAACAGACCAAGCCAACATTAAAAAACTTTCTTGGCTGAAAGTATCACTTTTGCCCAAATACGTTTTAAATCCTGGATCCGCCTCTGATAAACATGCTACCAATTTGTTCATTGAGAACAAGGCTACCATTTTAACAGCATACTCTCAGAGTTCAGGCAGAGATTTAGGTTATACCTGCACAATATCTTCACTACCCTCCCCTTCCTCCCCAAAAACAATGGAGGTAAAATAAAATGAAAAAACGAACACGAATTGTGCCTATTTCGGTGTGCTATTTACAGCTTTACACTCATCGCATACTTATCCAACCCCTATAGGGAAGAACATTCCAACTTCATGTTCATATAGAATTTACAAAACATTACGTAGCATATCAAAAGGGACTACAACTAGCGACTGTGAAAGACTGGGATAATTGATGAATCATAAGACCAAAAAGAAAAAAAATGGATAATGCATTCAAGAATACAGAAGTGCAAAAGACCAATTCAAAATCGATGTATGCATAGTGGACCAGCTCAAATTCAAGTGGAGCTCATATATATATTACCTTGCTGAAGAAGTTGCCACCGCCCTTCTCGCGTAGCCTATCAACCTCGTGTACAGTGACATGCAGAGTACCATGAAGCAGAATAGGAGCCATTTTCTCACCTGCTGACAAACTATCAGTGCATGCAAAAAAGAGAGTGCACTCGCAAGGATCAAGAAATTAAGTAAAATAGACCTGAAATCTCACTCCAACAAAAGTGTCGCTAAAAAACATATGTGAGAATATATATGTGTTTGCTGTAAAAAGAAGTGAAGGAAAAGGAAGTGGCGATCCGATAAATCTGTGTTGTTAGAGAAATTGGCCCATAGGTATAGCGAAATACAAAAAGGTTGACTGAGTAAACACAAGTTACAAAACTGCAACATTAATTGTCTTTTGAGGACCTGTTCTTTATGGAAAATAAAATATCTTAAATAAATTAGATCCGGATTTTTGTTTCAAGCCTGATGGATTTGAAGAAAACTAGCAAATTAGAATCACTAAAACCTCACACTACCCGCAATTTAGTATGTATTGAATACTTTCATCAAGATTAAAGTAGTTTTTTTTTCTTCTAAAGAGAAAAAAGCAACAAAAACTAGCTAATCCCTTCGGGATGGCCTAATTGGTTTGGAGGGCGGTCATCCATACAGATGACCTGGGATCGATTTTTCCTCAATTCCTTCTGGGTCGAGCCTGTCGCACAGGGTTTGCTTAGTGCGGTTTACATCCCCTGTGTGGTTTGTAGGCTATTAGCTTACCATAGAGTGCTCACCCGAAGGGCAGAGGTTGTGGCAGAGGCTGTAGCGACTGCGGGTTTTTCTAGGGTTCCAAAAAAAAAAATTAGCTAGAAGTCAAGCATATCTCCCAACTCCCGCAACACATGAATAAATATGCTAGAAGACACGAGTGCGTGCCATTCAAAATATAGACCACAACACATGATAGCTGCTGCGGGTTTTTCTAGGGTTCCAAAAAAAAAATTAGTTAGAAGTCAAGCATATCTCCCAACTCCCGCAACACGTGAATAAATGCTGGAAGACACGAGTGCGTGCCATTCAAAATACAGACCACAACACATGAATCACACTAAAATTATCAATTTACAAGTTAACTTTGTAGTTGCAAGGTAACTCAGCTATCAAAATTAAAGTAATTGCACGTTCAAGAAAATTGATGTTGGTCCAAGCCCCAAAATTTGGGGGGTGGTACTTTAAAATTACTAATTCATTTATTACATTTTATAATAGCTCCCCAAATGTGGTGCCTAATACTTAAAGTGTTGTTCGTTTCTCGATTGAAGAATGTTCCTATTGAATTACTTATAGTTGGGGGATTGATACAAAGCCATTTCAAAGAATTTAGGTTGGGTTCGGTTGGATGAACAAAACATAGAAATTTGGTCCAATCAGTTGGTTGCGCTAGCTAACATCTACAATTTTAACGTAGAACATTTAAACATGTCTCGTAAATGTTAAAAGAAATTGGAAAGTATAATTTTATCTTAAAGCCGTAGTACTGTTCCAGCCTCATACAATGTAAATTAGTCTCAACTGGTTCTCTCTAACGCACAAATTGCTTATTATCTGAAATTTTTTTAACATCCGTTCATCTTGAAAACAATCGGTAATAGTGAGAATAGTAGAAAATAAGATATTCATATGTATGGTACTTGTTTGAAACTGTAGTAATTTTTACCCTTGAATAAATGAATTTGTATCAAACCCTCAATATAAAACAGCAATCGCGTATTCATTAATTTTATTTTGGAGATGTTTGACTTGATTTACTTGCCTGTTTACCCTCAAAATCGGATAACAATTGAATTTGTAAGTGGTTTTAAGGATACACGGATTAACTTGATACAAAGTGATAAATTAAGTTGCAATTGAAATAAACAATGATAAAGTAAATTCAAACCACACGAATTGAACAGTTTCAATCTCGGAAGGTTAGCCACCCTCAAGCCAGATGCACTTTGATCGATATCGCGATATAGAAGAACAAGAGCTTAAAGAGAAAAATAATAATGTATTGCTTTGGAATGCGGGTTACAATGTGCTAAATAAATTATCAGACCCCCTTTATATAGTAGTGGAATCCTACTTTAGGTACAATTCTATAAAAGGTAAAAAATCTCTTGATTTGCCGATTGCCGGCTCCTCATTGATACGTGCCGAGATTTCCGCCGTAATATCAGACCGGTCACGGATATTTCGGTCTTCTCTTATGCTAACAATATTTCTTCGAACTCGTTCGGGGCTAGGATCGATTCCTGGATCACGACCTCGATATTCTCGAAGGCGGACATTCCAACCCCGGGTTCTAGCCCGGTGGGACTTGGGTCGATCTTCAAGCCTTTATTGCCATGTTCCGAACCTGACCTACCATGTCGAAGGCGAGCTCGATTTCGACCGTATACAGATAGTCCCCTCGTTTTTCGGAGAGTAGATGACGAGAAACGACATGAGCTTTCGGTTCTTACTTCGATACCCCGCGACAGAAAAGACAAAACAAACGAAACGTCTCGTCACTCAAGTCTTAATGATATTAAATGCATGTCAGTCGCCGGTCGGCCATTACTGGATGTGAACCGCCACTGAAATACTATAAATACCTATTCCTTTGTTCATTCCAACTTTACATTCGAACCTACTACCCTCGTACCTTCGAAATTTCAATACTTTCTAGCAGTTATACTTTGGTTATTTGAGATCCTTTGCAAGAATCCTTGTTCATTTCCATCTCAAGCTATCAAGTGTACTCCTTTAACTTCCTCTTTTTCCTCATTTTTCTTCCATTTTCAAAGAAACGGTGAAGACTTCAAAAATTATTCTCCAAAAAGAAACTCCTTCTACCTCGCGGCCGGCTACTGAGGAGACCGTTTCGCATATTGCTATCGAAGAACCAATACCGGAACCTCCATTGAAAATGTTCGTCCCTGGAGGGTGCTCGGTAATCGCCGATTTCAAGGTTGAAAAACCTTCCCCCGTACAAGGCCGGCGTGAGGAGGTCTCGAGATACATATGCTCGATCACTGAAAAAGTCCTCCCTACGGTCAAAAAGGATTGCAATTGGGTTGACAAGCACGTGGTGGTTCCCGGACTCGATGAAGACATCACCACTCACATCGAGGGATACTTAGGTGTTTATACTTATCCCTTTATACTGGGCCCATTGGATCCGGTCATCATCGGCTTCTGCAAAAGATATGAGGTATGCCTCGGTCAAATTCACCTCTCATTCTGGAGGATCGTGATCCTTCTTCGGTTCTTCGTGAGCAAGATCGATGGATGCTCGTTCACCGTCCACCACCTCATGCGCCTATACAGTCTCGGATAACAATTGAATTTGTAAGTGATTTTAAGGATACGCGGATTAACTTGATACAAAGTGATAAATTAAGTTGCAATTGAAATAAACAATGATAAAGTAAATTCAAACCACACGAATTGGACAGTTTCAATCTCGGAAGGTTAGCCACCCTCAAGCCAGATGCATTTTGATCGGTATCGAGATACAGAAGAACAAGAGCTTAAAGAGAAAAATAATAATGTATTACTTTGGAATGCGGGTTACAATGTGCTAAATAAATTATCAGACTCCCTTTATATAGTAGAGGAGTCCTACTTTAGGTACAATTCTATAAAAGGTAAAAAATCTCTTGATTTGCCAATTGCCAGTTCCTCATTGATACGTACCAAGATTCCCGCCGTAATATCCGACCGGTCACGGATATTTCGGTCTTCTCTTATGCTAACAATGTTTCTTCGAGCTCGTTCGGGGCTAGGATCCATTCCTGGATCACGACCTCGATATTCTCGAAGGCGGGCGTTCCAACCCCGGGTTCTAGCCCGGTGGGACTTGAGGTCGATCTTCAGTCCTTTATTGCCATGTTCCGAACCTGACCTACCATGTCGAAGGAGAGCTCGATTTCGACCGTATACAATGCATTTAACCATCATACAAAACACAGGTTTTTCCAAAATGCAATATTTATTGAAGTATTGAACACTGTGGTAGTAAATCAAGTATTGGGAACTGATTATTTTCTATGCTCTAGAGTTTCAATTTTTCTGATTTTCTGCACCATATCCGTGGTTTGACCTGGAATCCATGCCTTATGCCTAACCCCTGATACAAAACCATATCTAATAATTTCGGATCGGGTTTGTGAAATAAGCAAATGATTTCGATCCAATTCGGTTAGTTCCTCTAGCCAGTCCAACTCCAATTGCTAATACTTAAATCAGCACTTAGACATTGTTGTCAATTTTACGAGTTAGGAATATCATCAAAATGCTAATTTTCATTCTTTATTATACACCTTATATATTTACCATATTTCATCTTCTTTTATGCGAACAAAAACTCAAAAATGAACCACAATATGATTTTTCTAAGTAAAACATGTTTTTAACGAAAAACGAGTCAACTCAATCAAACATGTTCCCAAGATATATATAATGTAATTTGTTGGATGCCACTCTGATTTAGAGGTAAAGCAAGTGAAATGACAAATGAGTTTCCCACTCAAATTCGTTATGATTCCTATTTATCGTGAATAAAACTTAATAGTGTCTAATGAACTGATATAAAATAGATACCGAACGTGTCAAAATGGAAGAAAAAACTGATACAAAAGTAACAAATCTCTGTGGGCTAACTTGGTCACGTCATCTCAGTCGGTCGATAAGGTCAGTGTTATAGTACTCCAAGGCCATCCTGTGTAAACAATTCCTAATATCTTAATTCTAAGTTTTGTAATAATGTAAAGATTTTGTATAACATTAATGTAATTCATTTATCATGACAAGTTAGTTAATCAATTTATGAATAATCAACAACTCCTAATACTTAACATAAAGATTTACTTGTCATGCATAATCGGGGCGGCTCAATACTTTAGGGGCCTAAAACCAAATTTCCATAAGAGGCCTTTAATTTTTTTTCCTAAAATAAAAACTTTCATATATATTATTTTTTTGAAATCTAATTTTCTAGCTTTTTGAGATGCAAAATTATGAATATTTATTTTATAATCAATTTCTTCTGAAAATTATTTTTCAATTGATAATATAGTTAATCCATTCAATCTCTCTTGCGTCATGGTTGATCTTAAGTAAGATTTTATCAATTTTAATTTTAAAAAACTTCTTTTAAACTTCTAGTTTGTGATCGAGGGTGGCCAGAGGTAACTGTTACAGGAACTGTTATCATTATTCTATAAGCAATATAAGTATTTGGAAAAGAATCAAAAAAAATTTATGTGGATTGAGTATATCGATTAGAGTACTATCATCTCTTTTTTTTTGGGATTGTATCAAAGATTCAACTTTTCTTTTTTTTCTTAAGTTTTGAATCACCGGATTTATACTTTCTATTTGACATATTTAAATTTTAATAAATACTAAAAGGATAATCTATGTGCACGTATTGAAGATATCAAGAAAAACAACGTTATATGAAATTTAATACTAAAAAGTTGGAATAGAAGAACTTGATTCATTAACTTGATGTGAAAATAAATTTTTGTTGCTTTCAATGTACTTCTTGTAAGCTTTAGCTTGATAGAGGAAAAATGCATAAGAATGAGATCTCTTGGAGGCACAAAGGAAAAATATAATAGTAGTAATGTTTGGTAAGATCTGAGAAAGATTTAAAAAAAATCGAATATTATGAAAATCAAGGAAGTGGAAAAGTTAACATAATATTTAATAAGAAAAAGAATAATCACTTGATTTCTTCCATAATTTTTTTGCATTTACACGTTAGCGGCCTATTTTTAAGGAACAAAGATATCTTTCCTTTTGAATTTTTAACCAAAATATGTAACAGGAGTAAAAATACTTAATTTAAAAAACATTAAAGGGTAAAAAGTGGGGCTCCCTAAAGTTGGGGGCCTAAAGCTTGGACTTTAGTGGCTTTACCCAAAAACCGGCCCTGCATGCATTGTATGTATAAACTCCAACTCAAATGTTTATGCCGGTTCCCAATAACCACCGTTTGAATGATTTGATCCGACTTGAAAAGAAACAATTGTGCCACTCCTATGTGTGCATAATGATTTAAGAGAAATTGGCATCAGATGACAACATACAATAGAAATTGGTAAATTTTTGACCTTAAATTATATTTGATAAATATCGTCCAAAAAAATTAGCATTATATAGCCATATCCCAAAAAATTTACTTCCTTATTTATTCTCTCCGTGTAACCCTTCTTTACCTCGCTTTGTGGTCTCCTTATCCCTTTCTCTTCCCAATTCCACCTCAAAATTGCCAAAAACTGTCACTTGATAGCCTTCACTGCCTCTCATACTCACCTATCTTTTTTGTCTCTCTTCACTCTTATCGTTCTTGTTCAGGCAAGACTCGACACAAAAGAGAATCCGTCAGAATCAAAAAGTCAAGGCCACAAACGGATGAATTAATCCCCCATATAAAATATTTTTGTTTCTAATTGTTAGACTACGATCCTTGGGAATCATTATGAAATATTCTGTCATAATGACAATTCGAAAATTACAGAGAAAATTAGTTGAGACTATTCCAAATCATGAACTTATTGTTTCAAGTCAAAAGATTTTTTTTATGTTCCTCAAGGCCACGTCTGGACTGGATTTATATGTTTCTGCCAAGGGAAGGAAGACAAGGGCGCTATATCAATATGTATCTCAGTGTTAGTGGGCTGCTACTTTTTGAAGACCGTAAAGGAGGAGAAATTGGCATACAAAGAAGGAAAAACAATTTTAGCATATATATATTTGTGTATATCTACAAGAAATTATGTGTTATACAATGAGATATACAAAGAAGAAAAATGAGTTTTTGATATACAAAAAATAAAAATAAAATTTTGATATATAGTTTGATATACACGAAGAAGGAAAATAAAGTTGTGATATATATTTTGGTATACACATTATTTTTGATGTATTATACATGGTGATATACAAAATAATATCATTCTTTTTGGGTTATACATATAGATATATTCAAAGAAGGATTTGTTTTTTGATATATATTATGATATACACAAAGAAGGAAAATAGAGTTTTGATATACATTTTGATATACACATTATTGTTGTGATATACATTTATTGGTTATTTGGTGCCAATATCTATAACTATGGCTTTTTTCTGCAATTATGTGGGTAAGTTGTCATACTGAGTCAAAACCCCATGATTTAACAAAGAAATTTGAGAAAATAAAAGACATAAATCTTGGGGTTTAACGTAACTTTCATGTAATTATATTGTAAAATTCTCAACTATAAGTCACTACTATAAACAATGATCCAGAAATAAAGCGTATTACTTTCTATAACAAGTTCAATTATACTAACAGTGTAAATATTCTTCTATTTTATAAGTTAATATAAATATGGCTTCGACTTTGGGGTTAAGAACGGAGGAGGTACTTCACCATTGGATTTTGCTAGAGCTTTTAAGTTGGTAATCGTGAACTCTATTTTTTCGAAGAGGGAGGAGCATTTGTTTACTTTTCGGAGTATGGTGGCTAAGACTTAGATTGATTATCTTCTCCTCAGGAGGTGTGATAAGGGGTTGTATGAGGATTGTAAGGTGATTCCCGAGTGAGAACCTCACAACACAACATAGGCTCCTAGTGATGGAGGTCAGTATTTTGAAAAAGCGGAGGAAGAGGTTTGTTCAGGGTCAACCAAGGATCAGGTAGGGAGTTTTGACTAAGTATAATGCGCAGGAGTTGGAAGGGCGGCCGACAGCTATGGGAGCCAGAAAGAGTGGTGGGGATGCTAACGTTATGTGGACGGCGACGACGGACTGTATAAGGGAGGCAACGATAGAGGTGTTAGGGATCTCGAAGGGTTACTCTGGCGGGCACCGAGGCGACTGGTGGTAGAATGACGCGGTCCAAGATAAAGTGGAAGCAATGAAAGCGGCTTACCTTAAGTTAGGGGAGAGCATCGAAGAGGAGCAGATGAGAGCGAACAGAGAAAGATATAAGGAAGTTAGGAAGGAGGCAAAATTAGCGGTCACGGAAGCTAAGGCTGCTGCGTTTGGTTGGTTACATGAGGAACTAGGGGGAAAAAGTGGGGACAAGAAGTTATTTCGGCTGGCCAAAGCGAAAGAGAGGAAGGCTCGTGCCCTGGATTAAGTGAGGTACATCAAAGATGAGGAAGCTCGGGTATTGATGGAAGAGGCCCAGATTAAGCAAAGATAGCGGTCGTACTTTCATACACTTCTGAATGAAGAGGGGGACGAAAACACCGTGCTAGAGGAATTGGGATACTCCGAGAGTCACAAAGACTTTAGGTACTGTAGGCGTATTAAGGTTGAGGAGGTCGTAGGAGCGATACGTAAGATGAGTCGGGGCAAAGCAATTGGACCAAATGAGATCCCAGTATAATTTAGGAAGCATGTGGGTAGAGCAGGCTTGGAGTGGCTGACTGAGCTGTTTAATATTATCTTCAAGACGAAGAGGATGCCAGATGAGTGGAGATGGAGTATGATGATGCCGTTGTACAAGAACAAATATAATATTCAGAATTGTAACAACTATAGGAATATCAAGTTATTAAATCATACCATGAAAGTTTCGGAGAGGGTGGTGGAAGGGAGGGTAAGGAGGGTGGTGTCTATATCAGAAAATCAGTTCGGGTTCATGTTGGGTCGTTCTACTACGGAGTCTATACATCTTATCAGGAGATTGGTGGAACAATACGGGGATAGGAAGAGGGACTTGCATATGGTGTTTATTGACCTAGAGATGGCATATGGCAAGGTCCCTAGGGACATACTTTGGAGATGCCTGGAGGTGAAAGGTGTGCCGGTAGCTTATATTAGGGCGATAAAGGATATGTACGATGGAGCTATGACTCGGGTTAGGACCGTGGGAGGTGACTCAGATCGTTTTCCGGTGGTTATGGGACTACACCAAGGATCTGTGCTCATCCTGTTCTTATTTTCCGTGGCGATGGACACACTGGCACACTATATTCAAGGGGAGGTGCCATGGTATATGTTCTTCGCTGATGATATAGTTCTGATTGATGAGACACGAGGCGACATTAATGAGAGACTGGAGGTATAGAGGCAGGCCTTGGAGTCTAAATATTTCAAATTGAATAGGACTAAGATGGAATATTTGGAGTGTAAGTTCAGCGACGTGACGGGGGAAACGGACGTGGAAGTGAGGCTTGACTCATAAGTCAACCCCAAGAGAGAAAATTTCAAGTACCTAGGGTTAGTTATCCAGAGAGATGTGGAGATCGATGGGGATGTTATGCACCGTATTGGGGTGGGTGGATGAAATAGAGGTTAGCGTCTGGAGTTCTGTGCGACAAGAATGAGCCACCGAACCTTAAAGGTAAGTTCTATAGAGCGGTGGTTAGACCGGCAATATTGTATAGGGCTGAGTGTCGGCCAGTCAAGAATTCACATATCTAAAAGATGAAAGTAGCAGAAATGAGGATGTTGAGTTGGATGTGCAGGCACACTAGGCTGGATAAAATTAGGAATGAAGATATTCGGGAGAGGGTGGGTGTGGCTCCGATGGATGACAAGATGCGGGAAGCGAGGCTTAGATAATTCGGGTACGTGCGGAGGAGAAGCCTAAATGCCCCGGTTAGGAGGTGTGAGCGGTTGGCTTTGGCAGGTACGAGAAGAGGTAGAGGGCGACCTAAGAAGTATTGGGGCGAGGTGATCAGGCAGGACATGGCGCGACTACAGATTTCCGAGGACATGACTTTTGATAGGAAGGTGTGGAGGTCGAGCATTAGGGTTGTAGGTTAGGGGGTAGTCGAGCATTTTTCTCTTTGTATCGGCTAGTTTGATAGTGTTTTGTCTAGGAATGCTAGCGGTCTATGTTGTGTTTCATACTTTTACATAGTATTTGTGTTATTGCCCTTTCATTTATTTGTTGTCTCTCACGTTGCTGTTATTATTTTTCTGGTTTCTTTTGTTGTTACGGATTTTTTGTCTCTAAGCCGAGGGTCTCCCAGAAATAGCTTCTCTATCCCTCCGGGGTAGGGGTAAGGTATGCGTACACTCTACCCTCCCTAGACCCTACTGGTGAGATTCTACTGGGTTGTTGTTGTTGTTGTTTTAGTTGTTTGACACAAACAAACAATACCAGTAATAATCAACAAAGACACACCCTTTGTGTTTTTTCTTTCACTATTGTAGTGTTAAGAGAAACTGAAGATTAATTTTACCATGACTTAAATGCTATACAATGAATTAAGTCTCCTAATTAACTGGAAGGAATATTATTCACCATACCATCCTATTTCTTTTCTGATAGTTACTGAATACAATCCTAAAAGGGTAATGCATTGATTAATATTACTTAAATTCTCCCTATAACTCGAAAGTTCAACATTTTACACGCTACTAGTAGCAGCATTTATTTCACACAATTATTCAGTTCTCAGCCGTAGATTTGAAGGAGACCGTGAAATATCATTTTATCAATTACTGAATGAAGTACTACAGATTTCGTTTGACATATTCAGGCAGTCCAATACTTATTGCCTTTAGTTCCTTATTTGGGTAAAAATTTATTTCCCGCACTTGACTCATTTATATCTCAATATTTTCATACGCCTAACATTAAGTTTAACGATCGTTTCTTTTTAAAACTTCGTGCTTATAAACATTAAATTCTCCCCAAGTGCTACTTAAAATTCAATAATATTAAACTTATATTATATCAGTTTCTAGTACACACATTATTATCGGAACTGATTGCTTTTCTTTCTTTTGTCGTAATTATAGCTAATTTTCATCATTGCTACTCACATTATTTCTAATACTGATTAGACTAGGACCCTTATTATATTCCGAAAATTCACTTATTCTTCATTCATAATTTAATCTAGTTTTAGCTAAAAAGAGTACTTCGTCGAATTGAATGTGATTATTAGACTTAATCAAACTTTAATAATAGAGCAATAAATTCTGGGAAAGCCACATTAAGACATCGGTTTAACGGACCTGAAACAGCAAGGACCACAATACGTTACATTTCTACATTGGGACGTTTTCGTATATATACTAGATTTTAAACTTATTTATCCAGTTTTGTCTAAATTTTCATATTTACAAGAAGTAACAATTTTTTTTTTACAAAATATATACAAATCCGATCAAAATCTATAATTTATCTACAACATAAATACATATTTTTTGCACAAAATCCGGTCAAAAACTACAATTTACATACAATTTATATACAACTTAATAAGTTGTAGATATTTTGTATACCGTTTCTACATTCGACATACAAAATATATACAATTTGTTCATGTCTTCTTTTGCGAGTTTCAATCTGAAATTTCAACTAAAATCAACTCGAATCTTCACCAAATTGTCTCAAATTTGAGATATAAACTCCAACGGATATTCCCAATCATTTGCAACAACACCCAATCCAAACAAAAAATAATTTCATAAAATTCCATTTTCGAATCCAAAGCTTTGAAACTTTTTAATAGATTAACATAGTTTCCAATTCAATCTAGTCACTTCTAATTAATACTATTTTGTTTATTGATTCCAAAAAGCTAAAAGAATGATAACTAAAATGATTCCCTTCATCAAAGCTAATTTCTTTCTTATTTATTTTCTCGTTTTCATAGGATCCGAGGCAAGAAATTTGCTAAGTACTAATCTTCTCTCTTTTTTTCACTTAACATTAATATAATTTCTTCAGTTAATCCACATGAAGATATTAATATAAGAATACAGATAGAGAGAGAGAGAGAGAGAGAGAGAGAGAGAGAGAGAGAGAGAGAGAAAGAGATCGAAGAGAAAGAGCGATGAGGGAATTTCCTATTCAATTCCTAATATAATCGGATACTCATTAATACTAATTTGTATATAATTGATAAATTGTATATCAACTTGTAATTAAGTTAAAACATAAACAATGAGGGTAAATAAGTTTCTAATATAGTACATATAGGTAAAACCCCCATCCATATTAGGCTACGAAACTGAACTAAACATATAATATTTTTCAACGGTTTTAAAAGGGACTTCTCTTTTTAAAGTGTCACGACCCAAATCCCTCCTTAGGAGTCATGATGGCACCTAGTCTCTAAAATTAGGTAAGCCTAACATTTACTGAATTAATAACAGATTTTAACCAAATAACTATTAAATATGAACCAGATATTTCTATATAAACCAACAATCCCAAGTAGATATACAATATCCTAAAATCGGTAGTACAAGTCATAAGCTCTACTGAGACTACTAGAAAATTTTTAAGTACAACTGTTCCGAAATAGAAATAAATAGTACAAAGTAAAATTTCAGAAGGTGACTCCGAGGCCTGCGAACGCGATGACAGGTATACCTTGAAGTCTCTACTGCGATACTCGATCAGCTATCTAATGATCAACAAGCTCCGAGGTACCTGGATATGCACAAAAATGTGTGCAGCAAGCGTAGCATGAGTACACCACAGTGGTACCCAATAAGTATCAAGACTAACCTCGGTGGAGTAGTGACGAGGAACAATCAAGACACATACTAGACATAATAACATGTACAAGTATGAATATGAAATTAATGGGGAACAATATAAAGCTAAACATGATAAGAATGTTTCTGCAATACTTGCAACAAGAACTAGAATAACAATTAATAACAAGGAGCCAACAGATAATAACGTCATAAAGTAAGCAAAATACAATTTAAGTCCGGTGAAAATCAAGTAAAGGAAAACAAGTAACAACCCAAATAAAACAACTGCTTTCACACAATATTTATCCAAGAATTTCTCCGAAGTACCACACCTCATAATCACAAATCACAGGTCCCAAATCATGAACCCTAATCACTTAGCATCTTGTGCCCTTATAACAAATTACAACCGCATGGACAACTCATATGCCAATACCATTAATACGTCATATCTGCACGCATGACTCACGTGCTAAGGGAGAGATAATATCCAATATCTGCAACGGACAACTCACGTGCTAGAAATAACAATATCTCATAACCGCACTGACAACTCACGTGTCAATAGTACAATATCTCATACAGAAGGCAAGTATACGAGAATACATGCAAATGATAAATAAACATCAGTGTTCATTTTCTTAGACTGATATGAGTGACTAATTACGGTGTATGCTTGCGCATGTGTTCTATCACGACTCTAGTCAACAAGTAAGATCAGAGACAACGAAGGTCACATAGGAAACAACACAACAAAAATGTAAAATACATGACTCACACAAAGTAGGCACACTGCTACACAAATATTATCAACAACAATGCCCCAGGCCATCACAAATCATCCCCGATATAGCGCCCCTTGTCTCGCCGCGTGGGCAACAATAAAGTAAATGCCCGCCTTATCTCGCCACACTCGCATAATAATATTCTCGCCTTGTCGCTCCACATGCGCAAACTCACATATATAGCCCGCCTTTTTACGCTACATGTGCAAGTATCAATAATAACAATAGCACAGGAGTACGACAAGTAAATCAACACAAGAATTACAAAAATACAATGAAATGGAAGAATGAGCTCACAATGAAAGAGATAACAAGTAATAATGGTTTCAAATAAGAATAACTCAATAATGAGAGAGATAATGTGTAACAACGATATCAAATAAGAATAACTCAACAATAGGAGAGATAACATATAACAATAATTTCAAATAAGAATAACTCAACAATAAGATAGATAACATGTAACAACGATTTCAAGTAAGGATAAATAATAATGGAAGAGATAACATGTAACAATGACTTCAAGTAAGGATAAGTCACAATTGAGGAGATAACATGTAACAATAAAAGATGCAACAACGTCAATTAAAGCATATAAGAGTTTATTTGGCAATAAAGGGTAGAACATGAACCAATCAACTTTAAATAAAACATGTAAGGGTAAATTTAGCAATGGAGGATATAACATGATAAGACAACTTCATTTTAATATACATAAGGACCTAAGAGTCTAAATCGGTTAAATTTCTACATATAAGTTGCGCACACACTCGTCACCTCGTGTACACATCTTTTACATAGTTCAAATAGTAAAAACATCCAATCCCTATGGGGTAGTTTCCCCACACAATGTTAGGCAAGATACTTACCTCAAAAACCCTAAATCAACACTCTAAAATAGCTTTTCATTTATAATTCACCTCCGCTCGGCTCAAATCTAACCAAAATCGACTTTAACATCAAATAATGCAAGAGAACTCAATTCCACTAAAAAAAGCAATGATCTTTAAACAATTCTTCAAAAGTCAACAAAATCAACCCCGGGCTCACCTGGTCAAAACTCAGATCCAAGGGTAGATTCTGACTATCCATAACTGCAACGACCCGACTTATCGTTTTAAGAATTTACGCCCCATTCAGTGACTTAAGGTCCCAAGCAACTTCGTAATACGTATTATGACTTGCGTCTGTAGTCGAGTTTGGTTTTTGGAAAGTTCGAAATTAAATTGGAAGAACAATCCTTATTTTTGAAGTTTAAATGAAAAGAGTTGACCGGAGTTTGACTTTTGAGAAAATGACTCCGGAATAGGATTTTGATGATGTCAATAACTTCGTATGCTGATTTCGGACTTAGGCATATGTACGAATTTGAATTTGGATGTCCGTAGGACACTTTGACGCATTTTGGCTAAAGTTGAAAAATAGAAGATTTTTAGAAAGCTTGACCAGGAGTTGACTTTATTGACATCGGAATCAAAATTCGATTCCGGATTGATTTGATACGTTTCAGTGTAAATTATAGAATTTGTAAAATTTATAAACTCATAATTCGATTCGAGGCGCGATTCGTAATTTCGACATTGTTTGATATGATTTGAGCCCTTAGGCAGGTCCACGTTAGGTTATGGGACTTATTGGTATGTTAGGACAGGGTCCCTAAGGGCTCGGGTGAGTTTCGGGCTGGGTTCGGACCATTTCTAGGCCATTTTTAGTTGTTAGTTTTTGGCTACAGAGGTATCCATCGCGATCGCGGACAAACGGTCACGATCTCAAAGAGCAATATTGCTGTTTGGATACTGTGAATAGCGATCGCGGAAGCATTTTTGCGATCGCGTAGAGAAAAATTCTGCTGCACTGACCTGACTTTAGAAGCTTATATCTCACAATCTATAAGGAATTTGGAGATAATCTAAAAAATAAAAGTTGTAGTCCTTTGTGTCTAGTTTTCAGAAAATCAAATCGTTTGCCATTTGGAATTGTGTACAAAAAATTATGATGGATACACTACAGGATGTCTGAGAAGAGTTTGGAAATCGCGAAGAAGAAATTATTGTTGCACAAGGCTGACTTTGGAAGCTTATATCTCGAAATATTTAAGGAATTGGGAGATGAACAAAACATGAAAGTTATAGCCCTTGATGTCTAGTTTTCAAAAAGTCAAATTATTTGTCATTTAGAGTTTTGTAAAAAAGGTTATAACTATTAAAATAGAGGTTGTCTAGAAGAGTTGGAGAGTTTGTACTTCGCGATCGCGATTGGTTTTCCGCAATCGCGAAGAGCAAATTTTGAGCTGGAAAATTTTGTGTTTCGCGATCACGAAGAGTAAATGCCTAGACAGAAGCTATATTTTGAGGTTCTGTCCATTTTAACATATTTGGAGCTATGGAGCTCGGATTGAAGCAATTTTGTAGGCGATTTTCGGGATATTTTCAAGGAAAACATCGGGGTAAGAGTTCTTAGCTCAATTTTGGTTAAGTTACCCGAATCTATTATTATTTTTATCATTAAATTAGTATTTTGGGTTGAAAATGGTAGAAATTTTATAGACTGGGTGGAGGTCGATTCATTATCGGAATGTGATAAAATTGGTATGGTTGAACTCGTATCAGAATGGGTATTCGAATTTCGTAGAATTTTGTCGGGTTCCGAGAGGAGGGCCCCACGTTGACTTTTGGTTGACTTTTTAATGTGAATTTATAAGTCGGCATTTTATTATCCGGAATTATTTCCGATAAATTTTAATGAAGTTATATAATTTATTTAGCTAGATTTGAGCCGTCCGGAGGTCATTTCACGCAAGAAGGCTATTTTGAAATATCGGCCTAACTTCAAAAAGGTAAGTATCTTACCTAACCTTTAGTGGGAAAAATTACCCCTTAGGCATTTAGTCTTATGTGAAAATTGCGTAATTGAAAACCATGTACGTAAGGTGACGAGTACGTACTTGGTTTATATGTGCAAATTACATTGGTTGAAATTCGTAGACGCCCTTATGTATTAAATTAAAAAATTGTTGGAACATAGTAAATACTTGTTTGTTGAATTTATTTTTATATAATAATTTGGTGCGATTGCCACTTTGATTTTTATGCGAATCCCGTATTTTTGTTGATTTGATATTTCCTGGAGATAATTTCATTATGGATTATTCATTTGTAAATAATTTATTAAATAAATTTAAAAGGAGGAATTAATCTATTTGCCAAACATTTGAACAAAAGAAGGCGTTGTTCCTTGATGAATTACTTTCCATTTCATGTTGTTGAAATTGGTATTGAGTTATAAAGGCCGTAAATCATATTGAGGCAAAGTGTTAAATTGTAAAATATTATTTTGTTGAGTTGTTCACTCCCGGATATCTTGTTAAGATTTTATGCACATTATGGTCGAGCCATGTGCTCCTTATTGTAGAAAATAATGTATTGTTGATTTCTATGGCAAGTTGTAATATTTGAGCACTTGAGGTGCAATTTATGATATGTTTTGATATTTGAGCACTTGATGTGCAATTTATGATATGTTTTGATGTTTGAGCACTTGATGTACAATTTATGATATATTGTAATATTTGAGCACTTGAGGTGTAATTTGTGATATGTGGTGATATTTGAGCACTTGAGGTGCAATTTATAATATGTTGTGATATTTGAGCACTTGAGGTGCAAGTTGTGTTATGCTGTGATAATCGGACACTTGAGGTGCGAATTGTGTTATATTGTGATATTGATACGCATGCGGTGGTATAAGGTCTAGGTGTTAAAACGCATGCGGTGAGATAAGGGGGGCTTCATTCACGTGGCTAGTAGGGGAACTACGAGAAGCCATGCGGTATGATAAGGATGGCTAAAACGCAGGATGCTATTTCGGGAAAAATAATTTTTTTAAAACTAAATGTGAAGGCTCCCGCGGTAATATAAGGAAAGATTGAAATTTATTTATGATTTGGGACTACGAGGCGGTACCTCGGGAGTGCCCTTTGTTGATATTTCTCTATGGTTGTACTTGCCTTTGGTTATTTTATTTTTCCGAGATATGTAAATTCCTGTATTCTTCTGTGATGTATTATTTGATTTTATTATGTGTTTTGTATTTTTTATTATATTGTGTTGGCTTTGGCTCTTTGTACAAGACTCTAACGATTTGTGTTTCTGGTTTTACTGATTTTCAAGGTTTGAGTTGTTTTGAATAAAAGAAATTGCTATTATATTTTAATTTAATAAATTTTATATCCAAATCAGTAGCTATCGGATGCTTCATTTTAATTGAAACATCATTTTCTTCCCCCAAACGAGTTCAAAAATAAACTCATTTCTTTGTTGATTTCTTACTTAGTTTAAAAATTGTAAACTTACTTTATTGAAAATAAATTAATCATGTGGATCTTATATACATTGATATTTTAGTACGTGAGTTTTTCGTGCGGTTGTAATAGAGATATAGGCACGAGGTACCGTAAAAGTATGAAAGTGGGTTGAGACCCGTATTTTATGATTATGAAATGAGGTGTCACAAAGTGACTTTTATTTGAAAAAATTATATTCGAAAGATTTTTATTTGAAGAACTTATATGTGAAAGATTTATATTTGAAGGACTTATATTTGAAAGATGTATATTTTGAAGGACTTGATTAATTGGTTGTACTTATGTCCATTATTCGCTTGAGCAATATTTATGGTATCCTTGCTGCCTTGCTGTTTATATCACTAGTTGATTATTGTTGCTATAACTGCTAATTGTCTTTCTATTATTTTTGTATGTTATATTGCACAGGTTATTTGACTAGTGAGTGTCTTGACTATATCCCGTCACTACTCCACCGGGGTTAGTCTTGATACTTATTGGGTACTAACTATGGTATACTCATACTATACTTCTGTACATTTTTGTGCAGAGCTAGGTATTGGAGATATCGGATTCGGACAGAGGTTAGAGTGTGATCGCAAGGATTTAAGATAGAGCTCTTTGGCTGTTGCAATCCCTTGGGTAATTGTAATCGTCTTACCTAGTCTTAGAGACTAAGTATCATCACGACACCTGTGGTAGGATTTTGGGTCGTGACAATAACTCCACGAGTCCATACATGTATTTTGTTTCAAAATTCGAGTTCAAATTGACTCTCAAATCTCAATTCCTCATTTTTCAAAATATAGACAAAGTTTTTCAAAATTTCACTTTGATTCTCAAGGTTTTGATGTTAAAACTCACATATAATCATGTAAAAAAGTTCAAAACTAAACAAAATCGTTTATCTAATAATTGTAGATGAAAATCGCTCTTCAGAATCGCCTCCTACCGAGTCTAGGGTTCAAAGATGTGAAAATGAGACTAAAAATCTCGTCCCTCAGCTTTTGTCCAGGCGCATGTATCGCAAATGTGAAGAAATTATCGCAAAAGCGAAACTCCTCACATCCCCCCTGTCATCGCAAATGTGACGTATGGTCCGCAAATGCGAACATTGGACCATCGCAAAATTGATTAGGATGATTGTAAATGCGATCACTGCTAAGCCTAACTCCTCTTTGCAAATGCGAACACAGGGTTCCCAAATGCGATCCCAGCAGACTCAAGCCAAACATCGCAATTTCGACTCATATCTTGCAAATGTGAGACCTGAAGCTTCTGTGCAAAAACCAGCAGAACTTAAACTCTATCAAACACTCCGCAACGCGTACGAAACTCACCTGAGCCCTTGGGGCTCCAAACCAAATATCAACACAAGTCTAAAAGCATAATACAAACTCGTTCACGCGATCAAATCATCAAAATAACATCTGTAACCATGAATCGGACCTCCAAAATACATGAAATCAACATGAAACTCAAGAACTTCTAAAAACACAATCGCGCGTCCGATTCCTATCAAATCAAATCGGAATGACGCCAAACTTTGCAGATAAGTTTCAAGTGACGAAATGGACCTATTCCAAGTCATGAAATAGAAATCCAAACACGATAGCGATGAAGTCAACCTACGATCAAACTTATCAAAATTCTAAGCCTTAAATTGCCAACTTTCGGCAAAACAACACAAATCAACCTACGGACCTCCGAATTCGATTTCGGGCATACGCCCAAGTCCAAAATCACGATACGAACCCATCGGAGAAATCAAAACACCGCTACGGGGTTAATTTCACAAAAGTTAAACCTTGATCAACAAAGCTTCTAAAGTGAGAATCATTCATCCAAATTCATTCTGAAACATTCGAAAATTAAATCCGACCATGCACGCAAGTCATAATACATAATGTAAAACCACTCAAGACCTCAAACCATTGAACGGAACCTTAAAACTCAAAACGACCGGTCAGGTCATTACATAAAGATAGTTACTTGTATTTACCTTTTAGATGATCTATTTGTATAAAAATAATTTTAACATGTTGTAAGTTAAAGTCTTTCTTAAAGAGTTTATATTTTGACTATGTAAATAAATTTTACGTTATCAAGTTAAGCTGACATATAATAAGAACAATAATGTTATCACCGGGCACTGCTTCAGGGAGGCTAATCAGGTTGCGGACAGAGGCACAAAAATGCTGATGTTTATATTTACACACAATTTGATACTTTACCGAGCAAATTAGAAGTTTTTATATATATATGAGAATTACCAGCTTTTCGAGTAAAAACCTAATATCCTCATTTTCGAGCCACCATGAAGTACACCAGCTCTATTGTTTGTGTGTGTGGGGGGGGGGGGGGGGGCGCATACATATTTGTTCACATATCTATAGTTTGGATGCTCCAAGCTATCAAATTTCGGCCAGGTCTAGCCCTCCTTCTTCAAACGTACTCTTCTTCTGATGGCAATAAAAGGGATACTCATTCATTTCTTTTAAAAACAAATATGTAATTTTACATATAAGTTTAATATAATAATCTCGAAAATAAAGTAACACTAGCATATAACAAGTTACGTTGTATACTCATATACTCCTTAATTGTACTATCTTTCCTTGATGAAATTGCTTGGTAAAATAGTTTTCTTGGTCTGAGCGGCTAGCTAGCAGCTTCGAGTTATATTATTTTTTGGCCTTTCACTTTCATTATCGCCAATCGCCATCAAAAGGTAGCACTTTACTCTGCACATGCAGCCATACCAAAAGAGTACCCTCAAATATGGTACTAAAAGGCAATTAAAGAAGAGATATTACTGCAATAAATTGCACTTTCTATGGTGGTGGGCTAGTGAGAAGTCCACGGGACTTTCAGTAATAGTAGTATTAATTATTTTTGAACTACAAATCACTAATCTCACAAATCATTAACTTTCTCCTTGAATGCTCCTCACACAACCTTCGTACAAAGCTTAATTAACTAAGTAATATGCCAGTAAGCCACTACTGTCTTTTATGTTCAGACCCTTATATGTATCCATCTTCGTAAACTAGTTCGGCATCTTCAACTGTACAACTCTCTCAGTCTCTCTTTCTCTATCAGCTCTCTGACAGTGTGTCTCCGCTAACTCCAAGTATGGTACAGGCAAAGAAGTTCAGAGGTGTAAGGCAACGCCATTGGGGTTCTTGGGTTGCTGAGATTCGTCATCCTTTGCTGTATTTTACCATGCACCTCCACTCTTCCCTGTTTTTTTATTTTTTATTTTTCAACACTTCCTAGATTGGATATTCAACTATTAAATTTAATATGCACATAAATTTTCACTATGCGTTGCGTCGCGTACCACTACCTTTAATTCCATATAACTCTATAGTGATAAAGATCTTATTTCGTGATAATGCGGGTTCAACGTTTAAATTTAATGAGTTCAATCTTTATAGGACTTTTACATCACACATTTATTATTGATAACATGACTATTTGATCGTTTTTATGCTCGTAGGAAGAGGAGAGTGTGGCTGGGAACTTTTGAAACAGCGGAAGAAGCGGCCCGAGCGTACGATGAGGCTGCTGTTCTAATGAGTGGACGTAATGCCAAAACAAACTTCCCAGTGGCAGCACCTAACGAAAACGGAAAAGACAACAACACTAGTGCTAATTCGTCTTTCTCCGGATCATCATCATTGTCTGCTATGCTTAGCGCAAAACTTCGCAAGTGCTGTAAATTGCCTTCTCCATCTCTCACTTGCCTTAGACTTGACACGGAGAGTTCCAGTATTGGAGTGTGGCAGAAGCGAGCTGGGGCTCGGCCCGATTCTAGCTGGGTAATGACTGTCGAACTTGGAAAAAAGAAAATAAATGACAACGAACCAACCCTAGAGGGGGTGCAAGAAAAAGATATAGTAACTGCTTCAATTCCAGAGACTTCAATGGAGAAATTAGAAGGCGAAGAACGTGGCATGGATGAAGAAGAACGAATGGCGCTGCAGATGATTGAGGAACTCCTAAACAGGAATTAATTAATCATAATTTACTTGTTGGACAAGTGGGGCTTATTATAGCTGTTAAACTACTTAGGTAAAATGTTTGGTCTTTACACGAAGGTATAAAGCATCAGATATTTTTCCAAACTATAATAATTAAGTAATATGGAGAGTCTATTAAAGTATTTTTCCGAGTCATTGTCATTGCTGTGTATTCTGTTTGTCCAAGGTTGTGCAACTGTGGTATTATATTTGATAAAGAAGATATAAATGTTAACTGCGATTGAACTACGAATTATTGATATGGACTTCCATAGAAGTAGGGGTGGGCTACAGGGATTTATATACATAGGATGTCGACTTTTTCTGTTTCTAATATAGAAATTAAGTGGTGGGGCTGTGCAATATGATACATATATCTATAGGCATCTGCATCGATCATAGTGGGACTTAGAAAATAAAAGAGATGGTTACAATCACGTATAGGTCCGCTCTTTGCCTGCCAAATGTCTTATTGGTGTTGAGATATATAAAGTCCAACACACAAAGACGTTAGAAGGAATTTTAATATTTAGCAAGTCAATTTCACGTTTTTAAGTTTATAATATTTAAAAAGTGTTGAGGTAAAGCATTTAAGTAATATAATCTGATAATGTAAATTGAAGCTTAGTTATCATTTTTATATATTATGTTATCAATTAATGATTGTAAGGAAAGATGTACCTATAATTTATCTTATTTTTGATGATCTGATTTTGCAAATATTTTTAGAATCTTAGTGCAGAAAACTTAAACTTTATACATTATGGGGTACTCTCATCTCTCTGCGCTCAGCGCTCAACTCAAATGTGCAGGAAAGGTAAAACAAATTCATAATTGATCAGGCTAAATAATATTCTCTTCTAAAAAAAGTAAAGTAGTCTACTAAATCAATATTATGGTGGAGAGAAGCAACCAAACAGCCTTGGATGACATGAAATAACAATATTGGAAATCCTCACCTACCTGTAAATTTATATAATTAGGGCAGATAGAAGAACTTATGTATTATTATCGAGTAGATTTCATTGGTAGAGTAGAGAGAAAGCAGGAGTGAAGTAACATTGTGAGTAACATTCCAAGTAGATTTCATTGATAAATCTCTACTTGGAGTGAAGTAAATTAAACAACATTCTTAAGTGGCTTCTGTGTTTCGATATCTAAAATTGTTTCATATTATCTCCACCCCAGTCTTCTTTGCATAACTAATTCTACGATTCCGTAAAAGTGCTCCCGAAAACTAGTATATAGGAGTAGAAGATTAAATGAACTAACACCATGAATTTCCATAGTGATGAAAAACAAGCGTATAAACTTGTAATATTAAACACAGGATGACATCCTAATCATAAGCATTTACTTTATAGTTGACAAATATTGTCAATTAGTTAGTATAAGTGGCTTTTTATGACGTTAATTAATCGTCCATGTTATATCAATTGGGTCGCAAAGAACACAACATCTTTACCGAATTTGGAACTAAACCATGATGTGTCACTAAACATAACGATGTTTTCAGATGTTTAGTTTAGTAGTGAGCAAACCCGAAATCAGTTTTTGGATAAATGTCTGTATCATGTCACTAGATCAAAAATTGGTTATTTCTGATGTGAAACGACATGGATTATTCTCCAAAAGTTATAACATGCAGATGCAAATTGATGTTTAAATGGAACTACGAGGCGGACACTTAACTAATTCTCAATTTGGAAGCAATTTGATTTGCTTCCAACGTCAAATAGGCAGTTAGAACGGTTACTAGCTCTTAGAACTAATGATTCATCAATGACGGTAATGTTGACTGGTTCCATTTCTTCATACATAGTGTACAGAATATTCAAATCCTAGTTCTATGTGAAAGTAAAAGAGTGGATAAACTTTGGTAGGATTCAAATCCTACTTCTATGTAATGCATGGTAGAGTTGTAATCTTTAAGATGCATTCAAAGCCGCATCTTCAATAATTTGCTTAAGAAAATTATTATTGCCATTTAGCACTAGGTATAACATCTGTAAAAGAAAAAGTTTTATTAGATATAACATATTTGGTGAGAAAATTAAAAAGCAAAAAGTGGAGGGACTAAGTTTGGTAAACACAGGAATCGGTATGTGGAGCTTTCAAGGTTTGTTCGGAATTCCTTAACTGGAGAATAATAAGCATGTGGTGCAGATGCATTAAGGTCTTGGCCAAGTCTTTTATCTTAACATTTACTTTCATAATGACTTAAATAACTACTGGTGGGGACAGTGTGAATTATAGGTGGATCATTAATTTGTCAATTCTACTCATTACCTTCACGTTTTAGTCTGTGTTTAACACAGCACGATTAGCTGTTTAACTCTCAATTCCTGTGGTAGCTAGTAAGGTGTGGGAAAGAAAACATTGTTCTACTTGTATGGGTCAAAAATTATCTCTAATATGATCAAACCATGTTAACATTAATGAGGCATTTACAGACTGTCATGTGTTACCAATACAACTTCAATGGATACCTGCCCAAGGTCGAAGTGATTCCAGGAACGATGAAGGTTGCGGTCGAAGAGTCAGCAAGGATCAAGGTCGAGAAGTCGTCATAGATCAAGGTCGAGCTGGTCGAGCATCCTAGACAAAGTTATAACGGTTAGTTTTAAGATAGGACACTAAAGAGAATATTCTAGTGGATATTCTCTGCACCTGTACTACTAGGGTTTCTAGGAATATGTTCCCTATAAATACAAAGAGACACAAAGATATGGGACATGAGATATTCACTTGTAAGAAAACACATTGACTTTATAGAGAGAATCTCACCATATTACAAGCATACGAAAATAATCTTTTTACTAAGATTCTTATCTAGTTTTTCACTTGATCCAAAAATAACTTGAGTGTTCTAAGACTCATCAATCATTCATCATTGTGAGAAATAATATCCACAGTTTCCACCCCTTTTCGGGTGACTCACACGTTTTTATTTACTTAAATGGCCATTCATTGCTATGTTTTACTATTTAATGTTATCTTCCATCTTTCTAGATCATTGAATACTGTTGTTATTGCTCACATTCATTACCATTTAGTCAAATATACATACTTATTATCTGTCATAAAACCGATAACCTTATATTTTAGATATTATTATTAGCTAAGATTGACTTTTTTTTTATTTAAATCTAATTGGTTGAACCAAGGTCTATATTTTGGGTCAAACAGTTTGGCGCCGTCTGCGGGGACTTTTTAGCTAATTTTTTAGTTTCCTTTAGATCTACAACTCATGTGAGTCACTAACCTAACAAATCGCAAGATTTTTCTCTTTCTCTGCACGTACGGAAACCTACATGGCAAAGTGACAGGTGACTTCCCTGGAAACCTCATAAACGCTATCAACGAGAGCTGCAAAACTCTAGGCGATGATGTGACACCCACTACCTACTCTAGGCGCCAGAGGTCCCCCCCCTCCCCGTTGCAGCATAACAAAACAACATGGAAAAGGGGCCTCCACGTCCACAGGAGAAGGGATGCCACCGGCCATGAAAAAGATCCTCGAAGCATGGTTGACCGATACGCTAGTAAGCATGCTCAACAAACCTACTCCATGCACGGCTACAGAGACCGCAAGAGCCCATGCAGTGCAACGGGCAAACGAACAGGGAGACCAACCAGGCCCTCCAACACCAGGTATAACTCACAATGTTACTAACAATGCAGGTGACAGCGTCCTCGCCGCTGTTCTAAAGAGGATGGAAGAAATGGAGAGCGAAAATAAAGTGCTCAGAGGTCAAATTTAAGAACACCAAGAACGAGTTGACAAGATATCGGGCACCCCCAAGCTACTGCCAAAGAGGGACGTTGGAAGATTCGTAGAGCAGCCGTACAGCGAGGAATCAGCCCTGCATGCCATACCAAAGACCTTCAAAATGCCGTCGAATCTCAGGATATACGACGGAACGACTAACCCCGAAGATCACGTGACTCATTATGTCACCGCCGTGAAAGGCAAAGATCTCACCAAGGAACAAGTGTCCTCTATTTTACTGAAGAAATTCGGCGAAACCCCTTACGGGAGGGGCATTAACATGGTATTTACAGCTACCAGCCCGCTCCATAGAAACCTTCGAAGAAATGGCCGACAAATTTGTAACAACGCATGCCGGAGCCAAGAAAGCCTAAACAAGAGTAAACGACATCTTTGCCATCAACAAATCCTTGGGAGAGGGACTGAGAGATGTCATTTCCCGATTCAAGAGGGTAAGGATGACCCTACCAAACGTGTCCGAGGGAATGGCAGTCGTAGCCTTTCAGAACGGGTTGAGTAGAGGGGGCCCAAGAGCGACCAGAAAATTGCTGAGCCGGTTAATAAAATATCCTCCAACCACTTGGAATGAAATCCATAATGCTTACTGATACGAAGTCCTAGCAGATGGCGATGACCTCAACGGACCAACTCGACAGCTCGTCTCGATATAAGCCGAGCCTAGGAAAGAACGAAGAGATAACATACGGAAGGATCACCTGATCTCATGACCCAATAGGGAACGACATCATCCATACATCAGGGCCCCTCCCCGCCTTCTTTCCGCTACGATGAAGGCTCATCCAGGCTGAGGACGGGGACTCACCGGAACGAGAGAGGTATGCCCCCCTTATTATCTGCTTACAATTTTTGTGTGTCACCTGCATAAATAGTTTATTCCCTGGAAATACTTGGAGCGAAGGTGAAATGGCTGCCCAAGATGAGGTCCGACCCGAGCACCAAAAAATCTGACGCCCTCTGCAAATTTTACCAGGAGCGCGGACACAAGACAGAAGACTGTATTGCCCTCAGGCAAGAGGTTGTGAACATGTTATAGTAGGGACACCTCAAAGAGCTACTGAGCGACAAGGGGAGAAACAACTTCGCCAGAAGACGTGAACACCAAGGCCAGTCGAGGTCACCATCATCAGCTCGTACTATCAACATGATCATCGACGATAGTGACGATGCCTCCATCAACAGCGTTAAATTCACTGCCAACCATAATCTCAAAAGATCCATCACCTATGAACGGTATGACGGACTCGAAGAAAGTATCATTTTCGACGAGTGAGATGCCGACGGTTTGACTTTTCCTCACAATGATGCTCTCGTCATTACTTTATACATTTTCGATACTGATGTCAAATGTATCATGGTAGACGATGGGAGTGGAGCGTGCATTATCCATCCCCGAGTCCTCACCCAAATGAGACTCGAGGACAAGATAGTGTCACGCTGTATCACACTAACCAATTTTAATAATGCAGTTGAACGGACATCGGGAGAAATTACACTCCCCGTCTTGGCCGGCGACATAACGTTGGATACAATATTCCACATCATGGACCAGGCCACCGCATACAATGCCATAGTAGGACGACCATAGATACATCTCATGAGTGTCGTCCTCTCCAGCTTATACCAAGTAATCAAATTTCCAACACCTTAGGGGACATTCAGCATACGGGGAGAACAACACACATCCCGGGAATGCTACCGTATCACCTTAGACAGCACAATAAACCAACTGAAGAAAGACAAGGAAAAAGAGGCATAACAATCAATAGGGCCGAGGTCGACACAAGAAGAGACCAGGGACGTCATCATGGATCCCGAAATGGTTGAAGCTGCGGACTCCACTATAGAGGACCTTGACCCTGTTCAATTAGATCCTAGCTACTACAACAAAAAGGCCTACATGGGCTGCAAACTCCGAGAACCAGGTAAATTTAGTCAATTCTTAATAACTAATGGGGATTTGTTTGCCTTCAGCCATATAGATATGCCGGGCATCCATAAGGAGATCTCCATACACAAATTAAATGTCGATCCATTCGACCCCCGTTAAGGCTGGTCAGACAAAAATTCAATCCTGCCATCAACGATGCTATCCACGAGGAGGTGGAGAAACTATTAGAAAATGACTCCATCAGGGAGTCAAAATACCCCAAGTGGATCACCAACGTAGTGATGGTCAAAAAGAAAAATGAGAAGTGGAGGATGTGTGTAGACTTCACGGACTTAAACAAAGCATGCTTGAAGGATTCGTTCCTATTATCATATATCGACCAACTCATCGACGCGACAGCGGGGCACGAGCTGTTGAGTTTTGTGGACGCGTAATCGGGCTATAACCAGATACTTATGGAAGAAGAGGACAGGGAAAAAATCACGTTCATTACCCACCGAGGAACATATTGCTATGGGGTCATGCCATTTGGGTTGAAGAACGCAGGAGCTACCTATCAAAGATTGGTCACGAAAATGTTCAAAGATCAGCTCGCCAAGACTATGAAGGTATACATCGACGACATGCTAGTCAAATCTGTAAATTCGGAGGACCATATTGACCATTTGAAGGAAGCTTTCGACATACTAAGACGGTAAGGAATGAAACTAAACCTAGAGAAATGCGCGTTTGGCGTAGCCTCAAGAAAATTCTTGGGCTTCTTAGTGTCATAATTGGGGATCGAAGCCAACCCAGACCAAATCAAATATATCGAAGGGATACCGTATCTCCTAACTACCAAGAAACAAGTTCAGAGGTTGACTGGTAGAATCGCCGCCCTAGCGATATTCATCTCGTGGTCATCTGACAGATGTCACAGATTTTTCGACGTATTCAAAAAGGATAACAGCCTCGAGTGGATGCCCGAGTGTGTACAAGCTCTGCGAGAACTGAAGGTGTATCTGCCATCACCACCTTTGCTCTCAAAGCCCGAACCCGGAGAACATTTTCTCATCTACCTAGCCGTCTTCGAAGTGGTAGTAAGTGCAGTCCTTATCCGAGAAAGTAAAGGTACACAATCCCATTCATTATATTAGTGAAACACTCATCGACACCGAGACGAGGTATCCACACCTTGAGAACTGGACCGGGCACTCGTCATAGCTTCACGGAAGCTTGGACCCTATTTCCAGTGCCACCATATCTCGATCGTTACCACCTTTCCTCTAAGAGACATTTTATATAAACCTGAATTATTGAGGAGGCTGACTAAGTAGGCCATCGAGCTAAGCGAGCATGATATCACATATCAGTTGCGAACATCGATAAAGTTGCAAGTGCTCATCGTCTTTGTCGCAGACTTCAGCGCAAAGATAATGCCTAAGGTCGAGAAGGAATCCGTCCAAGCTTCTCTCCAAACACAAGACCTATGGGTCCTATACACAGACGACGCATCTAACACTTTTGGATTCAGACTGGGACCCGTACTCGAGGTCCCTACCGGTGAAGTAATTCGCCAGTCCATAAGATGCCTAGATATGACTAACAACATGTCTGAGTATAAGGTCGTAATTACAGGATTAAGACTAGCACTCAAGTATGGGGCGAAGCAGTTAAAACTCTGTTGTGATTCCCAGCTTATAGTCAACCAAGTCACAAGGACTTTCCCAATCAAATAACAAAGGTTGCAAAAATATCAGATCAAAATTCGTAAGCTACTGCCCAAGTTCGATGACTGTCAGCTCAACCAGATCCCGCGTGCATAGAATCTTGAAGCGGGGCCTCGCCAAATTAGCTGCAGCCACCAAAAGCCTCACAATCGGGGATAAAAGTGTAGTACACTTCCTCAACTCGTCACTAGACATCTGTAAGTTTAACCTAGGATTGGCGCAATCGTATTATTGCCTACTTACAGGACGGCACACTACCGAACGACAAGAAGGAAGCCAAAAAATTAAGAATGCAGGTAGCCAGATATAACCTCCTCCACAGCGACCTATACAACAGGACATATGGCGGCCCTCTGGAAAAATAGTTATGCCCAAACCAATCCCAGCGCGTCCTCAAAGAAGTCTATGAAGGCCATTTCGGCGCTTATTCTGGCGATCGAGCGCTCGTTAGGTGTCTCATACTGGCATAATACTACCGACCCACTATGAATAAAGATGCCTCAAAGTTTGTGAAGAAATGCAAGCAACGCCAGAAATACGCCCCAATAATTTACCAAGCAGGCGAACATCTCCACTCAATAAGCTCTCTGTGGCCATTCATCAAGTGGGTAATGGACATCATGGGCTAATCCACGTCTAATCCACACCCAATAGTGAGTGAAAATGGTCGTTGGAAGAATAGTACCCAACAAGAGTCGGGGTCGATTATCACATTGAGTTTAATATGGGTGTTAGGGGTATACACTTGACGGGAGAAAATGAAATAACTAAATTGCACTTCCAAACAAACGGTTTTGTTTTCTACTTCTAAATTATCAATAATAATTATAAACTAATGAGGCAAAACTAGAAAGCGAATGATTGTTTTTGTTGTTTTTACCAAATGGTTAAAAAACCTAGGGATGTGACATTCACCTAGGTGTTTGCCTAATGGATTAAATACGTTAACACTTGTTTTATTGATCGGGGTGTATTATAGCTCTCAACTCTAAGTTACCCACTCAATACCTCTCGGTCATAGAGTGATTTTGCCCAATTTGGCTTTCTCAAGCCCAAATGGGTATCAAGCTAAACAGTTGATAAGAGCTCAAGTAGGGTTTCCCCATCTCTAGTTCAAACCCTTTAATTAAGCTAATCATAACCTTAATTAGCCTAATTTTTTTATTAGCTAAGTTATCCTAGACTAGGTCCCTCTTTTTCAAGTAAAGACCAAGTCAAAAAGGCATGGATCAATGTTTCCAACCATTAATTCTAAAATTAAAGCACACACAAGGCTAAATAATCAATACTCAATCATAAACAATCATTAAATTAAATACCCATAAGGTTTACACACTAGGGTTGGGTCCAACCCTAGTAAGAGTCTAGCTACTCATAGTGAAGAATGAAGAAAACAAAGAAGAAATGCTAATTAAACTCATAATCTAAGATTAAATGATAAAATATAATGTTTAAATCCCAAAATAGTCACAAACTTCCTAAAATAGCAAAATACAATGGCTACAGCAACTCAAACTTCAAAACTTGACCATAAAATGTGATTCCCGTCTATTTATAGTGGCCTAAAATTCGCTAACAAAAATGCCCCTCTGGAGGTTCTGCGGTCACACAATTCCATGTGCGATCTGCACATTGCTTGGTCTTGCAGGACTTGGATTCTACAACTGCACAATTTAGTTTGCAGCTGCAATGCATCTTCTGCGGCCGCACAATTCTTGTGTGGTCTGCACTTCATGAAAGGCTTCAAGTCTTGGTCATTTACACACTCTCTGAACTTTGAATTCTTTGTCAGTGCGGACCTTGTTCTGCAACTGCACAATTCATGTGCGGTTCGCACATCAGCTTAAAGTCTGTTGGGCTTCTTCACTTGTTCTTCGGCCGCAGAGGGAATTCTGTGGTCCGCACTTTCTTCTTTGGCCGCAGAAATACCTCTACGGACCGCACTTCTTATGTTCTGCGCCCCTTCTTGCCTTGTGAGTCGGAATACTCCTTTTTGAGTCGGATTTCATCGTAAGAGTCCAAATTTTCAACATTCTTGCAATTTGCACACTTTCATTAGTTTTGGGAATATAAATCAATACTTTCGGACTAAAACAAAAGCAAAAAGGAGCTAATAAGTGGTCAAAATTCACACCTATCAACTCCCCCAGACTTAAGTCTTTGCTTGTCCTCAAGCAAACAAATTAGTTCCCACCTCCTCAAAGTCAAAGGTCATTTCAGCGAGTCAATGGTGAGCCATTCATACTCAGTTAGGACCAACAATTACCCACACTACTCATGCATTATCAACAAGGCGACAAGTCAAATATTCATGCACATATAGTTCTAATGTGACATTTGAGCTTCTAGAATTTACTTTACTCATCAAGGACTCTTGTTCTATCATGTAAGTCATGGTGGACTCCAAACTCTTCCTCTTTTACCTTCCATTTGCCAAGCTCACTTCAAAAGTTAGCACTCAATATTAAGCATCGTGAAAGGATCACTCTTCTCTCACAATAATATGTCACAAGTACGGCTTCAAGTACCATAGGCTTGCCCTTCATGTAGATCGCCACTAATGTAAGCCCACTAGGTTCGAAATCAAGTAGGACTTCTTTCGGGTTGTAATGAAGGCTTTTGGATTAGGGTAGGATACCATATGGGTAAGTGGTTACACATTTCCTTAAGCACTCCACATTTTCATTTCTCGGCTCACAATTACCAATTCTTAGAGGCATTTTCTTTTTATTGAGGACTAGAGAGACTTGACATCACTCTTTCTTGTTCATTTCATTCTTTTTCTCCCTTTTTATGCTCATGTTAGGTATCATTACCTCTTTTTGAATCCATCAACCTTTCCACTTATTCTCTTTTGTTTTTGCATTTTTGTTTTTGTTTTTTTCTTTTCTTACCTTCGCTTTTCATAGAGATCTTTTCTTTTCTGTTTTTGTGCCTTGATACCTTTTTTCGAATTCCTCATGTCTCCCTCAAACTTATGCTTTAAGCCACTTGTTTCACAAGAAAGTTAAGGAAAGTTCGGGTGCCAAGAGAAGGTCATGATAAAATTGGTAAAGGCTTATAACATGGTTATCAAATGAGAAAGGCTAGAGACTCAAAGGGGGTTGACTAGGGGTAACGACATTGGTTTGCAATAGAAAACTCAAACGGGCCAAGGAAAACCTACAATCACTTCTCAAACCAAGCAACACTTAGGATTTCGCCTTGAAACACATTCGAGGCAAGTTCTAGACTATCCGCACGGATACTTTGACTAGAAACAATTCATCTCATCCCTCACGCAACTAGATTATAAAAGAGGATAGAGTCGAGAGCCTACAATGACCACATTCAAGTTTAAAGATCACTATGGTCCAATAAACCACTCGATGATCACCAAAGTCAACTCAAGAGTCACAAAGTCACTAACTAGAGCTATTTCTTTCAAAAACCTTGTTTACATAGTTAAGTGTGTTGGTACCAAATGAAGCATGATTAACTCTTCAAGAATGACTTGATTAGGACTTTTTATTCATTACTACTACTACTACTATTATTACTCAAACACAAAAACGAACTCATTCCCTTAAGAAGGTTGTCATGCCATCCATCGTTGGGACGAGTCACCCAGTTCAAACAAAAACTACCTTTGGAAAGAACCGTGGCGTCAAGAAAACCAAAGGCTTATTATCTACAAAAGCATAAAAAAGAAGCTACTCAACAAAACTAAAACTAAAACAGAAAAATAAAGAAGCTAATGGACAATAACTACTAAAGATAGATAAATACAAATAAGAAAAGAAAGAGAATCATCAAATTATTACAGTCCAAATGTATCCAAAATGTATCAATGTATCAAATAAACTCCACCCCCACCCCCACCCAAATAAAATTAAGCATTGTCCCTAATGCCTAGCAAAATAAGAGTGAGAAAAGAAAGGGTGAAGAAAACTCCCTAAGGATCCTTGGACATCTCAGTGTCCCCAGCAATCTCATCATCATCATATCTAGGCCTGGCGGGAGTGGCGAACATCACACACACTGCCTCAGTAGTGTCGGTAGCAAGGTCTGGTTCCTCAGACTGGCCAGCCGGTGCTACCGGTGCAGATGGTGCTAATGGCTTTGGGACGGACTGGTGCGGGTCAAGTAGCATATCAAAAGGAAGATCCCCAGCTGTAGCAAGTCTAACCACCTTCTTTTTAAGCTTGTCCACTGATTTCTTGCTTGCATGGGACTTCCTCATCTTCTTCACTTCCTTTCACAGCTCCTCAATAACTGACTTGTGCTGCACCAATGTGTCCATGATAGTCTTTTGGTTGTCCAGAATCTTCTTCAGCATCTCATCAATGTCAGATGGGGCCAGTGGTTCATGTGAAATGGACTGTGCTGCAATAGTACTGGATAAGTCAGACAGCTTTGCAGTAACTGTCTGCATCCAGTTGTTGAGACTCGCCAATGTCTGGGAGACTCACAGTGCAGATAGTGGAGTAGTGGGCATGGGCACTGGACTTAGAACTGCCCTAGGCTATGGTAGGAGCTGAGGATGATGGCGGAGGCATAGTAGTGGCACTGGAAGAAGGCTCAGCAGAGGTGGATGGAAGATCATTTATCTCGGAAACTACCACTGCTGGCTCATCAGACTGGCTTTTGGTGATAGAAGACTGGACTTTCTTCTTTGGGTTGCTCGCATCCATCAGTGAATATCAGTCGAACGGCTTCTTAGGCTTCACCTTGGTGTCAAAATCTCTCGGCTCTACCTTTGCATCAGTGAGGTACTCTATGATAGTGTTGGGATAAGGGTAGGCCGAGCTATCCTGACGTGTTATCAATGAAATGTTGGCCGAAATACGGCACCCACATTGATTGGGTACCGGGACATGATGGAAGCCACAAGTACTACCCGAGGAATAGGAAGATGAGTCTTATTCTGGCTTGGGTCAAATCTGCTGCAGACAAAGGTTTTCCACCCTTTCGCCTCAAAACTCAAAGTGCTCCGGTGGATGGGAACCCCAGCAGTAATCTATGGTGGTGGTGGCCCCAGTGGTGCTAAGATCTCAGATAACCAAGGTTAGACTTCCTCCTTTATTGTGCACTTCTCTAGATACTCCTTTGGATCAATATCCTTGAAACACAAATACGCATTTAGCGTATGCTGATCAAACCTCACCTTGAGGTTGCGCACTTTGGTCACCTTCGCCCCTTTCTTTATATGAGCAACATTGGCATAGAACTCTCGGACAAGATATTCTTTGTCATCCTCTACTCTCTCGGTGAACCACATCCAACCCTTTCGTGCTCTAAACTGCCTTAATATTGCCGGGTTGTATGTCTCTAAATCTTTCAATAAGAATTGTCCCTCAAGAGTCAACGACCTCATTGGCCACCACATACGAAAACTAGTAAAGGCGGCCAAGCTGACAAATCTATCCTCTCAGACCTCCTTCTTCTTTGATCTCTCCATACATGTAGTTGTACCATCTCCCCCTATACCATCATCAGGGATCTCATGTATAATTTGTGCCTCTGGGACTGGTGTAGCTGATGGGAGTCGTAGTCTGCGTAATTCTATTGTGCGGTGCGCACATTTTAAAATTTGGAGCCGCAATTCTGACTCTCAAAAATATTTACTCTCTGATGATAGAGAAATGGCCGATCTGCGGCCGCAGAGGGAAATCTGCGGTCCACACATTTTAACTTGCGGTCGTAGATTCCTTCTTTACCGAGTTGCCCAAATTCAACATCTGCGGACCGCACAAATTCAAGTGCGGCCGCAGATTTCAAAAGTTACAAACAAACCAAATTTTTTTCTACTTAGGGTTTTTCAATTTCTTGCACAACTAAACATGGCAACATGGTAAAAATACGAAATTACACAAACCCCAAACCCATTAGAGCATCTATTAAGTATACCCAGTCCAGATCTACCCCACATGGACACATAGTTGAATTCTAATAACGGATGGCCTAAAAAGAACTAAAAATCTAAAAATTAAACTAACACAAAAATTTAACATGAGATTGAAGCATACAAGGTAGAGTGACTGTAATGAGTGAATAATCAAGGTAGTGGTGTGTGAGGACAATTAGAAATCTCCAAAAAAATCAACAGAACAAAAGTGTTTTGTTCAAAGAGGGAAAAGTGTACAATGAGCCATATTCTTCTATTTATACCAACTTGTTGAGAAGGGGAAAGAAGTGAGTGCGGCCGCACATTTTCATGTGTGGTCCGCACTCTCTCACCTAGTGGACTCATCTCAGAACTTAATCTGTGGTCCGCACATTTCAGGTGTGGTCGCAGATCGACCTCTGCACTAACAAACTCAAATTCAAAGAGTTGGTATTTTGACATTTCAAATATGCGGTCCACAAGAGAAATGTGCGGCCGCAATGCTCTTCTACTATGGCACATAGAAATGTGCGATCCGAACAAATAAAATAAGTCACACTCATCCCTGTAGTACACTTTAAATCAAGTTAGAACACAAATAACACCTAACTAGAAAAGGAAAAAGGAAAAGAACATGGGTTTCCTCCCAAGAAGTGTCTTATTTAACGTCGCGGCACGACGGAGAATACCCTCAAATGAAGTGAATGACCGCCACCACGTGGCTATCTCCAACCTTGCCCACGTAGTGCTTCACCCGGTGACCATTGATTCGGAATACTTCATTATTTTTGTTCTTCAAGTCTAATGCACCAAAAGGTGTCACGCCAACAATTTCAAAAGGACCACTTCACTTGGATTTTAGCTTCCCTAGAAACATCCTCAACCTTGAGTTAAATAACAATACAAGATCGCCCACCTTGAACTCTTTGTTCCAAATTTATTTATCATAAAGATATTTCATCTTTTCGTACAAGGACGAACTCGCATAAGCATGGTACCGGAACTCATCTAATTCATTCAAATATGAAACCCTCAAGTTAGCTGCTACATCCCAATCAAGATTCAACTTCTTTAGAGCCCACATTGCCTTGTGCTCTAGTTCCACCGGAAGATGACAAGCTTTTCCTAACACCAATCGGTATGGAGATATTCCGATAGGTGTTTTGTAAGTCGTCCGATAAGCCCATAATGCATCATCATGCTTCTTGGATCAATCCGTCGGATTAGAATTCACTGATTTAGACAAGATACTCTTTATCTCCCGGTTGGAGACTTCCACTTGCCCACTAGCTTATGGGTGATAGGGAGTCATGACTTTGTGAGTAACATCATACTTACTAAGTAAAGTGTCAAAAACTTTATTGCAAAAGTGTGACCCCCAATCGCTTATAATTGCACGTGGAGTACCAAATCTTGTGAAAATATTCTTCTTCAAGAAAGTCACTACACTTCTCGCCTCATTGTTGGGTAAAGCGATGGCCTCAACCCATTTGGACACATAATCTATCGCGACCAAGATGTAGGTGTTTCCATAAGAACTAACAAAAGGTCCCATGAAGTCAATGCCCCATATATTGAAAATATCAATCTCCAAAATAGTCGTGAAAGGCATTTCATTGTTTTTTAAAATTCCACTAGCCCGTTGACATTCATCGCATCTTTTCACTAACTCACTAGCATCCTTGTAAATAGTGGGCCAATAGAAACTACAACTAAGCACTTTGGCCACCGTTCTTGCTCCACCATGATGACCGCCATATGGCGAAGAATGACAAGCCCCAAGAATATCACCTTGCTCTTCTTCCGGTATACACCTCCTAATCACCATATCCGCATAAATTCGAAAAAGGTATGGTTCATCCTAATAATAATCTTGACAATCCCTTTTGAGCTTCTTCCTTTGGTTTGAAGAGAACTCATCCGGAATGATTCCACACACAAGAAAATTTTCTAAATCTGCGAACCATGGCACCTCTTTCATTGAAATTGCCAAAACTTGCTCATCGGGGAAGGAGTCATTGATTTCAAGGCCATCATGCAGCCTCCCCTCCTCCTCCAAACGAGATAAGTAGTCCGCCACTTGGTTTTTACTATCTTTCCTATCTTAGATGTCAATATCAAATTCTTGTAACAAGATCACCCATCTCATCAGCCGAGCTTTGGAGTCCTTTTTTCTCATAAGATAACGAAGCGCCACTTCGACAAGAGTGGGTTACTCTAGTGGTGAGCACCCTCCACTTTCAACCAAGAGGTTGTGAGTTCGAGTCACCCAAGAGTAAGGTAGGGAGTTCTTGGAGTGAGGGAGCCGAGGGTCTATCGGAAACAGCCTCTCTACCCTAGGGTAGGGGTAAGGTCTGCGTACACACTACCCTCCCCAGACCCCACTAGTGGGATTATACTGGATTGTTGTTGTTGTTGTTGTTGTTGTTGTTGTTGTTGTTGTTGTTGTTGTATAATAGAACCACCGCATGATCCATATGGACAATAACTTTTTCACCCATCAAGTACAGGTGGAACTTCTCAATTGCAAACACAATAGCAAGGATCTCTTTCTTTGTAACGATATAGTTGACTTGGGCACTATTCATGGTCTTACTACCATAGTAGACCGGATGGAAAATCTTGTTGATGTGTTGCCCCAAAACAGCCCCAACCGCTACATCACTTGCATCACACATAAGTTTAAAAGTCACACTCCAATTTGGAGCGGTGCTGATGGGGAGTAGTTGTCAACTTAAGCTTCAATAATTCAAAAGCTCTCATGCAATGATCATTGAAATTAAATTTGACATCCTTCTCAAGAAGCTTGCACAACGGGTTCACCACCTTAGAGAAATATTTGATGAAGCGCCGGTAAAAACCCGCATGGCCTAAGAAACTCCGTACACCTTTCACCGAAGTTGGGGTTGGAATCTTAGAAATCACCTTAATCTTTGCCTTGTCAACTTAAATTCCATTCCTTGAGATTTTATGGCCAAGGACAATACCTTCCTCGACCATGAAATGACATTTCTCCCAATTGAGCACCAAATTGGTTTCTTCACATCTAGCCAACACTTTGTCCAAATTTGCAAGACAATTATCAAAAACATATCTAACCACCGAGAAGCCATCCATGAAAACATCAAGGTAGTCCTCCACCATGTCCGTAAAAATAGCTATTGTACACATTTGAAAAGTTGTCGGTGCATTACACAAACCAAATAGCATCCGCTTGAAAGCAAAAGTACCATAGGGACATGTAAAGGTTGTTTTCTCTTGATCTTATGGAGCAATGAGAATTTGGTTGTAGCCTGAGTACCCATCAAGAAAGCAATAGGAAGCACAACCGGCCAATCTATCAAGTATTTGATCTAAGAAAGGAAGTGAAAAGTTATCCTTCCTTATGACTTTGTTGAGCTTGGGATAGTTCATACACACCCTCCAACCGGTCACCGTTCTTGTAGGAATCAATTCATTCTTGTCATTGGTGACCACCATTATGCCCCCTTTCTTTGGGACACATTGAACCAGAGAAGTCCATGAACTATCAGAGATGGGGTATACAACCCTGGTATCCAACCACTTGATAATCTCCTTCTTGATAACTTCTTGCATAGCCTCATTGAGTCTCCTTTGATGTTCAATAGATGGTTAGCGCCATCCTCCAACTTGATCTTATGCATGCAAAAGGCGGAGCTTATACCCCAATATTCGCCAAGGTCAAACCTATAGCCTTCTTCCTCTTTTGTAGCACCTTCACGTTAGTCAAATAAGAGGAAATAGTAACAGGTAAAGTAGAACAAGGGCCAAGAAATTTATACCAAAGATGTGGAGGTAATGGCTTCAACTCCAAGGTAGGTGGCTCTTCAATCGAGGGCTTTGTTGGATGAGTCTTCCTATTTTCAAGATCCAAGGACAATTTTCGGGGTGCATAGTTATACGATCCCAATCCTTGCAAAGAGTTCACACATTCTATGAAGCCATCCATCTCGTCATCATCAAATTTGAGCAAGACGGCCTCCAACATTGATTGTAGAACTTGTATTATCAACAATGACATCGGTCACCAAATCCACAAAAGAACACACCTCATTGCTATTTGGTTGTCGCGTGGACTTGCACACATGGAATATCATTTCTTTCATCACCAACCCGAAAAGTGAGTTCTTCGACTTCAACATCACAAAGAGCCTTACCTGTATCAAGGAAAGGTCTCCTAAGAATAATTGGCACCTCATAATCAACCTCATAATCTATAATGACCAAATATGCCGGAAGAATGAATTTATCAACCCGGACCAAAACATCTTCAATCACACCCAACGGCTTTTTCATGGTACGATCGGCCATTTGCAATCTCATAGAGGTGGGTCTTGATTGCCCAATTTCCAAGGTCTTGAAAACCGAATAGGGCATCAAATTTATACTTGCCCCAAGATCACAAAGAGCTTTAGCAAACTCGACACTTCCAATTGTACAAGGAATCGTGAAAGCACCGTGATCCTCCAACTTAGGAGCCATTGAATGAACAATTGCACTCACTTAATGAGTGACTTTTATGGTCTCAAAATTCATTGATCGCTTCTTTGTCACAAGATATTTCATAAACTTTGCATAACCGAGCATTTTTTCCAAAGCTTTTACCAATGGTACATTGATTAAAAGACTCTTCATCATTTGAATGAACTTCTTGAATTGATTCTCACCATTTTGCTTGGCAAGTCTTTGATGGTATAGAGGTGGAGGCTTAGGCAATGGTGCCTTTGCCTTTTGCACTACCGGCTCCGGTATGTCAATAATTTATTCCCTAGACGGGTTCACCTCCTCTTGTGTCTCATCCACACTATCATCAATATCAATCTGAACTTCCTCATTAGGTTGCACAATATTGTTCGGGATCTCTTCTTCTTGCATCACTTAATCATCATCAACAAGTCGCCTTCCACTTGAGGTGGGTGCATTCCCGCCTCTTCCACTTCTTGTGATAACCTCCATGGCATGCCCCATATTGTTACCACCCTTTGGGTTTACTACCGTGTCACTTGGTATTGCCCCCTTAGGACGAGAATTTAGAGCTTGAGAGATTTGCCCCATTTGAACTTATAGGTTTCGGATTGATGTGTTGTGTGAGGCAAGTTAGGCACGACATTCTTTTCCATCATTTGCTTGAACATACTTTCAATACGTCCCATCTCATTGTTTGAAGAACTTAAACCATGGGAAGGATAAGGAGGTGTGTTGCTCGGTTGTTGGTACATCAGGGGACTTTGAAAATTCGACCCCGGATTGCCTTGATTGTTACTCCATCCACCTTGATTTCTACCTCCCCAATTTCCTTGGTTGTTTCCACTCCAATTTCCTTGATTGTTGTTGTTATGCCAATTACTTTGATTGATAGAATTCCAATTGCCATGATTGTTTTGAGGTCGCCATTGTTGTTCGTTTGGGCCTTGGAAATTATTTCTTTGCCCTTGAAAATTATTCACATATTGCACTTCCTCATCTTGTTCATTATAAGAATCATCTTTCTCAAAACCACCATCATCTTGCTAGGGATGGCAAACGGTGCAGGGCGATGCGGTTGCGGGGCAAACCCGCATAAACCCGCGAAGATTTCAACCCGCCCCGCCCCGCAAAGTATAATTTACTATTTTTAAACCGCCCCGCCCTACCCCGTGCAAACCCGCCCTGCCCTGTCCCGTGCAACCCCGCCCCGCATAATTATTTTTTTTAATTTTTCTAATTTGAGAATATTATCAAAAGACACCTATTCCAATGCATTATAATTTATATATTCTTCCTTCTAGAGAAATTTGATGCAATTTTTCTTAATTTTACTTCTTTCGTTGGTGTTAATGTATAAGTATGCGTCGTTTTGGATTGTAATGTATAATTTGTATTTGAGAAACTTGCATCTTTGACAAACCATCCACCCTTTCGTTTCCTATAATAAAACCATTAAAATCCATTACTGCTTCAAAACAAAATAAACAAACAAACAAACGACAACCAATTGATCGATTGCATAGTATATATCAACAACAATGAACTGGTCCATTTTAATATAAACATGAACTAACCATTCAAAAATCTTTAAAAAAACAAAGCAGTGAATTGCAAACATGTATTAATATTGTTTGCAATTGTACTAATTGCAAACAGCGAATTGCAAACACAGTGAATTGCAGCGACTTTGTGTTTAGACTTTTAGGTTTTAGTTATGAGTAGAGCATCGTTTTAATGGTGGATCTTATTCAGATCACCTTATGGAACATTGGTCCGGTATTGCCAAGCCGACGGCATTTTCGCATTCTCATTCAAGATTTCACATGCCTCCGCATAAGGTGTAGTCATAAAGTTCTCACTAGCTAGTTGATTCACTACACATTGGTTGGTTGTATTATTCTCATGATAAAATGTTTGTTGAATCATGTTTTGTCATATCGTTGTTGGGACATTCCATAACCATTGTTCTATAGCGCTCTCATATCTCGTGTAGTGGTTCATTCAGCTCTTGCTTGAATGCCAAGATCTCATCTCGAAGTGTAGCCATGTGCTCGGGAGAGAAAAACTTAGCAATGAACTTTTCCGCCAACTCTTCCCAAGCGTGAATTGAATAGTTCGGCAATCGTTCCAACCAAACTAAAGCTTTCCCCCGTAGAGAGAAGGAAAAAAGCCTTAGCCTCAATGCATCCTCGGAAATATTAAGTTATTCTAGACTAGATCCCTCTTTCTCAAGTAAAGACCAAGTCAAAAAGGCATGAGTCAATATTTGCAACCATTAATTCTAAAATTAAAGCACACAAGGCTAAATAATCAACACTCAATCTTAAACAAGCATTAAATTAAATACCCATAAGGTTTTGCACTAGGGTTGGCTCATAACCCTAGTAAGAGTCTAGCTACTCATAGTAAAAAATGAAGAAAACAAAAAAAACATACTAATTAAACTCATAATCTAAGATTAAAATGATAAAATATGATGTTTAAATCCTAAAATAGTCACAAACTTCCTAAACTAGCAAAATACAATGGCTACAGCTGCTCAAACTTCAAAACTTGACCTAAAATGTGATTCCCGTCTATTTATAGTAGCCCAAAATTTGCTGATAAAAATGCCCCTTAGGAGATTCTGTGGCCGCACAATTTCATGTGAGGTCCGCACATTGCTTGGACTTGGATTCTGCAGCCGCACAATTTGGTCTGCAGCTGCAATGCATCTTTTGCAGCCGCACAATTCTTGTGCGGTCCGCACTTCAGGTAAGGCTTCAAGTCTTAGTTATTTGCACACTCTCTGAACTTTGAATTCTTTGTCAGTGCGGACCTTGTTCTGCGGCATCACAATTCATGTGCGGTCTGCACATCTGCTTAAAGTCTGCTAGGCTTCTTCACTTGTTCTGCAGCCGCAGAGGGAATTCTGCGGTCACACTTTCTTCTGCGGCAACAGAAATACCTCTGTGGACCGCACTTCTTATGTTTTGCGCCCTTTCTTGACTTGTGAGTCGGGACACTCCTTTTTGAGTCGGATTTCATCGTAAGAGCCCGAACTTTCAATATTCCTGCAATTTGCACACTTTTATTAGTTTTGGGAACATAAATCAATACTTTCGGACTAAAACAAAAGCAAAAAGGAGCTACTAAGTGGTCAAAATCCACACTTATCATGGGTGCCCTCCCAGCAGGGTGAGGTAATGTACGATTTATTTTAGTTTTAACTGACTATTTCTCTAAATAGGTGGAAGCGGGAGTGTTCGCCCAAATACGCAAACAAGAGGTAATCACATTTGTATGGAGAAAAATCATTTGTCGATTCGGCCTACCCAAAGAGATCAGTTGCGACAACGGACCTCAGTTCACGGGAAAGAAAAATGTTGAATTCTTCGAGAAATGGCACATTAAGAGGATACTTTTAACCCCATATCACTCAGCGGATAATGGGCAAGCAGAATCCTCCAACAAGTCCATATTAAACATCATGAAGAAAAATCTCGAAAACGCCATGGGATTGTGGCCGGAAATACTCCCCGAAGTATTATAGGCATATAGAACCACCCCAAAAATAAGCACAGGAGAAATACCCTATTCTCTCATTTATGAAACCGAAGTAGTCATACCGGTCGAAGTCGGATAACTAAGCCTACGGTACTCCCACAAAAGTGGTACTATTAACGACAAAAGTAGAAAGTAAGAACTCGACGAGATCGACGAACGAAGAGATATGGCGTACATAAGGATGGTCTCCCAAAAGCAGCAAGCGGAACGATACTACAATAAGAAAGCAAAGATCCGACTGCTCAATGTCGGGGACTACGTACTCAAAGCCAAAACCCAAGCAAGCAAAGATCCACGAGAAGGCAAACTGAGAACAAACTAGGACGGTCCATACAAAATTACTGCCAAAGCAAACAAGGGTTCGTTCCAACTAGAGATAATGGAAGGAAAACAATTACCAAATAACTGGAACATCAACCACCTCAAATACTTCAACTTCTAAAAGGAAGAAGCGCCTCCCAAGTCGTACTCTTTTTCCCTCACTTAAGTTTTGTCCCATTAGGGTTTTCCCAATGAGGTTTTTAACGAGGCGATTAAAGGGACACTTCGAGTCAAAGTATGCGAAGGAAGGACCTTTTTCTCTTTCATTGCCCGACTCCTCAATACTCTCCAAGTCAAAAATGAAGGGACTAGATAGACTGGAACTGAGACTGGAATGCCACCCAATGCCTAAAGTTGTAACTTTCTCCAATCATGTAATCAGAACAACAACGTCAAAGTAATAGAAACTTACGTTTATCAAAACCACCTTAACAAAAGGTTAAGTTTGACCCAGATCGAACTACACCTATCTGTGATGACCCAAAAGCTCATCTTATGTTTTAGAACTCGAATCTGCACTCTTAAGCCTTAAAAATCTCATTTTTACCCTCCTCAATTTGTGTGCACAGTCCGAGCATGTTTCCGGAAAGCTTTTATGTTGAAAATTGATGAAAATAAGAATTTATGTCTTAAAAGTTGATTTTAGTTGACTTCGGTCAACATTTTTGGTAAACGGATGCGGATACGTATTTTGACGGTCCTGGTGGGTCCATATCGAATTATGGGACCTGGGCGTATGCCCGGAATCGAATTCAGAGGTCCCTAGCTCGAGTTATGAATTTTTGATGAAAATTAAAAGTCTGAAAATTTATTGATTTTAAGAATTGGTTGATGTTTGTCCTTGTTAATACCGGGTCCGTATTTTTAGTTCCGGAGCCCGGTATAGGTACAATATAATATTTATGACTTATCTGTGAAATTTGGTGAGAAACGGAGTTGATTTGACGTAATTCGGACGTACAGTTGAGAAGATAAAAATTTTAAAAGTGTTCTTGAGAATTTCATTTGATTTGGTGCTAAATTCATAGTTCTAGGTGTTATTTTGGCAATTTGATCGCGCAAGCAAGTCCGTATGATGTTTTAAGACTTGTGTGCATGTTTGGTTTGGAGCCCCGAGGGCTCGGGTGAGTTTCGGATAGGCTACGGGATGTTTTGGACTTAGAAAAACCTGGTATTTTTGTTGTATCTAGTGTCTGCTATGTTGTGCTTCGCGATCGCGAAGGGGAAACTAGGCTGGGAGGATTTACTCTACGCGAACGTGAGATAATAGTCGCGAACGCGGAGCATTGGGGGGAGTTGCTCTACGCGAACGCGTAGCTTTAGCTAGGCTGGGCAGGGGACCTGGGGAAGCTCTACGCGAACGCGAGCCATTTCACGCGAACGCAAAGGCAAGGCGGGCTAAGCCTTCGTGAACGCGTAAAGCCTCCCATGATTGCGTAAGTCCTTAGGAGGGTGCTCTTCGCGAATGCGGCAGTGTTTATGTGATCGCGATGAACACTGTCGCCCAGCACTTAACAGAATCCAAACACGGGATTTAGCCAAAAAATTTATTTTTCTCAAAAATCAAACGGTGTGAGGCGATTTTTCAAGAGTCATTTCTTCTCCCAAAGTGTTGGTAAGTGATTCTAAACCATTTTCTTACAATTACCCATTACATTCATGAATTATCAACCTAAAATCTAGAGTTTTCATGGTAGAATTAGGGGTTAGGGTAGAAACAAGGGATTTTGGAAATTTGGGAATTTAGACCTCAATTTGAGGTCGGATTCCAAAATTAATTACATATTCGGGCTCGGAGGTGAATGGGTAAATGGATTTGGGTCCGAACCTCGGGTTTTGACCAAGCGGGCCCGGGGTCGTTTTTTGATTTTTTGGAGAAAAATTTGGGAAATTTAATTTATGCAATATATTTGATTTCTTTAGCAATACTTGATATTATTGAGTCATTTTTGAATAGATATTTGATTTCTTTAGCACTATTTGATATTATTGAGTCATTTTTAAATAGATACGAGTGGTTTGGAGGTGTATTCCAGAGGAAAAGCTGTGATTGAGAATAAAGTGACCTTCAGAGCGAGGTAAGTGTTGTGTCTAACCCTGACTTGAGGTAATTAGGAACCTTAGATTACTTGCTAAGTAAAATTCATGTGAGCGGCGTATATGTGAGGTGACGAGTACTTATGCACCGCCAATTTACCTGTTTTCCAGCTTTCTCTTTTTTTCTTATATTGTCTTTTTCCTATGCCTAATTGCTACGTGTTATACTAGTGTTGTTCAATTTATCGTTCATATCATGTTTACGGATTTTCTGGTGATAATTGAGTTTTTATTTCAAAGTTGAGATTGATATTATGGAACCAAATGTTGAAGTAAGATTTGTACTTGTTATTCTATCTCTCTGTTATTATTTATGCATTGTATTATGGTAAGGGAGAGTGTTAATGCACGAAGGGTGATGCCATGCCATATTGTGAGTGTTAATGCACGAAGGGTAATGTCGTGCCATGATATGAACGTTAATGCACGAAGGGTGATGTCGTGTCGTTTCTATTGATTTTATGGTGAGATTGAGAGTAAAAGCATGAATGGTGATGCCGTGCATTTTTCCTTTACTATATTCACTATTCTTGTTGATTCATGGTATGTTGACTGCTCCGGTTATCATTCTGTTAAATTTCTTTATCTCGTATTCCCCTCAGCATGTTCCCCTCCCGACATTTCCTGTTTAGTTCTTCATTTCTGTTATATGTATATACACTGTTAAATTGTATAGGTTGATTTGTAGGTGCCTTACCTTAGCCTCGTCACTACTTCGTCGAGGTTAGGCTCGACACTTACCAGTACACGGGGTCGGTTGTACTGATACTGCACTCTGCACTTTCTGTGCAGATTTTGGTACCGGCTCGGGTTGATCGAGATTTTTGCTATTGGTCCGATGTCCGGAGACTCAAGGTAGATCTGTCGGCATTCACAAACCTTGAAGTCCCCGTCTATATTTTCTGTCCTACTGTTTCTTTCATTCAGACAGTTGTATTTCTTTCAGACTATTACTTGTACAAAATTCTAGAATGCTCGTGAATTATGACTCCAGATCCGGGTGGTAGTAATTAATACAGTTTTATAATATTCCGCACTTATCATATTTCATCTTAGTTAATTATTGTTATTTACTGAATGAAAAAAAGGAATTGGTTTAATGATTTTCTAATGTTAGCTTGCCTAGCAAGTGAAAGGTTAGGCGCTATCAAGGTCCCGTCGTGGGAAATTTCGGGTCGTGACAAGTTAGTATCAGAGCACTAGGTTGCCTAGGTCTCATGATTCACGAGCAAGCTTAGTAGAGTCTGGAGGATCAGTACGGAGACGCCTGTGATTATGTTCCAGAGGCTATGAAGTTTAGGAACAAATTTCACTTTTATTCTTCTCTGTCGTGCGATGTTGTTTTCTCAATACTGATTGAACTTTTCTATTCTTATTCTCTCGCAGATGGAGAGAACACGTACCGCTTCCTCAGCTGAGCAGCAGCCATAGCCTCTAGTGGTAACTCCTACGAGGGGCAGAGGTTGAGGCCGAGGCCGTGCCAGAGGCCGAGGTAGGGGAAGGGCTCAACCCAAAGCCCGAGCAGCATCCCCAGCAGTAGAGCCTCAGATAGATCTTGATGAGGAGATTCCAGCTTAGACTATTCCTGTCGGACCAGCTCAGGTTCCGGAGGGGTTCATTGCCACCCCAGTACTTCAGGACGCTTTGATCCATTTGGTGGGCCTTATGGAGAGTGTGTCCTAGACTGGCGCATTTCCCATGGCACCAGCCGTCTCTCAGGCTAGAGGAGGGGCCCAGACTCACACTACTCCCGCTCCGGAGCAGATAGCTCCCCAGTATCAAGCTCCAACAGCTCATAGAGTCGGAGTAGTTCAGCCGGTTATTGTGCCACAGACCGGTAATGGGTCAGCTATGTCTTCTGAGGCTTTATGGAGGCTGGACAAGTTTACCATGCTCTTCCCATTTCACTTCAGTGGTGCTCCTTCAGAGGATCCCCAGGAGTATCTTGACAGCTGTCATGAGGTTCTACGAAACATAGGTATAGTGGAGACCAATGGAGTTGATTTTGCTGCATTTTCAGATGACTGGTTCCGCCAAGAAATGGTGGAGAGATTACTTATTGACCAGACCAGCTAGGTCGCCTGCTCTTACTTGGGACCAGTTATCCCAGCTCTTCATAGAGAAGTTTCTGCCTATCACATTGAGAGAGGAGCATCGTCGTCAGTTTGAGTGTCTCCAGCAGGGCAGTATGACTGTTACCCAGTATGAGGCCCGTTTTGTGGATTTGGCCCGTCATGTTATTCTTTTGCTTCCCACCGAGAGAGAGAAGGTGAGGACGTTTATTGATGGACTTGCTCAGCCTATCAGATTGCAGATGGCTAAGGAGACTGGGAGTGAGATTTCTTTTCAGGCGGCTACTAATGTCGCCATACGAGTCGAAATGGTTCTTACTCAGGGAGGTCAGGGGTCTGACAAGAGACCTCGTTATTCCAGTGAGTTCACGGTGCCTCATCTAGAGGTAGGAGTACTTTTGGTAGAGGCCATCCTCCCAGGCCATTTCATTCAGCACTCCAGGCATCCCACGGTGCCTCAGGTGGTCGTGGCCCTCAGATGCATTATTCCGAACAGCCAGCCTACAGTACACCACCAGCTCCTATTAGTGCACTTTCACCCCAGAGTTATCAGGGTGGTTATTCAGGTCGACAGGGTCAGTTTCAGGGTCAGCAGTCAGAGCAGCCAAGGTTATGTTATACTTGTGGTGACCCGAGGCACATTGCTAGATTTTGCCCTCGGACAACGGCCACCTTACAGCATCAGAGTTCTCATGCCATGGTTCTGGCACCGGTTGCTGCACCACCTGCTCAGCCAGCCAGAGGCAGGGGTCAGGCAGCCTAAGGTAGACGCCAAACTGTTAGAGGTGGAGGTCAGGCCGTTAGAGGTGGAGACCATCCGATTAGAGGTAGTCCCAGGGACGTAGCTGAGAGTGGTGTGGCCCAGCCCCAATGTTATGTTGTCCCAGCCAAGCCTGAGGCTGAGTCATCTGACGTTGTTATCACAGGTACTGTTTCAGTTTGCAGTAGAGTTGCTTCATTTCTATTTGATCAGGGGTCTACTTACTCCTATGTGTCATCCTATTTTGCTTCATATTTGGTTGTGCCCCGTGATTCCTTGAGTGCTCCTATGTATGTGTCCACACCAGTGGGGGATGCTATTGTTGTAGATTGTGTTTATCGTTCGTGTGTGGTCACCATTGGGAGTCTTGAGACTCATGTAGATCTTCTACTTCTCGATATGGTTGTTTTGATATCATAATAGGTATGGATTGGCTGTCACCTTATCATGCTATATTAGATTGTCACGCCAAGACAGTGACCTTAGCCTTGCAGGGATTGCCTAGATTAGAGTGGAAAGGGACTCTTGGCCATTCTACCAGCAGGGCTATCTCTTATGTGAAGGCTCGGCATATGGTCGAGAAGGGGTGTCTAGCTTATTTGGATTATGTCCGCGATTCTAGTGCGGAGGTTCCTTCCATGGATTCAGTTCCGGTTGTTCGCGAGTTTCCAGAGGTGTTTTCTATAGACCTGTCGGGGATGCCACCCGACAGGGATATTGATTTCTGCATTGATTTGGCTCCGGACACTCAGCCCATTTCCATTCTGCCATACCGCATGGCCCTGCTAGAGTTGAAAGAATTGAAGGAACAGTTACAAGATTTTCTTGATAAGGGCTTCATTAGACCTAGTGTCTCACCCTGGGGTACACCCGTGTTGTTTGCGAAGAAGAAAGATGGATCGATGAGGATACGTATAGATTATCGGCAGTTGAACAAAGTCACCATCAAGAACAAGTATCCATTGCCGAGGATTGATGATTTATTTGATCAACTTCAGGGTGCCAAGGTGTTTTCAAAGATTGATTTGAGATCTGGTTACCATCAGTTGAGGTTTAGGGCATCCGATGTTCCTAAGACAACTTTTCGGACTCGGTATGGGCATTATGAGTTTCTAGTGATGTCATTTGGGCTGACAAATGCCCCAACAACATTCATTGATTTGATGAACCGGGTGTTCAAACCCTACTTGGATTCCTTTGTGGTTGTGTTTATTGATGATATCTTGATCTACTCCCACAGTCGAGAGGAGCATGAGCAGCACCTTCGGATCATTCTTCAGATTCTGAAAGATAGCCAGTTATATGCTAAGTTCTTAATATGCGAGTTTTGGTTGATTTCGGTTGCTTTCTTGGGTCATGTTGTATCAGCAGAGGGTATTCAGGTGGATCCTAAGAAGATTGAGGTAGTTCAGAACTGGCCTAGACCCATATCAGCTACAGAGATCCGTAGTTTCCTGGGTTTGGCGAGCTATTACCGTCGATTTGTGGAGGGGTTTTCATCCATAGCAGCCCCGTTGGCCAGATTGACCCAGAAGGGTGCCTCGTTCAGGTGGTCAAACGAGTGTGAAGCGAGCTTTTAGAAGCTCAAGACAGCTTTGACTGCGGCACCGGTATTGGTGTTACCCAAAGGTTCAGGACCTTATACAGTATATTTTGACGCATCTCGTATTGGTTTGGGTGCGATACTGATGCAGGGTTGCAAGGTTATTGCATATGCTTCGCGGTAGTTGAAGGTTCACGAGAATAATTACCCTGTTCATAATCTAGAGCTAGCAGTCATTGTTCACGCGCTGAAGATTTTGAGGCACTATCTTTACGGCGTGCCATGTGAGGTATTCACGGATCATCTGAGCTTGCAGTATTTGTTCAAGCAGAAAGAACTCAATTTGAGGTAGAGAAGGTGGTTGGAGCTATTGAAAGACTATAATATCACCATATTGTATCATCTCGGGAAGGCCAATATGGTGGCCGATGCTTTGAGTAGAAAGTTAGTCAGTATGGGTAGCCTTGCATATATTCCAGTTGGTGAGAGACTGCTTGCAAGGTCGTATTTGTGTGCCTAATGTGGATGGACTTCGTGAGTTGATTCTTGAGGAGGCCCACAGTTGTCGGTATTCTATTCATCCGGGCATCGCCAAGATGTATCAGGACTTGCGGCAGCATTATTGGTGTAGGAGGATGAAGAAAGACATAGTTGCATATGTAGCTCAGTGTCTAAATTGTCAGCAAGTAAAGTACGAGGATCAGAGACCTGGTGGTTTGCTTCAGAAGATAGAGATTCCTGAGTGGAAGTGGGAGCGTATCAATATGGATTTTGTTGTTGAACTTCCACGGACTCATAGGAAGTTCGATGCAGTTTGGGTCATTGTGGATAGGCTGACTAACTCAATGCATTTCATTCATGTGGAAGTTACCTATTCCTCGGAGCAGTTGGCAGAGATTTATATTTGTGAGATCGTCCGTCTTCACGGGGTGCCCATGTCTATCATTTTTGATCGAGGTACGTAGTTTACCTCGCACTTCTGGAGGGCAGTACAACGTGAGTTAGATACGCGGGTTGAGTTGAGCATAGCATTCCATCCTCAGGCGGACGGGCAGTCCGAGCGCACTATTCATATCTTGGAGGATATGCTTCGCGCATGTGTTATAGACTTCGGAGGATCGTGGGATCAGTTCTTGCCCCTTGCAGAATTCGCCTACAACAATAACTACCACTCAAGCATTCAGATGGCTCCCTATGAGGCATTATATGGTAGGCGGTGTCGGTCGCCAGTTGGGTGGTTTGAGCTGGGAGAGGCTCGGTTGTTGGGCACAGACTTAGTACAGGATGCCTTGGATAAGGTCAAGATTATTCAGGATCGACTTTGCACAGCTCAGTCCAGGCAGAAGAGTTATGTTGACCGTAGAGTTCGTGATGTTGCATTCATGGTCGGAGAGAGGTTCGGAAATAAGGTGTAATGAGGTTCGGAAAGAAGGGCAAGTTGAGCCCTAGGTATATCAGACCTTTTGAGATTCTGGAGAGAGTGGGAGAGCTGGCTTACAAGCTTGCGTTGCCACCTAGTTTAGCAGTTGTTCATCCGGTATTCCACGTGTCCATGCTTCGAAAGTATCACGGCGATACGTCCCATGTGTTTGATTTCTGCTCTGTCTAGTTCGACAAGGATTTGACTTACGAGGAGGAGCCGGTGGCTATTTTAGCGAGGCAAGTTCGCCAATTGAGATCAAAGAGTTACCCTTCAGTTCGAGTGTAGTGGATAGGTCAGCCTATTGAGGCAGCTACTTGGGAGTCCGAGTCCGATATGCAGAGTAGATATCCTCACCTTTTCACCAGCCCAGGTACTTTTCTATGTCCGTTCGAGGACGAACAGTTGTTTTAGAGTTGGAGAATGTGATGATCCAAAAGGTCATCTTATATTTTAGAACTCGAATCTATGCTCTTAAGCCTTAAAATCTCATTTTTACCCTCCTCAATTTGTGTGCGCAGTCCGGGCATGTTTCCGGAAAGCTTTTATGTTGAAAATTGATGAAAATAAGAATTTATGCCTTAAAAGTTGATTTTAGTTGACTTCGGTCAACATTTTTGGTAAACGGGAGCGGATCCATATTTTGATGGTCCTGGTGGGTCCGTATCGAATTATGGGACCTAGGCGTATGCCCGGAATCGAATTCGGAGGTACCTAGCTTGAGTTATGAATTTTTGATAAAAATTAAAAATCTGAAAATTTATTGTTTTTAAGAATTGGTTGATGTTTGGCCTTGTTGATACCGGGTCCGTATTTTTGGTTTCGGAGCCCGGTATAGGTCCAATATAATATTTATGACTTATCTGTGAAATTTGGTGAGAAACGGAGTTGATTTGACGTGATTCGGACGTCCAGTTGAGAAGATAGAATTTTAAAAGTGTTCTTGAGTATTTTATTTGATTTGGTGCTAAATTCATAGTTCTAGGTGTTATTTTGGCGATTTGATCGCGCGAGCAAGTCCGTATAATATTTGTAGACTTGTGTGTATATTTGGTTTGGAGCCCCGAGGACTCGGGTGAGTTTCGGATAGGCTACGGGATGTTTTGAACTTTAGAAAAATCTGGTATTTTTGCGGTATCTGGTGTCTGCTATGTTGTGCTTCGCGATTGCGTAGTCACTCTCACGATCGCGAAGGGGAAACTGGGCTGGGGAGAATTTACTCTACGCAAATACGAGACCATGATCGCGAACGCGGAGCATAGTTGCTCTACGCTAACATGACCCGTCTAACGCGAATGCGTAGCTTTCGCTAGGCTGGGCAGGGGATCAGGGAAAGCTCTACGTGAACGCGAGCCATTTCACGCGAACGCGAAGGCAAGGCGGGCTAAGCCTTTGCGAACGCGTAAAGCCTCCCGTGATCGCGTAAGTCCTTAGGAGGCTGCTCTTCGCGAACGCGGCAGTGTTCACGCGATCGCGATGAACACTGTCGCCCAGCACTTAACAGAATCCAAACACGGGATTTAGCCAAAAAAATTCATTTTTCTCAAAAATCAAACAGTGTGAGGCAATATTTCAAGAGCCATTTCTTCCCCAAAGTGTTGGTAAGTGATTCTAAACCATTTTCTTTCAATTACCGATTACATTCATGAATTATCAACCTAAAATCTAGAGTTTTTATGGTAGAATTAGGGGTTAGGGTAGAAACTAGAAATTTTGGAAATTTTGGAATTTAGACCTCAATTTGAGGCCGAATTCTAAAACTAATTACATATTCAGGCTCAGGGGTGAATGGGTAAATTGATTTTGGTCCGAACCTCGGGTTTTGACCAAGTGGGACCGGGGTCGATTTTTTGACTTTTTGGAGGAAAATTTGGAAAATTTAATTTATGCAATATAATTGATTTCTTTAGCAAAATTTGATATTATTGAGTCATTTTTGAATAGATACGAGTGATTTGGAGGTGAAATCCAGAGGAAAAGTTGTGGTTGAGAAATAAGTGGCCTTCAGAGCGAGGTAAGTGTTGTGTCGAACCCTGACTTGAGGGAATTAGGAACCTTAGACTACTTGCTAAGTGAAATTCATGTGAGCGGCGTATATGTGAGGTGACGCGCCACCAATTTACCTATTTTTCATGTTTCTCTATTTTTCTTATATTGTCTCTTTCCTATGCCTAATTGCTACGTGTTATACTAGTGTTGTTCAATTTATCGTTCTTATCATGTTTACGGATTTTCTGGTGATAATTGAGTTTTTATTTTAAAGTTGAGATTGATATTATGGAACCAAATATTGAAGTAAGGTTTGTATTTGTTATTCTATCTCCCTGTTGTTATTTATGCATAGCATTATGGTAAGGGATAGTGTTAATGTACGAAGGGTGATGTCGTGTCATATTATGAGTGTTAATGCACGAAGGGTGATGCCATGCCATATTGTGAGTGTTAATACACGAAGGGTGATGCCGTGCCATATTGTGAGTGTTAATGCACGAAGGGTGATGTCGTGCCATGATATGAGAGTTAATGCACGGAGGGAGTTGCCATGCCGTTTCTATTGATTTTATGGTGAAATTGAGAGTAAAAGCACGAAGGGTGATGTCGTGTATTTTTCCTTTACTGTATTCACTATTTCTGTTGATTCATGGTATGCTGACTGCTCCGGTTATCATTCTGTTGTATTTCTTTATCTCGTATTCCCCTCAGCATGTTCCCCTCCCGACATTTCCTATTTAGTTCTTCATTTTTGTTATTTGTATATACACTATTAAATTGTACAGGTTGATTTGTAGGTACCTTGCCTTAGCCTCGTCACTACTTCATCGAGGTTATGCTCGACACTTACCAGTACATGGGGTCGGTTGTACTGATACTGCACTCTGCACTTTCTGTGCAGATTTTGGTACCGGCTCAGGTTGATCGAGATTTTTGCTATTGGTCCGTTGTCCGGAGACTCAAGGTAGATCTGTCGGCATTCACAGACCTTGAAGTCCCCGTCTATCTTCTTTGTCCTACTATTTTTTTCATTCAGACAATTGTATTTCTTTCAGACTATTACTTGTAGAAAATTCTAGAATGCTCGTGAATTATGACTCCAGATCCGGGTGGTAGTAATTAATACAGTTTTATAATATTCTGCACTTATCATATTTTATCTTAGTTAATTATTGTTATTTACTGAATGAAAATAAGGAATTGGGTTAATGATTTTCTAACGTTGGCTTGCCTAGCAAATGAAATGTTAGGCGCCATCACGGTCCCATCAGTGGGAAATTTCAGGTCGTGACACTATCGGCCCTCGCCCGCATCTCAAGAAAAGTTAAGTTCGACCCAGCTCGAACAACTCCTATCGGCCCTTGACCGAACCTTAATAAAAGTTTAAGTTCGACCCAGCTCGAACAAACACATATCGACCCTCGGTCGCACCTTAACAAAAGGTTAAGTTCGACCTAGCTCGAACAAACACCTATTGGCCCTCGGCCACACCTTAACAAAGGTTAAGTTTGACCGCGCTCGAACAAATACCTAACGGCCTTCGATCGTACCTTAACAAAAGGTTAAGTTCGACCAAGCTCGAACAAATACCTATCGGCTCTCGGCCACACCTTAACAAAAGGTTAAGTCCGACCCAGCTCGAATAAATACCTGTCGACCCTTGGCCACACCTTAACAAAAGGTTAAGTTCGACCCAGCTCGAACAAACACCTATCGGCCCTTGGCCACACCTTAACAAAGGTTAAGTTCGACACCACTCGAACAAATGCCTAACGGCCCTCGGCCTCACCTTAACAAAAGGTTAAGTTCGACCAAGCTTGAATAAATATCTATCGGCCCTCGGCCACACCTTAACAAAAGGTTAAGTTCGACCCAACTCGAATAAACACCTATCGGCCCTCGGCCACACCTTAACAAAAGGTTAAATTCGACCCAACTTGAACAAATACCTATCGGCCCTCGGCCGCACCTTAACAAAAGGTTAAGTTCGACTCAGCTCGAACAACACCTATCGGCCCTTAGCCACACCATAATAAAAGGTCAAGTTTGACTCAGCTCAAACAACACCTACATTTAACAAAAGGTTAAAATTTACCAAGTTTGAACAACACCTACCGTCCCTTGGCCGCGATTTAAAGAGGTCAACATTCGACCAAGTTCAAATGACACATATCGACCAAGTTCAAATAACACATATCGACCCTCGGCCATGTTTCGATAGAAGGTTAAACTTAACCGAACAAGAAGCTAAGTCTGAACAAGTTCAAACCTAACCGACCGATCCTTAGACATACTCGATCTATGCGGACAAAGGGGTGATTCAACCCATAGCTATTCAACCCAGAGACTACGACTAGTCAAAGGACGATGGCAAAAGTATGAAGGAGCAAAACACGAAAAGTACAGGAACAAGTCACGGCAAATAAGAAAGGCACAAATGAAAGCAAAAACCAACTTTGATATTTATAGACAAAGGTTTCTTACAAAGGCTCTTGAAGATGCCAGCAAAAATACACAAAAATATAAAAATAATTTACTACTGCCCATCGCCATCATGACCCACAACGTCTTCACTGGTCCGGTCTTTAACGCCGGCACTGCCCCAATTTCCAGTGCCCTCTCCATTCTTGCCCGGAAGGTAAATAGAATCGTACCAGGCCTCGTCCTCAAGTTGATATATAGCATCCTCCCCGTAATCATTTTCTTTGTCGGGGTGAGGCGTAGTCGGGTTGTAGCCACAAGCAACCCGAACTTCGCGAGCCTTGACCCGAGCATCATCGAAATCTGTGGCAGGAACGGAGCCATCCACATGCAACTCACGAAGCACATACAGTCGGGCCTCGGCATGAATCCATTCTTCATACAACTCACATGGGACGTTGGGGAAGCCGGAAGTCGTACATGAAGAAGGTCATGCAAGAAGTTTGGCCTTTTCGGCCTCCAGGGCAGCAACTCGATCATAAATATCGGAGGACGTTTTTTCCAACTCCCCAATCCTTTCATCGAGCCGTTCTTTAGCCCACGCCGCCGACAAGTCATTTTCTCGCTCAGAACGAAGGGTTCGGTTTGCTAATTCAAGGAACTCCACCCTTCTCCGAGCCTCCGACCGAGAAGACTCTGCCTTATCAAGCTCCTCCTGCTTCTCGGCGACCTCGCCGCTGAGAGTCTCCACCTTGAACTGAAGCTCTTTAAGTTGGACTTGCAGCTGAACCACTTGGGCTTGGAGATCGCTGCATTGGGCCTCTACGCCCCTACTAAGCTCAAGATCCTTCTTTTTGATCCTCAACGTCCCTTCAAGGACTCTACATTTCTCCACATCCTGCATCAGCTCCTCGTCCCTCTTCTTTAGTCCTCCCTCAGGACCCGCACATCGCCGCCTTCGCGAAGCCGACACCAGAGCTCCCGATACTTTCCAAGGCACGTTACATACTTATCTTTCAAATTCACGTAAATTTCTTTATGTCTCCTCTCCCGTCGAGTACTCTCAATCTCTAGAATTACCATCTACAAAACAAAGAAAAAGAGTTAGAACTTACAAAGAAACTAAAGCATAAGGAAAAGAACAAACGAAAGTCATACTTACCCAGAGAGCGAGACCAACAATGTTATTTGACAGAGTGAGCTCGTTTATCATCTCGAGGGTCGTACCCTCAACCTCAGAACAAAGAGGACTGAGGGCAGGGACTACTCCATCGGTATTTACAAGCAGATTACGATCCATTGGAATTGTAATAGTTCTGGAGCCCCCTTCTAACCTCACCTAGAGTTGAGTAAGTCCCTCATCGATCATCCTCAACTCATCCAGATCCATATCGGAGTCAGACCCAGCATCCTATCCAGCATCAACTTTCTCTCTGCCATCAACAGAAGAGGGGACATCCATTGCAGCCCTAGAAGATGAAACCTCCTCTTGCCTCGAAAGTGTGAGGCCGTCGTCAGGCATCCTGCCATCGACCGTCTCCCCCGCAGGATGCATCGATGCACTCACGTTCATCTTCTCTAAATGTGGGACCTCAGATTCTACCATAGTTCTCTCTCCAAAATGCATTGTGGCCATCTCTCGAAGAACGAAGTCGCCTTCTTCCATGTCGACGTCTACTCGTCTATCTCCTCCCACATCCATGGCTCTCCTCTTATGAGGCATTAGACTACTGTCCTCGGGAGAGATATCGTCGTCCTCATCAACCAGTGAAAAGAGTTGAGGAGCGAAAGCAGCGGATGGAATAGAAGCATGTTCTTTGACTGTGACAACCGAGGGAGGGGTCAGCACAGAAGTGGTGGTAGCCGCAATAGGGTAGAAGACGAAGGTGCAACAGCCTTCCTCTGAAAGGATGGCACCGGTGCTCGGCTCCTTCGAGAAGACCCTATCCCTTGGAAAGAAATAAACGTTGAAGTTAGCAAAATGAATCAGCTTACAACGAAAAATGAAATGACCACGGGCAAATAGAAAAGGTTACCTGTCGAAGGAAGAGTCGGTCTGAACTTCTTGATGAAGCTCGGCCAGTCGCAGATCCCTACAATGTGGGGGAGGATTTGCTCTACCCAGTCAAAAATGCGCATGACAAAAAGGGGAGGTTGATTGTTGGCTACAAGGAAAGGGAAAGTCCTTAGATTAATTCCGAGCAACTAAAGGAACACAAACAAAAAACGAGCACTTACGTGTGTAATTCCAAGCCTGGGGAAAGCCATCGACGTTAGCCACCACGTCCTCAGTCCTGACGTAGAAAATATTGAGCCAGAACTAGCGACTGGCCTTATCGTCCATCTTCACCACCAAATATTTGCCTCCACGATGGTGAAGATTCAACATCGTTCCCCTATAGAAGCTAGGGACGAAGAGACGAACCAAACTTGGTCATCATTCTAATAATTTTGTAGATGTACGGCACAAGCTGAGCAGGGCATATGCCATAGTGATGACAAAATTCCTCCACCAACGGAAGGACCGGTGAGAAAGGGATAAGTGTATAAAGCGCAGTATCTGGGGCGATGAACCTGCACCACATCCTCACCAGCCGGGATCAGTTCGATATGGTTTGGAAGGCCGAATTTGGCCTTGAGTTTTGCCAATTCTTTAGGCATCATCTTCGATAGAAAAATCCCAGGCACAACGTTTGGTAATTTGGTGAGGTCGGACCTAACGTCAGGATTGCGGGGGATTATTTCCTCCACTGACGGGTATGGTTCATCAACAGCAATGGCGGAAGCACCCTCCCCATGAGAAGGAAACATAATTGCTAAAGGAGCAATACAACTCCCTTCACCATCGTTTGATGGTAAGTTAGACATGATGCAAGTAGTAAAAAAGAATAACAAGCAGGAAAGAATGGGGATGGAGTGGGAAACAGAGTGAGGAAAGGAAGTTTAGAGAAGAAAATGGCAAGAAGAAGGATGATTCTCTAGAAAGTTCGAAGAAACAAACTTCAAACTCAAGTCCAAAAACATCTATTTATAGAGATCATGGCATAGACCCGAAAACGGCTCGTCATAATTGGCACCGGAATCGAAATGGCAGATCCAATCAAGGGTTACGCACGAATCGAGGCAACATATCAGGAATATACGTCATAATGACGTCTGATGTCATGACGGCGTTCTAATCCTTGGATAGGATAACTCCAATAAATCGCCCGGGAAACTTGAGCTATTTGAAATACGCCGCCAACAGAGGTCCACATGGCTTATTCGACACGACGATTACAAGTCATGTAGCTTACTTGATAAGTTCGATCGAAAACGACATTATCCTCTCATTAAGCTTACCTGCGAGGACGACCTCAATAAGTGGAGGGACTAACTATATGGGTCAAAAATTATCTCTAATATGATCAAACCATGTTAATATTAAGGAGGCATTTACAGACTGCCATGTGTTACCAATACAACTTCAATGAAGACTTGCCCAAGGTCAAAGTGGTTCCAAAAACGATGAAGGTTGCGGTCGAAGAGTCAACAATGATCAAGGTCGAGAAGTCGTCGTAGATCAAGGTCGAGGTCGAACATCCTAGACAGAGTTATAACGGCTTGTTTTAAGATAGGACATTAAAGAGAATATTCTAGTGGATATTCTCTGCACATGTACTATTAGGGTCTCTAGGAATATGTTCTCTATAAATAGAAAGAGACACAATGATAGGGGACATGAGATATTCACTTGTAAGAAAACACATTGACTTTATAGAGAGAATGTGACCATATTACAAGCATACATAAACAACCCTTTTTACTAAGATTCTTGTCTAGCTTTTTCACTTGATCCAAGAACAACCTGAGTGTTCTAAGGCTCATCAATCATTCTTCATTAATATCCACATATCTCACCCATTTTCGGGTGACTCACACATTTTTATTTACTTAAATGCCATTCATAGCTATTTATTGCTATTTAATGTTATCTTTCATCTTTTTGGATCATTGAATACTGTTATTATTGCTCACGTTAATTACCATTCGGTCAAATATACATATTATCTGTCATAAAATCAATGACCTTATCTTTTGGATATTATTATTAGCTAAGATTAACTCTTCTTTATTTAAATCTAATTGGTTGAACCAATATCTATATTTTGGATCAAATAGTACTTGTACTTGACATTGTCATAGTTATGTTTGCTTTAATATTGGAGTAACAGGAGTTTGGTAGCTTAAAATATCAATATTTCATTTGGATGTTATAGGAGGGCAAAAACTGTTCATTAAAGCAAGTTGGGGACCTTCTTTTTGTCTACTTAGACGAGAACTTATTGCAAGTGTTCGATTATATATGTAGCACATATCACGGGCTAAAGATCTATATAATATTAAAAGCACAAAGGTTATTAGTGAAATGTTGTTCGTCTTTTTTACTCTTTAAAAATAAATTTAATATTAGACAAAATTATAATTTGAGTTATTTTCCTAATATTTACTACTTTAAAATCAATCAAAAGTTTGCTTATCAAAACATTCCTTATTTGAACTAGGTAAAAAAATCCTAAATTTAGGATATTAATATAAAAGAGCTTTATTTCCTTATGGGTGACTTTGATTTTCGTGAACACGAGACGTAAGAATATATTGCTTCTCCCAAGTTTTTGTCTATTTCCTTTCTTACTTTGTTATAGCTAATTTAATTATTTTAGACTAAATTAATTATATTATTAATAAATTTATTCATTAAAACTTACTACAATTATAAATGATAAATATATAACATTTACCAAATACTAATTATCCATTAATTAGTTTTTTCCATCCTGTGCAATTAAATCTGTGTCTCCTATTCCTAATCATGCAAATATATATAGTTATACTTAGAGTTACAAAAGTGCATCTATTAAATTACATATTTCTTCCTTTTATACTAGCTCAAAAACTCTTCTACCATTTTGAAAAAAGAGAGATATGCAACACCTTATTAGCCTTTTTATTAATGTATAGGCGATTGTGATATGGCTACACAATGTATATTAACAATATAAGAATTTTTATACTATAGTGAACTGTAACTTGTGATAGCAAGTTAAAATTTATTTGTAATATATTGTCAATTAATGCTTAGATATAATTATTAATTACCTTATAATTAAATTGATTATGTAAATAATTGATGAATGTTGTATATTGTCTTCATCTTAAATTCGGTGAGAAATCATGAACAATTTACTATGTTTCTGTCATAGCAATAGAAACAAGATCAACATATATAATTAACTAATATGTATTTTTTTAATTGACATGTACTAAGTAATGAGTGTTCAATTCAAAAGAAAATTATGAAAAATCGTTTTATTATAGATACCCAAAAAGATAGAAAAGTCGCTCGCTCAAAGAAAACTTTTTAGTAGTATTTTTTATTGATTAAAATGGAACAAAAATATCAACATACAAAAAAAGACCGTCTTCTTTCATTTCATTGACCCTATTTGTTTCTTTAAAATGAACTTGAAAATAACTATCGAAATATATTTCAAAAAAAAATTTAAATCTTCAAGGCTTGTGTATTCTTGCTAAAAATGAAAATAAAGTGAGACATCCTTTTTAAAAAAACATATACATTTTATTTTATCCCTCAAACACAATTTCTCATATACTAGCATTTATGTTTTTTTTTAAAAAAAATATTTACTCAATGAGACAGTGTACACGCGCACGAAGACCCTTAGTGAAATGTTGTTCGCGTTTTTTACCCTTTAAAAATAGATTTCATACTAGATAAAATAATTATTTAATTATTTTCCTAATATTTTAAAGTTCAAAATCAACTAAATTTTATTTTTAAACTTTTTTTTTTTATTTAAACTACATAGAAGGTCCTAATATTTAGGACTTTAAATTCAATTAAAAGTTACTTTACTTCAATTCTTTCCTTAAATTAATATTATATCCTTGTGAACTTTAAACATGCTTTTGGAGTTTAATGTATATTCTTAGCCTCTTAGCCTCTGATGTATATAATTGTTAGTATCCTTTTCTTTTACAAATACTTTCAATAATTGATTACCTAAAAGACATCACCAATGCATGCTAATTTTTTCCCTTTTTATTTTTAAAGAGTTTTGATTTAACTTTAGGTATAACTTTAGAAGTCATAATTATTAGTGGTAATGTTAATTTTAAAAATAATTTGTTCTACATTCATACTATGTAAAATTATAACTATAACTGATATTTAAACTTTAAATAAACAAATATACTTGGAACTTTGAAATAACTATAAATATGAAAATTTGTCCTTAATGAACTTGATTTTGAAATTTCAAAATTGTTAATGGCAGAGTTTATTCGGAATGAGTTTAAGGTAGTATTAACTTTTATTTGGTCTTGGATGAATTAGTATAGAAGGAATTTAGACTTAGACCAATACAAATCTAGCCAATATTTTTGCATAAGAAGAGGTACACCTATCGTATTTATAATTTTGATGACCTTTAAATGAACAAATACGAATTCTATGTACTTAAGTTACAAAGAACAAATTTCACATGCTAAAAACAGACACATAAATATTTAAATAATTTTTTTTAATGTTAGACTAAACCCAAGAAAAGAAAAGAGCAGAACACGTATTTAAATTTTTAATATCTTTTGTTATAAAGTAACTTAACCTCATTTTTTTACATAAAATATTTATTTTAGAATCGTAATAAAATAAAATTAGATTTTATTTTTTTTTATTGTCCAAAAAATAAAAAAAACTGATTTATTCGTTACACGATAATTAGCATAAAATTTGTATACTTTATTTATACCAACCGGAAGCCTGTGCGCTTAGTTGCATTAAAAAAACATGTTCGTCCAAAATTGACAATTAATTAAGTACTAACTAATTTATTATTTTCTGCTATTATGATATTATGAATATAACATTAATAAAAGAGATGTTGCCTGAGATATAGGAGATGCAGATCTCCCACCATATATGATAATGATAATAAAATCTCTAAACTTCAAATACTATATAACTAATTCAACTAAATTCATCATCTTTGTATATTTTGAAGATATTTAATTCAACTGTTGTATTAATGTAATAATATTCATTTTGATCATTTGAACAAATATCTTTAGTTTAACATCAATTGCTATTTTTCTAATTTATTTCTTTTGCACGTTTTATACTAATTGACGCAATGTACACGTGCAATACACGAATACTAAAACTAGTTTAAAAAAATACGATTTCTTCTATCGAGACGTCCAATAACCTTTATAGCGACTAGTGGTATATATAGGTCGAGTTGGTTCGGATTTTTTAATTATAAAACCAAACCAATTGTGTCGGATTTTTAAATTTATAAACCAAACCAAACCAATAAAGTCGGGTTTTTCAACCTCGGTTTTTCTCGAATTTTTTGAGTTTGTACTGGTTTTCGGATTTTTTTTCGGTAAAGTCTTCATAGCATAAAATATGTAATTTGTGCTCCAAATATTTTTTAAGTTCTAGTAAAATACAACTATATAATGTATTTTTTAAGAAACTAACACAATAATATGAGATAAGTTATAGCATTTTACTAAAATATTCAATAACAAAGATAAAATAATAAAATTATATAAAACAAATATTGCTAATTAATAATCCATAATAAAAATTAACATAATCTAAAAATACTATATAGGTCATGCTAAAATAAGTATAGCTAATAATTACTAATATTAATTACATAACTAAGCACTAAAGAAAAAGATAAAGTAAGTTATGCATTTTCATTATAAACCAATGTAAAACTAAAATGATTATCCAACACTATCATCATTCCTAGTATTGAATTGAATTTCTTTTGTTAGCATTAATATTGATTTGAACTTTGTTTGAGTTACTACATTTATGGGTTATAAAAATTATTTACCATTCAAGAATGTTAAGTCTAAACTTGAAATAATACGTTAAAAGATAAAACTGTGAAAAAGTTTAAAAAATATTTATAAAATACATTACAATAAATATTTATATGTATAAAATATTTTTAAAAATTATATAAATGTACTATCGGATTGGTTTGGTTTCGGTTTGACTTTTTTTAGTTAAATTCAAACCAAACCAATTATGGTCGGGTTTTATTTTCTAATACCAAACTACTTTCCCGGTTTGACTCGAATATCGGTTTGGCACGATTTATCGGTTTTCTTTGTACACCCATAATAGCAACAAACAGGACTAACATTAGAAAGGTTTACATGGTAGACGAAAGGGACCTCATACTTGTCCAATGTTATTCATGATTCATTTATGCTAGCATGTTATTTTGTTGAACAGTCTAGTCATAATTCCTGAATTGGGCATACATTTTTTATTCCTAACGGACTAAATATTTTACGAAGATAATAAGAAGGCTTTAAAGGGAAAAAATCTGAAATAGTTGTAAGCAAGAAACATTGCAAACTGTCCTTCCAAGAAAGCAAGGACGTTTTAATGTTTTCCCTGTTAAATGGCCATGTGCAAATAAACTGCCCCGTGAAAATTTTACCTAACAATTGCATTATTAAGGAAGAAAGGGTCCGATTTCACACATTTGTTGGTCTTACCTTAGCATGGTAGAAAAGATTACTCGAGAAACCGTCCTCCCAAACCAAGTGTAAAAGTATGGCCAGGAGCAATTATCAAACATATTTGCAGTGGTGAAGATAATTTTAGCTCGTCAATTACTTTGGGATTTCATAGCCAAATCAGTCTAATCTCATAGCCATATGATGGTCAGTTTAGTCTCACTTCGAGTTGCTCGGTATCTAAAAGTCATACATTTCTCATTTCGAGTTGCTCTGTGCCTAAAAGCTATACTCTTTTAGTATTGTATGAGATATTCCGTGAATTACATTATATGGTTATAGCATCAACCGATATCAATCACGTTCAAAATTCTAATAGTATCACTACAAATTTCTCCAATTATAATCTTCGTCTCTTCACTATTTATGAATCGGTCATACTTAAAATTAAAAAATCAATCATACTATTTTTTAAAAATCAAAAGATAAAGAAAAGCAAAAGTATCACATTTGGCAAATGTTAGCTGAAAGAACGTCAAATAGCAGAGCGGCCAATGAAAATATTCCAAAAGTTCGAATAAGGTAAAGAAGGAAAAAAGAAAAAAAAATGGTAAGTGGTAACTGGTAAGGAGGCACAATTCTCCTTGATAGTAAAAGGATAATGAAAGGAAAATGAAAAGAAAATAAAAAGAAAGGACAAGAAATATTCGGGAAGACAGGGGTCAGAATACAATTACCAGTCAAACTAATTGTTCAGCGACCAACAACGGCGATTTCTGATCCGAGTTCGCCGATCAGATCAGCAACAATCGCATTCGGAAAAGGGTTAGAAAATGCTTTTGGCTGTCTTATTTGCTAACTCCGAGGGCAATATCCTCGTCGAACGGTAACGCACTGCTAAAATTCTGTTTTCTCCGCGTAAATGAATACTCGAGAATATCCTCTTTAAATCGCTGCTTTATCTTATAGATTTCCTTATTCCTTATGGTATCCGTTTAACAAGCTGCGCTGATATGCGGTTAGTCTCATTAGGCTTTTTAATTTTGTGGTATCAACAATATCTGCCTTCTGTCTCTAGTTACTTTAGTGCTCAATTTTAAATGTTGATTACTTAGCTGCTTTCTACTGAATTTGGTGTTGCTCCATCACTCCCAGGGGTGGCATTTGATAAAAAACAACAACTAGTAGTACTACTATGCCTCAATCCTAAGTTAGCTGTGGTTGGTTATATGAATTCTCAACATCCATTTTACTCCAGTTGGACTTGTTACATTCCAATAATCCACGATTTAGAATTCTATGATACTAGATCCTAGAGGTTCTTTGCATTTTCTATTGACATACAGATCTTCAGATAGACTAAAAAGATTCTCAGCAAACACTGTATCTGATGTAAATATACATACATGACTAAACCTTATCCCGACTAGCTAGTATTGTCTAGATCGCCTGGTATTGCGTTTTCCATTGTGTTCTGTTTTTTTCCAAGTTTGTATGGATTCCAATTTCCTAGAGATTGTAGGTCTTTTGAAACAACTTCGTTGTATTTAGTTTAGGTATACCCATCCCCTTTTTAACACCTATTGTCATTTGTCATACCTTCTGACTCATACATTTGTAGGTCTTCACAAGGGATGAGCAAACCATCTTTAACAACCTTATCTTGTTATCCCTATGTGTGCTGCTTGTCCTTCTATTGACCGTACTCATTATGATATTATCTAATATTGTATAATCGCATAATCATCCTAATATTTGCATTTGACACTCGTCTTGTGTCACTCTCATATAAAATTACTGGTCTTATCATTTTATAAAAGAGACTATCACTTAAATAGTTATCCTCCTATTGCATGATATTAATGTAGCGCTCTCCTATTTCAACTATCCTTTAGAACTATGTATTAAATCTATCTATCTTACCTTTTCCCTAAAACTGTGTCTAAATATTTGGAACCCAGAACATTTGATCATGGACTAAAATTTGGAGACTATCTTTTCAATACGTATCGCATTTGGGGTTAATATCATCAGTATACATACAACATAGTGCACCCAAGGGTGTGACCTATTGGTCAATGAATTGAGAGAAGAACCATGAGATCTCAGGTTCAAATTTCAGTGCACGCAAAAAATATTAGGTGGTTTCTTCTCATCTGCCTAAGCCTTAGTGGGCAGAGTTATCCATGGGAGATAGTAAGTACCCAGTGGAACAGTCGAGGTGTGTGCGAGCGGGCCCGGACACCACCTTCATAAAAAATTACATACAAGACAGTGCACATTCTTCTTTCTTCTTTATGGATACTTTCTGCCAATAAAATAAAGATGCTATTTTTTCTTCAATCGAACTCTTTCTTTTCCGGGCAAGAATGACCACTAATATATCTTCATTTGCAGTTTTAATGGAGTACCAGCAGAGGAGCGTCTGCATTGGAGGTCTTTCTTAGTTAAGCTGGGTGCGGAGAATCTTAAAGGGGTCAAGAATGAAGAACTCCTAGTGGCTTGCCACAAGTATGTAAATTTGTTATCTGGTTATTTGGTGGTCCACATTCCTGACCAATGTCAATAACATATAGCTAAAAACAGTTGTTGGTTGGAGATGTGGGGAGGGAGGGTGACACAGAGAGGAACTCTGTGCTGACAGGCAAGATGCTTGCTTCCCAAGCTTCCTCCTTTATATCTGTAGTGTTTGGAATTGAGTTCAGATCAATTAGCTGTGCTTCTGGAACTCACCCTCCTTTAGCTAAACCATAGCAAAAGATTCTTGTAGTAAAGGGTGGTTTACTAGTAATTAGGACTGTTTTAATGACAAATCTTCTATCTATAGTCTTTTGACATATTTTTCCTCTGCAGGTCTGTTTACATTGTATACACGGTACTTGGAGATGTCAGCATATATATTGTAGGAAAGGATGAGTATGATGAACTTGCCTGTAAGTCTGAGTCATTACCTTTAATGTTTCAACAAAAGATATGCATGGTACAGTTGTTTAAAGCCTCGTCAGCAATTAATTTATGCTAAAAGAAACTGCAAACTGTGTTGTCTTTGTCTCATTTATGTACAAACTTTATTTAGATATGCTAGTTATTCTGTCTCCACGTAGCTCAAAGTATGCTTTTGGCAATTGATTTTGGTAGTTGAGTTGAAAGAAAGCAAACCAGGTCTGACCTTAACTTACTTAGGGTTTGTTTGGTACAATAGATAAGTATAATAATTCGGGGATAAAATTTGGGATTGTATTAATTCCATCTTTGGTTATAGGTATTAACTAATCCCGGAATAAGTTTTATACTAAAATGGTGGGATTAGCTATCCATATAGAAGCAGTATTGTCAAAGCCGCGCTTAAAGTGCGCTTAAACCCTGAAGCGAGGCTCAAAACACATTGAGCGCTTCGCCTCGCTTTGTAGGCGCTTTAGTGTCACATCAAAGCTCTAAGGCATACTTTTTCTTGCCAATGAGTGTAATCATGAAAATGCGACCTTAAACAATTGATATTTTACTTTATAGTGAATGTTTTTTCAATTTCTTTGTCCATATATTTGTTATTCATGCTTATAATGATTATTGTTAGACTACATGCATATTTTTACTTTTTCTCCCGTTGCGCATTTTTTCATCAAAAACCACGCTTTATTTGCGCTTTGCGCTTAAAGCCCCAAGGGATCTTAGAGTTTTTTTGCGCTTTTCGCCTTTGATAACATTGTATAGAAGGTGGGATAGCTTATCCCATGGGATATCCCACCCCATCGGATATCCTGGTTTATCCCACCATTGTACCAAACGACCCCTAAGTACTTAAAGGTGTCACTTATCAGTCAATGAAAAGCGATGAAGGCCGTGGAAGGTCGTGTTCAAATTCATCAGAGACAAAAATTGAGTAGTTTCTTCCTATTTACCTATTTACCTAAGCCATGCATAGTTATGCAGGATTTGTGCTCGCGGGAGGTAGCAGATATCTGGTAGTTGAGGTGCACACAAGTTGGTCTGAACCATAACTTTTTAAAAAATAAATGAAAAAAAGGCTCAACTTGCTAAATAGTTTTATCCCAATAGTGTTTATCAATAGTTTTTCCTACCATTGTTTCGACTATCAAATATTGGAGTTACTCAACAAGAGTGTAAAGATAAATGATTGTATTTTCTTAATATCAAGTATTATGTGGTCAAAATTTAAAAGGAATCCTACCACTAGTGCAGCTTACTTTTAGGTTGAGTACGTAATTGCATTATGGTGTCCATCCAATATTAAGTCCTTCGATAATTTAGTGTAGATCACATAATTGAGCTGACTTTTCTTTTGAGGTGTTATGAACTCTAGAGGAGGAAGCCAACTACTAATGCTACCACATTAGGTTTGATGGAAAATTGCATTGCAGCTTCCATTTTGCGGACTACGAAAAAAGGCAATGTTATGGAAATTGCCATCAGTGAGGCTGTGTTGTCTTTCTTTAAGCTGCGTGGCTCTCGTCCTGCAGGGATTATCTGTAGTCGCAGAGGGTAGCTATTCCATTTATTGGGGGTGATTGTTCTACACTTATAGCATCATCAAAATTGTCCTTCCACTCTTTTTTATGGAATCTCATTGGCTTTATTTGCAGTGTCTGAAGCAATTTTTGTAATAACATCTGCTATCAAGGATGTTTGTGGAAAACCTCCAACAGAGAGATCCTTCCTGGACAAGTATGGAAAGATTTGCCTGGTTCTGGATGAAATTGTGTGGACGGTAAGCCAAAATGTTTTTGCGTTGGAACATAAATAATTTCACATACTTGAAGCTCTCATCTTCTCAAGTTTATGGTGTGATTCTATTTGGAGAGGCATAGAATGGTTATGAATACTCTTAAGCGTATTTCAAATTGTACCTATTTGATGCAAAACCACATGCTTTTTTATCCAGTGGCAGATGGCTTGCAAGATTTACTGCATCCATCAGGTCACACTGTTTATACCAGCTAGGGATTTTGCTAAATCATGCTTTAGGTTTACTCAAACTGATTGTCTCAATTGATGAATCCTTTCAGTCCAATATGATAGCAAAGAGAACCAAGTATTCGATTTGGCTGTTAGCTCAAACCGATTGTCTCAATTGATGAACCCTTTCAGTCCAATATGATAACAAAGAGAACCAAGTATTCAGTTTGGCTGTTAGCTCAATGTATGTTGTCATTCAGTTTGGTGCCGTCTGGCTAATGCTATTGTTTCACTGTTTTATTTTGAAGGGGTTGCTGGAAAACATTGACAAAGATAGAATCAAGAGACTTGTTAGGTTGAAACCACCAACAGAGTTCTGATGAAGATTTCCCCCCATCTCTTGTTTAGGCAAAGCTCCTGAATCAAGAGTATAGGTTTGATGCATGTTTTATATCTGCCTCTGACTTTTGGATAGTCTGTCAGCTATTTTATTTGCATTAACGCTTTAATATGGCTTATTTCTTGGCCTGATTAAGAAAATCATTCCACATGCTGCTTTCTAATTGTGGAGGACTATTTTTGTTTCACGAGTGGAGAAGGGATGGATTTCTTTTCCTTCTCTAAATCTTTTGACATGTTGGTTCTTTTTGGGATTGTATCCTTATAGTGCACTTTGAATTGAATGGAATATGGTTTTGGACCTCTGAATTGGGTATGTTCTTTACGATCCTTAAAGCTGTAAGATGAATTACGAACAGGAAAGGATATCTTTGTAGTCTAACTCTTGTGTGTAGCAACTAGCAAGTACTTGAAACAACAATAGTTCCTCTTTCTACACTTTTGTAGTTTTTGCCTAGGACCATATATGTTAATGTCTGATGGACCACGGTGAGGTGCCTAATACTGTCTGCTCTCGCCAGCCACCCCTAAGGCCCTAATAATATGCAGTTCCACACCAAAAGGCAATTGTAGAATACAAATGTATGGCCTTTTCAAGGAAAGATTGCTTGTTGGAGTTTACCACTGGCGACCCAGCCAAACCTCTGGGTCGTATTAATCAAGCTGGAACGATGTAGATTAGAAGGAATGCAAGCCACAACAATACCTTAGCCTTTGAAATTTGTTTGATCGCTAGCCTTTTGAATTTTTTTAATATACCACTCGATTGACCTATCAAGATTTTATTTCCTAACCTTACGTTTCCTCTTTAAATCTTTAAATCATGAAGCTGCTTGCCTATATGCTCATTGACATTTGACACTGGATGGTATGGCAACTTAGTCAAATAATCTTAGTTTCGTCCAATCAGAGATTTCTAAAAAATGATTAAACTGGAACATATTAGCTCATAATGCCTAGGGTGAATTCTAAACCAGGAAGTAAACTCAAGAAAGGGACTATTATGTATTTCTTTCTTCTTCTTTTTTCAAATGTATTTTGTATTTCTTCTCAATAGAAAATTTTATCTTAGAGGAAATTGGAGAAAGGGGTAAGATTAGAATTGACATAAGAAACTCGCAGGTCCAGCCACCAAACAAACCATCCCTATCAGATATCAAATCACATCATCGAACAATTTAATTTGATAGACTAAAATGTCCCTATACTTGGTCACTAAGATACATGGCGCCCACGAATAAATCCAATTCTGAGTCTATACTCTCGAGGATAATCCGATTCTTCCCTGTGCACTAGCTCTGCACGCCAACCACGTTTTTACCATTTTGTAATCCTTACCATCTGTTTCACCTAACGTTTCATCCCTTCATTTTCACCCTCACAAGTGGCGGAAGGACGAATATACCCCTTTCTTTGTTACCCCAACTGTACTCGTGTACTATTCCAAGTTCGCCACAAATTAGTAATCACCCATTGCTATTATATTCCAAAAAAAGTGGTTTAAATTCAGCAAAATAGAAAGTCCAAAACAGGGCTCTAGATATCACCAGCCATGATCAGAGGACCGGCGCTACTCTTTCTTCTCGTTATCACCGTCGCGTCCATCACTTACGGTGCTCAAGCATCAAGATCCATTGTGTTTTTGCCCCAGCCTTTATCATCCCTCGACATAATCAACACCACTTCGAACCAGGTACCTTTTATTCATTTCATCTTCTTTTTGTTTCATTTATCAAATGTTTGTGCAGAAAATAGACATTAGTCAATTAACCAACTATCCTTCACCCCAAAATTGTTGGCGTTAGCTATTCTGAAAAATATGGTAAAATACGAGTGCCCATTATTATGTCCGAACATCGATTAATAAACAGTTGGGTTTTAAAATTAATCTGAATATCATATGCGTAGAATGCCCGCTGTTCATTTACGGTGAGCATAAGGACAAGCTGCTCTTCTCCTGCACTCACCAGAGACCAAATTAGTCTATCCTTTGGTGATGCTTATGGAAATCAGGTAAACCACTTTTCGTATAGCTTTAAGCTCAATTTATTGAGTGTCAGGAAATAGTATTGTTTAATTTTACTGTTCGATTGTTCAAACTCCTTTTTTTCCAGGTTTATGCGCCGAGACTAGATGATCCGTCAAGCAGGGCTTTTGAGCGGTGTTCAAAGGATACATACACGGTATACGGTCCATGTACGTATCAGATCTGTTATGTGTACCTGTACAGGAGTGGATACGATGGGTGGATACCGTATGATGTTACTATCTACGGCTACCACACCAAAGCTGTCACCTTCACCTACAATGTTGGCATCCCTAGTGACACTTGGTACGGTCATAATTACTGTCGTTCTCGCGCTGTAAAATCTGCACAGAACTTGGGCTGGAGCTTGCTTTCTATTGGTTCCACTATGCTGTACACAATAGCTGGCCTGCTTCGTGGTTAGTTTTGGGCCTTCCTCTTTCTATCTAATTTGGGCCTGTCCACTTTGGAACACTTCGCTTGCCTGATTTATGTCTTGTAATAAACAAATGCTACTTAGGTATGGTTACTTTGCTCTATGACGTTGTAGAAAGCAAGACAGCTTTTGGATATTCGATATGAGTATAGGTTTAGCAAGATATGCTATCCTTTTAGAAGCATTAACTTGACTTCTTAACTTAGATGTGTACAATAAATTTGGTAGTCACAACAAAAGGCCTGATTGATCAAATCCTCCCAACATTATCTTCTAACAGCCAATCGACTTCCCAACTCGTGTAAATTGGCCAAAACACAAGTTGAATGGGTTAAGAGGGGCAATCCCATTTTCCACTGTGTTTCGAACAAAAACTAAGTTGCCTAAAGCACAAGTAGCTGGGATGTTATTGCTCTTTATACCAGTTGAATTGATATAGACTATGCACTAGTTCTAGTACCATCATACAACAACCGGAGGAAGCTGCAATTGTAAGAATGAGAAGTTGAAAAGGCAAACTTAGTATAAAGGAATGCATTCAACCGTATTATTTACTCTATTTCCTCACTAATTGTAATGGAAGTGTACTAATCTGAAATTTAAAGGGAGTACGCAGTAGAATTCAGCTGTTCCTCCAATTCTTATTGATCAATTTTATCTTCTTTCACTCCTTAGACATACTACAAATATAAGTAACTATTAGGACGATTATTATTGCTGTTTTTGGTTAAACCACAATATGGTTCAAGAGCTCCTGCAGTAGTGAGGCTCTGGTGTGCTAAAGAAGTTTTGTCATTTTAAGCAGGACTTCGATGGAAAGCAGTTTTGCTTGGTTCACATATTTTTCAGTTTTTCTAAGTAAGATGCCTTGATAGAGGAAACACGTCCTTACTAGAAACTGCGAATCGCTAAATTTAGAGTGCTTTTCGGAAAAGTTAACAATAAGGGATTGGGTGTACTAGATGTAACATGTTCAAAAGGACAAAGTTGACCCAACGAAACATTATTTCTAATAGAAGTATGACTTTACAAAAAGGCAGGGGATATTGGATGATAACAAATTAAAAGGATTGCAGAAGATCACGCTACCAACTCGCCATTTATAGTAATCAACTATTTAGATCTTATTTGAAAAGTATTTCATATCCGTGAGATTGAAGTAGCAAGAAAATCTAACACATCAAAAGTCCAAGATTGGCAATGGAAATAGTGTCCGAAGTGTACCTAGCTAGTAGGAGGCTGTGAAGTGAAGGAATGGCCAGGAATAAGGGATATCTATAGGAATTAAACCAAATTAAAGTGTGATCAATTTAAGAGATAATTCTTGTTTGATCTTTCATACCTCTCTAAATTGTCTTTCTAGTCAAAATCCCTCTGAAGTCAGATATCTGGTTTCTGTTAACGTTAGTTTGTCCTGGAGTATTATAAAAACGGATGGTACTAGCTAGTTTATTATGAGTACCAGACTAAAAAGTTAATGAAATCAAATACTACGCTTTTTTCGCCGGACTTTTCCAATATAGCTATTGTTGAATATCTTTTAAGCGGCAAAATTATACCGTTTCATTTACAAATTTTCAAGAGAAGTGACACAGAAGAAGATATGAAAGCCCTTAGTTGGATTTGATTGGGTGTACAAAGAAAACCGATAAACCACACTAAACCGATAATCCGAGTCAAAAAAGGAAAAAAAAAACCGATGTGGTTTGGTTTGATTTGATTTGGTATTGGAAAATAAAACCCGACCATAATTGGTTTGGTTTGGTTTTAACTAAAAAAGGTCAAACCGAAATCAAACCAATCCGATAATACATTTATATAATTTTTAAAATATTTTATACATATAAATATTTATTGTAATATAATTTATAAATATTTCTTAAACTTTTTCACAGTTTTATCTTTTAACGTATTATTTCAACTTTAGACTTAACGTTCTTGAATAATAAATAAATTTTATAATCCATAAATGTAGTGACTCAAACAAAGTTCAAATCAATACTAATGCTAACAAAAGAAATTCAATTCAATACTAAAAATGACGATAGTGTTGGATAATTATTTTAGTTTTACATTGGTTTAAATGAAAATGCATAACTTACTTTATCTTTTTCTTTAATGCTTATTTATGTAATTAATATTAGTACTTATTAGCTTTACTTATTTTAGCATGACCTATATAGTATTTTTAGATTATGTTGATTTTCATTATGGCTTATTAATTAGCAATATTTGTTTTATGTAATTTTATTATTTTATCTTTGTTATTGAATATTTTAGTATAATACTATGACTTATCTCATATTATTGTATTAGTTTATTGGAAAACATATTATATAGTTGTATTTTAGTAGGACTTAAGAAATATTTGGAGCACAAGTTACATATTTTATGCTATGAAGATTTTTCCGGAAAAAAAAAACGAAAACCCGAAAATGAAAAACCTGACTTTGTTGGTTTGGTTTGGTTTATAAATTTAAAAACTTGACACCATTAATTTGGTTTGATAATTAAAAAATTCGAACCAACCCAACTTATGTACAGATTTGAACCGCAACAATTAGGCTGCAAATTCATTCTATTAGATAGGGTGACTTCTATCAAAACATATAATCATTATTTTTTGGTATTTATTGTACTAATTTTTATTTTTTTTTGGCAAGACACTGATATAACTTGAAGGTAAATTAAAGCTACTCGGAAATGAAAATCTTCAAGCATCTCATCATATCGCATTCAATTATCTGTTTTCGATTGAAGTGAAAGGAGGCTCCATCGTGCTTTGTGTTTTACATTCGAACTTGCCCATATAAAAAGTAAAATTTCTTAGACTTTATACAGTAAAATATATTTTCTTTTCTTTTGTGGACGTCTAAAGCAACTAAAAAGTACAAATATAATACTTGCGTAATTCGTAAATCAGCCAATTATGCGTTAAGTCAGCTATTATTTCTATTATTTGCTTCGATAGACGTGATAAGTGATAGATCCAAGAGGGTTATTAAGTCACTTGATCTAAACGAAAAAAATATTAGTCAAATCTATGGATTTGATTAAATGAGAAGCTGGAGAATTTACTCCAATATAATGATATTGGTAAATGGTGGCCGAATTATATATATATTTTGTTGATGCGAAAAAGGTTGTGAAACTTCAATCTTAAGTGTGGAGGGTATCGTGGCTTTTTAATCTTTCTATGCTTATTTATATAACTAGAAGATTTGCAGCACATTCTGATTATGCATGGTTCTTTTACTAGCTGGTACTACAATGGTGAGTTCAGTTTATATAACACAAAAGCGTTCTTGTTATTGTTTACCTTTGATTACTGAAAATCTTAACCGAAAACTAAAATCTAAAATTCCTTATTTGTGTTTGTCCATATATTTGATCACTAATTATTTCTTTTGTATTGAGTTGTTTCTATTTTTCGCACATAAATGATAATTTATAAAATTATATGCTACATTAGAGAATTAATTAAAAAATGTTTTTTTTGCCCGAGGGTCTAAACGGTGGTGAAGCCACACGGTCAAAAGGTGGTCAATTGACCACCATTCGTCGAAAAATTACATTGTATACATAGGTAAAATATTATAGTTTAGAGATATATAACACATATTTTACACTCTTTATCGTGGATTTTTAAAACAACTTTGAAAAATTTCTAGGTTCGGTACTAGGTCTAAAGCATTTGGGTCATGATGATGTGGTTTAATTTGCAGGTTTACTTGGGAATTTTCTTGGTTTTGTTGTGCATGTTTTCTCCTGTATGGAGTGCTGACGACATTAAAACTTTCAATGTCGTGAATTTTGGGGCAGTCGGAGACGGAAGAACGGATGATCTCCCAGTAAGTAAAAACCATTACTATTTCTTGAATTTTCTAGCATTCGAGCTTATATGTGCATTTACACCGATTTAGAGCAACTACAAGTACTCTTATATATTTCCTCGAATATGTGAGAATTTCTAAACATGGATGTATAATTTGAACTGTGGATATTATGCAGGCTTTCCTCAAGGCATGGGAAACTGTCTGTCAATCGGAGTCGAGTCGTGTAATTCTTGTTATACCAGAAAAAAAGAAATTCTTACTGACGCCTTCAACATTTGAGGGTCCTTGCAAACCCTCTTTTATCCATATTCAGGTCATTCCCTTCAGCCTTTTTGCTCAACATTATTAAGAAACAAACAAGCATATTTAACTAGGATTTATATTATACACCACAAACAATATGTCAAATTCTAACACTACATCGTAATTTAACTTGGTGTGACACAATATCAGTTTTCTATTTCATTCTATTTATTACGAATAGTTATACGTAATTATCTTTTAAGTAACCTGAATATATCAATGTATAAAAGTTAAACTCATATAACTAAGCTAGATCAAAACAATGCTGAGATATCTGATAACTTATTTTGTTAGTGGTGTCTGTTTGCAGGTATCAGGAAATATAATTGCACCTAACTCAAAATCGGGATGGGATGGACGTGCAACCAATGCATGGCTCATTTTCGAGAATATCGACCATCTTACTGTTAATGGAAATGGAGTTTTTGACGGCCAAGGCCATGTATGGTGGTCTAATCCTTGCTTGGATGATAACAACCCATCCCAAGTAAGCATTAATTAAAGCATATTTTCAAAGGCTTCTATGGTGAAAACTGAAAAGAAACCTTTAGATATCTAGCAAAATGTCTTACATATGGAAATATTTTTTGGCCAGGAAACACAATGCAAAGGACCAACTGTGAGTATACAGTTAATCTATTTCTCAAATTTCCTCTATATATGTGTGCACGTAATGTGATGATCTTCGTATATATATAGGCATTGATTTTCAGACGATGCGACCGACTTCGAGTTTGGGGAGTAACGCTTATTAGAAGCGCTAGAAGTCATATCATATTGACTGCTTGCAATGAAGTTAGCATCGCTAATATTCGTATTATGTCCCCCGGTGACAGTCCCAACACCGATGGGATAGACGTTTCCGCTAGCACAAACGTACGAATACACAACTCTCTCATTGCCACAGGTACATTTTCACTATGAGATTTATTTCTACTCACTAACAATGTAAAAGAATCTTTATAATGTACAACTTTTTTACAATGTCAAGTCACTCAAAATATAACTTATCATAGCTGCTCTAATAAGTGAAATTAAACTTAAAAGTAAAGCAAGTGGCATGTACTATAAATGGTTAAAATATAGAGTCAATGTATATAAGTTAAATCCTTTTACTATTACCCCTTTTTGATTTATCTGTCGAATTACAACTTTTAGTTAAGAGTACAAAATTTACTTGCTTTTTATTATAATTTGGGCAATGAATTATGATAGGCGATGACTGTATTGCAATAGGAGGAGGATCGTCCAATGTCAATATAAGCGGCATAACATGCGGACCAGGCCATGGTATTAGGTAATTAATTAATTACTGGTTTTTCAAATCCAGTTTACTAGAATGTTGTAAAATTGTACATAAAAGTTTTGAATTTTTTTTATGGCTGTAGTATTGGATCCTTGGGAGAAGGAGGATTTGAAATTGTGGAAGATGTGCGCGTACGAAATTGCACGATTAAAGACACCTTAACAGGAGTAAGAATTAAGACCTGGCAGGTAATGTGCACTTCGTTTTTTCATCAGTTGCAAAATACTCTGACAATATTAGTCATTTAAACTTGACAAATACAAGCAGTTCATTTTTACAGCCATAACTAGCTAACATGTTAGTTTTCAAATGGAACAGGGAGGCAAAGGGTATGCAAGGAGGATCACTTTTGAAGGAATAAAATTGGTTGCAGTCAACAATCCCATCATCATCGACCAATTTTACTGCCCCAGCCGAGTCAATTGCAAAAATGATGTGAGACCACATATATTTACTACTGTAATACACTAACATTGAAATGTGAAAAGTAAACCAAGAAAATAAAAATAGAAAAAGAATACTGTTTGCAAATGTTGGCACAAGTTGATACTTCTTTAGTCAGCATCCGCATATTACTAGTGAACTACTTTCCAACAGTTTGACATTACTAACCTAGAAAACAAGATAGTTTACCTGCTATAACAAGTTAAAATATAGTAGCCATGTTAAAATTTCAGTGTATATAAGTTCAATTTCTAGTGAACTGTTTACTAACAGTTGAATTTCATTACTAAGTGACTGTTTTGACTAATTTAACACAGACAGCTGCAGTTGCATTGAGCGACATAGCATTCAGAGGAATATCAGGGACTTCCCTGATGGACGAGGTGATAAATCTGAGCTGCAGCGAAACTGTTGGCTGCAAAAACATACTTGTCGATCATGTGTATATATCATCTGTTAAGGGTAACCCTGTTCATGCCAAGTGCGTTAATGCTCATGGAAGACACACTCATACTAGGCCTGTTGTGAACTGTCTGCTGCCATAGTTATGATGTTACAAAACATACCTTATTGTTCAACAATAAAATATAGGGTGGGCTGGGAGGATGTTGTACCATTATTCTCAACTGTTATAGGTTTATAGCTATTTTGCTATTTTAGGGAATTACTAGATTCAAGGCTTATGGATACAGTTTCTGTAACCAATAACTAGTGAAATGCCACCACTGTTTTTGCTTTTCTTGATAGGTTCAACAGCCACAATAAACTTTTTTATGCAAAACATGCGGATCAACTGTTGTAGGTTTATATTTATACTGCTATTTAGGGAATCACTAGATTCAAGGCTTATGGATACAAATTCATTAACGAATAACTAATTAGAGCCACAATTAATTCTTTTTCCGATAAGCTCAGAAGCTACTTTTATCTTTGTATGCAACATTATATCCGAATTAGAGGGACAAAATAAATCCTAGAGCATTTCATTCGGACCTTTAGTATTTTACAGTACAATTACAATATTAGAGTTGGAACTTATGTACAAAATCGCAAATTCCCTTTACCAGCGCCTAACATAAAAGATACAATTAATTGTCAGAACAAGATGTCAGATAGAAAATAAGAACTTTAATATAGAATCAAATTAATAAGATCTATTGTCCAGCATTCTCTTTCTCCATTGTGTAACTAATCATAACACCAGAGCCATATAATAAGATAAGAATAGAGAAGTTTAGATTCTAAATATGCAGATAGCAGCAAGTGATTATAAACTATATCAAATTCTGTTCTATACAAGAGAGTATTTTACTTGCATGATAGAAAAAGTACCAGTTTCTGTATGTCTGCAATCAAATGATGTTGCGCCATCTCAATTCTTACATGAACCGAAGCACCTAAAGAGTGTTTGGCACCTCCAGTTATATCTCACATGAATCAGAGCGGCCAAAGAGTGCATAACGGTTATTGGCAACATTATCATATGCAAAGTCTCGAATGAATCTGCTAAAATGAGGGAAGAATTAAGCACCAGAAGATGAAGCAAGTTCTTCTTATACTCCACTAAGTTAAAACTGGGATCAGAACAGTGAAAACTTACAGAGGCACAAATTGTAAGAAAAAGGCTAGCTGAGGGAAAGGCAAGTTAATGTACTCCATAATCTTCAGAACAGCTTCGGATTTCACATAAGACCTGAAATGAATACAGTCTTCACTAGTTACTCATTCCGTGATTACTGCCATTTTAGTATGCATCTGGACAAAATTTGAGTTAGCTGAGAAAAAATTCAAGTCGAAGTTGAAAAAAGTTTGTGTTTAGTTTGTTTGTGCACTAAGTATAGAGTTATGATCCTTGTCCCACCCTCGCCCTCCCACCTAAAAAATATTAAAAAAGAATAAACTTGGTTCAGCATTAGAGCCATGTTAGACAGCATACATATCCCTTTTTAATTGGAGCATACAGCATACCTATCTTTTTCAACAAGCACAACACTTGAAATATCATCAGGAGCTCTGCCAGATCTCCTCAACAGATTTTTCCCTGCTTCACTTTGTAAAGCTTCATACCTAATTCTCCTGGATATCGACGGAATGTGGAATTAAAGGAGTAGTAACCTTCATGAGAATCAAGAAATCAAGGAACATCAACTGATGATGATTACACTAAGAAGCCTGACTGGTAAGAGTCAATAACACTCCCTTCTCTAATTAGATGAGCTCAGATAGTTTCTCTTAGCAGACTCTTCTTAATAAGCAATGCGAGCCTTTTATTCATCAAATAGTTAAGAGACAACGTCTTTTGACCTGGGCTCACCATTTCAATTTCCATTCTATGTTCTATCTGAAGTAGAATATTACCAAATATATTTAGGAAAATTATGCAGCAGAGGGACCTCTTAAACACTAACCAAGACGATAAGAGTATGATAGAACAAACATTAAGGGTAAACATAAAGTAAATTTCTGAAAGCAGAACTAGCACATAGCTCCGGTCACGACACATAACTTTGTAAACCAGCTAGAATATCTGATCAAGAGCCATCAAATTTGCTGAGACAGATATCTTCTTTCATATAAAAATAAACCATACTTAAAGAGCTTGATTGTACAGAGGGAAGGAAGTTTGAATGTAGACATCCTTTCAGCCAAAAACAAGAAAAGGTGAGAACACCAACCTTGTACTATCATTATCACGGACAAACTTTACACCTCCATTACACAGATTACACACGCCTGCAAGACATGCAAAACAATTCTAATTAGTTTCACGCGCTATGTTGTCCAAAACCACCAAACAGAGGATTGCTACACTATCCGAGATCGATTATCATAAACTTTAAACTTGCATTTCATGATAACATGGAGAAATTCTGAGGCTTGGAATAGCTGTGGTCAAAACTTGAAAATTTGTTTCAAATACATCAACACAGACAAAATAAAAACGATGATGTTGTGCTTGAGAATTGACAAATTCATAAAACGCAGGCACCAAGTTGAGCATTAGGGAGCTTGGGATACTTATGTTGTGCAACAAGGAGCAGGAAAATTACCTAAAATCACATTCTTGTTAAATAAACAGCAAGCAAATTCAATCATTATATGGTAAATACCTTTTTTCCCCTCTGAGAGGTAACTTTTACTCAATAAAATAATACCAAGGAGGTATTAAACAGTAGAAAATTAATTGCTAAATGCCTAATCTTGCTCCGCAGCATTAAAACCCTTTACTTTCACTATAATTTATTATATATAACATCTATTCCTAATTGAACTGACAAAGAAAAGTGATGTAGGAAATCAAGGGTATTGAAAAAATAGGAGGATAAACCATGCTACATGTAACCATACCATCGAATAACATAATAGGGCGATTATCACCCTCAAAGAAACTTGCAGTTGCCTTCACCCAATCCACCGTTTCACGGCTGCTACTGCTGGTGGTCGGCGGAGTTGATAAAGTTGCAAACGGAGTGAATTGCCGGCGAAATCTAGCATGAGCCGACGGAGTTACAGTTAAACCTGCGAACCTCGCGGGTGCAGTGAACGCCATGTTCATTGGAACCAATTTCAAAAATCAGTTTGCCAGATAAAAAAGGTAGTTAAAATTAGCCCTTGCCTCTGCTCTTAAAATTCTTCTTGCAATGCAATTTACATCAAACACTAGTTCCCAATTCTTTAGAGGGAGCTTCAATTACTAGTCACTGAGAATGTATATAATATGGCCACGTGGAATTGCCAATACCGCTAACTTTTTAGTAAAACCAATCCGGTTTAAGAGGCGATTCTATTAAATTTGTTGGCCTTTGATATTTGTTGTGGCTAAGTGCACAATAGTCGCTTTTAGGCTTTTAGCACCGCTACCTAAAATTTATTATTAATTTTTGTACGGGTCGAAATCCATTTTTAGTAGAAATAGTGTTAGTAAAATATTTCTGCGATGCCACGCGTCGAAGTAATCTAATTATCAAAGAAGGTCGTAGTCGAAAAGTTAGCAGGAACATGGTCGAAGAGTTAGCAGAACCGTGATCAAAGAGTTAGCAAGACCAAAGTCTGAAGAGTTGTCATCAAGGGCGAGGTCGAGCACCCTTAACGAAGTTGTAATGGCTAGTTTCGAGATAGGACACAAAAGTGTGAATATTCTCTGCACTTGTACTATTAGGGTTTTTAGGAACATGTTCCTTATAAAAGAGATAGAGACATAATGATAGGGGACATGTGATATTTATTTATAAAAAACACACTTTGACTTGAGAAAGAGAATCGGATCTCATTGTTAAGATACATCACATTTTCACTGAGATTCTTGTCTATACTTTTCCACTAGACCCGAAAATAACTCAAATATTCAAGGGATTGTCTATCATTCATCATTGTCAGAAATAGCATCCACTTATTCCATCCTTTCTTGGGTGACTCATTCATTCTATTTACTTAAATGTCATTTATTGTTATTCATTGATATTGAATGCTACACTATTACCTTTGATTTTTAGAATATTTATTGCATGCTACCGTCACTGTCCGATTATATCTACGTAATATTTATTGCTTTTTCAAGAACTCCATCTTAGAGATATTATTGTTAGTTAAGATTAACCCTCCTTTATATAAATTAAATTATTTGAACCAAGATCTATATTTTTTGATCAAATAATTTGGCGCCGTCTGTGGGGATTTCTTAGTTAAAATTTTAGTTTCCTCTAGATCTACAATTAACGCAAGTTACTAACGTCAAAAAAACACTGAGATATCCTTTCTTTGTGTATACAAAACCTTACATGGCAGGTAACCAAGGAGAAAGGACAAAAATAATAAGTGACTTCCCAACCAACCTCATGAATGTCATCACGAAAGCTGTGAAATAGTAGGTGAGGACACGACGCCCAACGCGTCCCCTAGGCGAGAGAGGTCACCACCCCACACTGCAGCATAATAAAATCGAGCGAAAAAAGGGGCCTACACGTCTACAGAGGATGGGATGCCCCCAGCTGTGAAAAAACTCCTCGAGGCGTGGTTGACCGACACGCTAGCAAGAGTCCTCAACAAACTCGCTCCAGGAATGACTGCAGAAACCGCAAGGGCTTGCGCGATACAACAAGCAGACAAGCAGTGCAACCGACCCCTCCCTCCAACGACAGGTATAACTCACAATGTTACTGACAGTGCAGGTGACTAGGCCCCTGCTATCATTCTAAAGAGGATGGAAGAAATGGAGAATGAAAACAAGGCACTCCGTGACTAGATGAAAGAGCACCAAGAACGAGTCGACAAGATACCGGGAGCTCCTAAGCTGCTGCCAAAAAGGGACGCCGATAGGTTCGTAGAGCACCCGTATAGCGATGATACAGCCCCGCATGCCATACCAAAGACCTTCAAAATGCTGCCCTACCTCAAGATATACGACGGAATGACCGATCCTGAAGATCATGTGACTCACTACGTCACCGCCGTGAAAGGCAATAACCTCACCAAGGAACAAGTGTCCTCTATTTTGCTAAAGAAGTTTGGCTAAACCCTCACGGGAGGGGCATTGGTATTCACAGCTACCAGCCCGTTCCATAGAAACGTTCGAAGATATGGCCGATAAGTTCGTAACCGCCCATGCCGGAGCTAAGAGGGCCGAGGCGAGAGTAAATGACATATTTGCTATCAAGCAATCCTTGGGAGAGGGACTAAGGGACTTCCTTGCCCGGTTCAACAGAGTAAGGATGACTCTGCCAAACGTATCCAAAGGGATGGTGGTCGCAGCTTTTCAGAACGGGTTGAGTAGAGAGGGTTCAAGAGCAACTAGAAAACTGTTGAGTCGATTGATAAAGTATCCTCCAATCACTTGGGACGAAATCCACAATGCTTATTGTACGGAGGTCCGAGCAGACAAGGCCGACCTTAACGGACCAACTCACCGGCTAACCTCGGTACAAGCCGAATCCAGAAAAGAACGAAGAGACAGTACCAGAAGAGATCATCCGATTCCATAACCTAACAGGGAACGCCCCCAACCATATGTCAGGGCAGCCGCCGCACCCTCCCTTAGCTATGAAAAAGGCCCGTCCAGGCCAAGGACAGGGACTCATCGGAACAAAATAAGTATGCCTCCTTTATTATTTGCTCACAATTTTTGTGTGTCGCCTACAGAAATAGTCTACGCTCTAGAGAAACTCGGAACAAAAGTAAAGTGGCCGTTGAAGATGAGGCCAGACCCGAACACCATAAAATCTGACGCCCTCTGTGAGTTCCACTAAGAACGCGGGCACAAAACAGAAAATTGAATAGCCCTTAGCCAATAAGTCGTAAACATGTCACGACAAGGGCACCTCAAAGAGATGCTAAGCGATAAGGGAAGGACCGATTATGCTAGAGGACATGAACATCAAGGCCCGCCAAAGACGCCATCGCCAGCTCGTACCATTAACATGATCATTGGCGGCGACGACGATGCCTCTATCAACGACGTGAAGTTCACCAGCACTCACAAGCTCAAGCGGTCTATCACCCACGAGCGGTACGACGGACTCGAAAAAGTATCATCTTCGACGAGTCGGATGCCGACGGTTTGACTTTCCCTTATAATTATGCCCTCGTTATTACTTTATGCATTTTAGATACCGATGTAAAATGCATCATGGTGGACGATGGAAGCGGTGCGTGTATTATCCATCCCCGAGTCCTTACCCAAATGAGGCTCGAGGATAAGATAGTGTCGTGCTGTATCATGGTAACTGGTTTTTAATAATGCAGCTGAGCGGACATCCGGGGAAATTACACTCTCGATCTTGGCCGGCGGTGTGACTCTGGAGACGATATTCCACACCATGGACCAGGCCACTACGTACAACGCCATAGTGGGACGACTATGGATACACCCCATGAGAGCCATCCACTCCAGCCTATACCAAGTAATTAAATTTCCAACACCATGGGGGATATTCAGCATACTCGGGGAACAACGCACGTCCCAAGAATGCTACCGCATTACCTTGGACAGCACAACCACCCAACAGAAAAAAGACAAAGAAAAAGAAGCATAGCAATCAACAGGGTCGAGGTCGAAACAAGAATAGATGGGGATGTCATTATGGATCCCGACACGGTCGAGGCTACAGGTTCGACCGTAGAAGACCTCGACCCCATTCAATTGGACCTCAATGAACATAGCAAGAAGGCTTATATCGGCTGTAAATTCCAGGAACCAGGTAAATTCAGTCAATTCTTAATAGCTAATGTAGATTTGTTTGCTTTTAGCCATGCAGATATGCCGGGCATCCCAAAGGAAATTGCCACACACAAGTTAAACGTCGACCCATTCCACCCCCCAGTAAGGCAAGTCAAGCGTAAATTCAACTCTTCCATCAACGATGCAATCCGCAAGGAGGTGGAAAAACTGTTAGAAAATGGCTCCATTAGGGAGTCAAAGTACCCCAAGTGGATAGCCAACGTAGTGATGGTCAAAAAGAAAAATGGAAAATGGCGTATGTGCGTGGATTTCACAGACTTGAACAAAGCATGTCCGAAGGATTTGTTCTTATTACCCCACATCAACCAGCTCATCGACGCAACAGTCGGGCACGAACTATTGAGTTTCTTAGACGCTTACTAAGGCTATAATCAAATTCTTATGGAGGAAAAAGACCAAGAGAATACCACATTCATCACCTACCAAGGAATGTATTGCTATAGGGTCATGTCGTTCGGACTGAAAAATGTGGGGGATACTTATCAAAGATTAGTAACCAAGATGTTCAAAGACCAGCTCGGTAAGACCATGGAGGTATATATAGACGATACGTTGGTCAAGTCTGAAAGGGCAGAGGATCACATCGATCATTTGAAAGAAACTTTTGACATAATCAGACAATACGGAATGAAGTTGAACCCGGAGAAATGTGCATTTGGCGTAGCCTCGGGAAAGTTCTTAGGTTTTCTAGTGTCGGATCGAGGCCAACCCAGACCAAATCAAAGTTATCGAGAGGATACCAGAACTTTTAACCACCAAGAAACAAGTCCAAAGTTTGATTGGTCGTATCGCATATTTGCAGGATGACACACTCCTAGGCGTCAAAAAAGAGGCCAAAAAACTAAGAATACAAGCGGCCAGTCTCCTTCATAGAGACCTATACAAGAGGAATTATGGCGGCCATCTAGCGAAGTGCTTAGGCTTGAACCAAACCCAGCGCATCCTCGAAGAAGTCTACGAAGGCCATTGCGGAGCTCACTCTGGCTATCGAGCACTGGTTAGATGCCTCAAACGAGCGGGTTACTACTGGCCCACCACGAAAAAGGATGCCGCAGACTTCGTGAGTAAATGCGAACAATGCCAAAAGTATGACCCGATGATTCACCAAGCAGGCGAATACCTCCACTCGGTCACCTCCCCTTGGTCGTTCATCAAATAGAGAATGGACATTGTGGGGCCCCTCCCAGCAGGGCGAGGCAATGTACGATTAATTTTGGTTTTAATTGACTATTTCTCTAAATGGATGGAAGCAGGAGCGTTCACCCAAATACGGGAACAAGAAGTAATCACCTTTATATGGAGAAACATCATCCGTCGATTCGGCCTACCCAAGGAAATCAACTGTGACAACGGACCCTAGTTCATAGGAAAGAAAATCATTGAGTTCTTCGAGAAATAGCATATCAAGAGGATACTCTCAACCCCATATCACCCAGCAGGTAACGGGCAAGTAGAATCCTCCAACAAATCCATACTAAACATCATGAAGAAAAAACTCGAAAATGCCAAGGGGCTATGGCCAGAAGTACTACCAGAAGTGTTATGGGCCTACCGAACAACTCCGAAGACGAGCACATGAGAGACACCATACTCTCTGGTCTATGGGACCCAGGCAGTTATACCGGTCGAGGTCGGAGAACTCAGACTAAGGTACTCTCATGAAAGCGGTATGAGTAACAACGAGGGTGGAAGGCAAGAACTCGACGAAATCGATGAACAAAGAGATATGGCGTACATAAGAATGGTTGCCATAAAACAACAAGCAGAACGCTATTACAACAAGAAAGCAAAGGTCCTTCCACTTAATTTCGGGGACTACGTACTGAAAGCCAAAACTCAAGCGAGCAAAGACCTCCAGGAAGGCAAGCTGGAACAAACTGGGATAGTTCATACAATATCAGAGCCAAAGCGAACAAGGGTTCATTCCAACTAGAGACAATGGAAGGAAAGCAACTACCAAACAACTGGAATATCAACCACCTCAAGTACTTCAACTTCTGAGAGAAAAAGTGTCCCCCAAGTCGGGAGGCAGGAGTCACAGAAGGAACAGAGATGGGCTCCCGAGTTACGGTAGCCGAGGTCGAGACCAAAGTGAAAGATACAATGGTCGTAACCGGAGCCGAAGTCAAAAAGGCAGCAACCGCCCTACGAAAAGAAGGCACTGGTGCTCGGCTCCTTCGAGAACCCCTGCCTGAAAAATAGGCAGTACTAAGTCAACAAAATGAATTCGCATATAATAGGGGACGGAGTGGCCGCGGCCAAAGATAAGAAATTACCAGTCGAAGGGAGAGCATGCCCGAACTTCTTGAAAAAGCTTGGCCAATCACAGATCTGTACGATATGAGGGAGGAGTCGCTCGACCCAGTCAGAAATATGAGGGGCCAGAGGAGGAGGAGGATTGTTAGCTACAAAGGAGAAAATAAAAAGTCATCATTAATCAAAACTCATAGTCAAAAGTAAGAACAAAAGGAAACAGGGCACTCACGCATGTGGTTCCAAGCTTCGGGAAAGCCGTTGATGTTGGCCACGACGCCCTTGGTCCTGACGAAGAAGAAGTTAAGCCAGAACTGATGATTAGCTTTATCATCCATTTTCATCACCAATCACTTTCCTCCTCAGTGGCGAAGGTTCAACATCATCCCCTTATAAAAGCCAAGGGCGAACAGGTGTATCAAGTGTTGTAGTGTCAGATCGACCCCGGCCAGCTCGACGAATTTGGTCAACATCTTTATCACCTTGTAGACGTACTGTGAAAGCTGAGCTGGACAAACACCATAATGGCGACAAAATTCCTCCACTAGCAGGAGGAGAGGAAGAGAACGTCCGATGAGGAATGGATATGCATAAAGGGTGCAGTACCCAAGGCGGTGTACCTATACCACGTCTCCTCTGGCAGGGATCAGCTCAGCATGGCTAGGAAGGCCGAATTTGGCCTTGAGTTCCGCCAATTCTTTAGGCATCATCAGTGATTTAAAAATTCCAGGCGCAACATCTGATACTTTAGTAAGATCGGACCTGGAATCGGGATTACGCGAGATTATCTCCTCCACCATCGGGAATGCTTCATCCTCAACAACGGCAGAAGCACCTTCCTCATGAGAAGGAAATACCATTGCCAAGGGGGCAACACGACTTCCCTCACCGGCCTCAGAAGGTACGTTATACATGATGCAATATAGTGAAAGGGAATAACAAGAAAGAGGGAATGAGGAACAAAGTGAATCATATAAACATAGAGAAAAAGGGCTCTGCAAAGAAGATGAAGGGTAAGCTAGTGCTAGAAAATAAGAAAGAGTTTAAAAAGTTCCAAAATCGACAAAGCTTCTCTTATTTATAAGATTTGGGAGGCACCAGAATCGAAACGGTGGATCATAATTAGCACAAAAATTGAAACGACAGAGCCAATCAAGAGTCACACCTAAATCGATGCAACGCGTTAGGAAATGTCGTCATTATGACGCATGATGTCATGACATCACTTCTTCTCTTGGACCAGATGGCTCCGACATGCTTCCCGGGTAATTCAAAAAATTCAAAATATGCGAACCTCAGAAGGCCACGTAGCCCCGTCTCCACGACTACGACCTCAGCCAACTCTATAAAATCGAATTATGAACGACATTGTCTGCTCACCGACATCGTCCGTGGGAACAACCTCGATAAGCGGAAGGACTAACTGTATGGGTAAAAATTCATTTTTAGTCGAAATAGTGTTAGTAAAACATTCATGTGATGCCACGCGTCGAAGTAATCTAATTATCAACAAAATCCGTGGTCAAAGAGTTAGCAGGAACGTGGTCGAAGAGTTAGTAGGACCGTGATAAAAGAGTTAGCAAGACCTAAGTCGAAGAGTTTTCATCAAGGCCGAGGTCGAGCACCCTTAACGGAGCTGTAACAGCTAGTTTCGAGATAGGACACAAAAGTGAATATTCTGTGCACTTGTACTATTTGAATTTTTAGGAACATGTTCTCTATAAATAAAAAGAGACATAATGATAGGGACATGTGATATTCATTTGTAAAAAATACACTTTGACTTGAGAAAGAGAATCGGATCTCATTGCTAAGATACAAACATCACATTTTCACTGAGATTCTTGTCCATACTTTTCCACTAGATCCGAGAATAACTCAAATATTTAAGGGATTGTCTATCATTCATCATTGTGAGAAAGAACATCCACTTATTCCATCCTTTCTTGGGTGACTCATTCATTTTATTTACTTAAATGTCATTTATTGCTATTCATTGATATTGAATGCTACACTATTACCTTTGATTTTTAGAATATTTATTGCTTGCTACCGCCATTGTCCTACTATATCTACATAATATGTGTTGCTTTTTCAAGAACTCCATCTTAGAGATATTATTGTTAGCTAAGATTAACCATCATTTATATAAATTTAATTATTTGAACCAAGATCTCATATTTTTTGGTCAAACACAATTTATATCACACATTTGGCTTATTCAGAGTTAAATTGATCCATTTTTAAAATTAAATTGGATTAGTTCAATTTAATATTTTAAAATTAAAATATTGAAATAATATATAAAAAGTATTATGTTGCAATTCTTCTTATATCAATATGATTAAAAAGTAATATTTCAAAATATTAGTCAAATTTTACACGGTTTGAATCTCAAAAAGTAATATGTGTCATATAAATTGAAACGGAGAATATAATCAAAGTATTTAAAGTTTAATCGCTTTAAAATCGAACTTCAAATTTTAGATTTGAATTTCAACTGTCAAAGCTTAATTTTATGAGATTGAAGTTTGAATGGCATTTCGAACTTTAGATTATGGGTATGAAGTTAAGTTTTGGACTTTTGGCAGTTCAAAACTTTGGACACGTGGTTTAGCCTAACTTCAGACACGTGGTTTGAAGTTTGAACGGTCCTCAATTTTCATCATCTGTTTAATTTTCTTGTTCTTTTATAATATGCCATTCTAAACTATCAAACATATGATTCAACAAGTACCTAACCACTGAAGAAAGCAAAATTTAAACTGAGAAATGTTTGTCAAACCTTCTTACGAAAATAGTGTTAATAGTTGTTAAACAAAATATATCCATCATTAAACATTCATTCCTAACAACAATAGTGTTAATAGCTGTTAAGCAAAATATTTCGATCATTAAATATGCATTCCATAAGCCGCACGCATCTAAGAAGAGGATAATTTATAACAAATTTTTCCTTTCGAAATAATTGCTAAATAAAACATCTCCATCATTGAACATGCATTCCATAGACTCGCAGGAGCTCGACTTTAAAAATTTCGAACTCCACTTGCAGCCGTTCGAATTCCATTAGGATTTCCTGAATTTTATGGTGCTACATTTTAACTAATTGTCGCATTTTAAATTCTGACTATTTTCAATTACGTTATAAATACTGGCGATATTCTAACGCCCTAAAAGTGGCTATGTGGTATATACTTGTATACGGTCAAAACCGAGCTTGCCCTTCGTATGACTAATCGAGACTGGAACATGATAGACCAAGGTTCAACCTCGTGTAATATCGAGCCATGATGCGAAGTTAGGTTGCCGAGCTCATGACCCAGAGACCGATCAAGATCAAGATCGGCCAAGATCGAGATCGAGCAAAATAGAGACCGATCAAGATCGAGACCGAGCAAAATAGAGATCGAGCAAGACCGAGGAAAGCTTATCGAGCCAAAAAACAGAAAGCCGGAATATCCGCAATTGGGCGAGAATCTCGGCGAAAATCTTGACGCACATCAAGGAGAGGCCAATTAATTAACCTATCATGAGATTCCTTATTGTATTTAGAATTATATTAAGAGTAGGACTTCCCTACTATATAAAGGGGGTCTGATCATTTGTAGAGGGGGATTACATTCACGCAATACAAAGCTATACATTGTTTTCTTTCAGCTTTCAATATTTTGTTACTCTGTTCATATACTAGCGGAATCTCCACTTGGTTCGAGAGTGACCTGACTCGAGGGCCAAGGCTAATTGATTCGCCTGGTTTGCATTTATTTCTTTTACAATTAATTTCAATATTAATATATATATTTTTAATTTTGTACCAAGGTATATCACGTATCCTTAGAGCCGTGTATAAATTCAATTGTTATCCGATTTTTGGGTAAACAGTTTGGCGCCCACCGTGGAGCTAAGGATAATAGTAGTTATTTGATACAAATCTCTATAAAACACACAATTTTACACTTGCTCTTTGAAGTGTCTTTGATTTCAGGCTAAAGATGACGAACTCTCAATTACTGCCCCTGCATATCGACTACGGATCCGGCCATCAAGGTGAGAATAACAACGTGACGCCCGGTGATGTAAGGCCACCCACTGACCCGTTGAGACTCGGGTCGTGGATCCGATTGACGTTAATTCACATGTGGCCATCGACGCGAACCAACATACGGGTCCTGAAAACAAAGTCCATGGTGGAACCCGATCTGCAGCTCGAAATACCCAAAATATCGGAGAAGACAGGATCATCCTACGTATGATCTTTGAAATGCTGCATTTTGGGTATGAGCTCAGTTGCAGAGCCAAACCCAGGCACCAAGCAGGGCTGAGCCCGGTCCACCCCAAGAAGTCACCCACAGAACGGGGCCAGCCGTAGTAAGGTCAAATGAACAAGAATCGGGGACTAACTCCGAAATTATAAAAATACTCGATGAACTGACAAAGCGGATAGAGTCCGGGGAAAAGAATATCGAGGCAAACGACAAGAAGGTGGAAACTTATAACTCGAGGGTTGATCAGATCCAGGGGGCACCACCAATATTGAAGGGTTTGGATTCCAAAAAGTTAGTACAAAAGCCCTTCCCCCCCAGCGCGGCTCCCAAACCGATCCCCAAGAAGTTCCACATGCCCGAGATTCCTAAGTATAATGGAACGACCGACCCCAACGAGCATGTCACCTCTTACACGTGTGCCATTAAAGGGATTGATCTAGAGGACGAGGAGATCGAATCTGTGTTACTAAAGAAATTCGGGGAAACTCTGTCAAAGGGAGCAATGATATGGTACCATAATTTACCACCTAACTCTATCGATTCTTTTGTCATACTTGCAGATTCTTTTGTAAAAGCACACGCCAGAGCCATAAAGGTCGAGACTAGGAAGTCGAACCTTTTCAAGGTAAAGCAGAAAGATAACGAGATGCTTAGAGAGTTTGTGTCTCGGTTCCAAATATAATGAATGGATCTACCACCGGTCGCCGATGATTGGTCCGTTCAAGCTTTCACTCAAGGACTAAATGAACGAAGCTCAGTGGCTTCACAACAGTTGAAGCAGAACTTGATTGAGTACCCGGCTGTTACCCGGGCCGATGTACATAATCGATATCAATCGAAGATTAGAGTCGAAGACGAGCAGCTGGGGGCTCCTTCCGCGTCTGTTACCAAAAGGGACGTTGACCGAGAACCAAGGTTGAACAGGGATCGATACCAGCCGTATAATTAGAGATTGTAGGGGCAACGGACCAGGGCACAACTCCGTACGAGGTCTAAGGAGAAATGATCGAGGCCAGAGCTCTCGAGGGCTCATGAGCAAGAATGGTTTTGACAGGCATACCGGACCTAAGGAAGCACCACGATTATCAGAATATAACTTCAATGTTGATACATCTGCCATCGTATCGACTATCGGACGCATCAAGGATACTAAATGGCCCCCGCCTTTGCAGACTGATCCAGCCCAGAGGAATCCTAATCAAGTATGCAAGTATCATGGCACATATGGCCACATAACAGAAGATTACAGACAGTTGAGAGAAGAAGTAGCCTGGTTATTCAATGAAGGGCACCTTCGGGAGTTTCTAAGTGATCAGGCCAAGAATCATTTCAAAAACAAAGAGTTCAATAGACAAAACGAGCAGGAAGAACCGCAACACGTTATTAACATGATTGTTTGAGGGATCGATGTTCCCCAAGGGCCAGTGTTAAAACTCACTAAGGTGTCGATCACAAGAGAAAAGCGATCTCGGGCTCAGGATTACATACCGAAAGAAATCTCGTCCTTCAACGACGAAGACGTAGAAGGAATCATACAACCCAATAACTGTCATGACCCAAACCGATGGGCCGCGACGGGCACCTAGTACCTTACTCAACCGAGTACCAACATAACGTATCTTTTCGTATCATGCTATCACCGGTAAATGGGACGAAAAGGTTATCATGGAATAACTAGAATAAAAATATGTAATACCAACTTATACATAAGACATACAGGCCTATAAGACCAAAATGATCACTCGTACACTGAACATAGGCCGACAAGGCCATACAATCTTTTACGTACATGACATATATCTACAAGCCTCTAAGAGTAGATAAATACCATAAACGGGATAGGGCCCCGCCATACTAAACAATACACGTCCAAATCATACTGACCAAATAAGCAACTCCGGAGCAAATGGAGTGCACCAACATCTTCCGCTGAGCCGATAGCCTACTTGGAGGACTCTCGACTTGTCTATCGGGACCTGCGGGCATAAAACGCAGCATCCCCAGGCAAAAGGGACGTCATTACAAATAATGTACCGAGTATGTAAGGAATGAAAATCAGTAAATAATAGACATGAGTGAAACATGGAGTAAAAGACTCAATATGTAAGTCTGAATAACTTTGTGAATCAAAATCATTAATATTTATAATGCCATACATATGCATATAAATGTCATACCATGCATAGGTATATGCGTACATAACATTATCAAGCCTCTGAGGGCATCCCATCATATCATCTCGTCCACTGTGGGCAAAATCATCAACGTATACCAGCTGATCAGGTGGTGGTGCGTATATAACATCGTAACCTTTTCACATATCCCATATACATATAATATACGCGTATATAACGCCATCTGGTCATGGGTCAATGTACATGTATAAATGCATGAAATGCATAAGAAGTGCGTTAATAAGACTTCTTGGAATGTCATAAGATCAATATGCCTTTCTGATAACTTTATCAACTACATATTTTTCTGAGACCCATGAACAAAAGATATAATAATAAGACACATGGGGAATCAAGAATATAGACACCCATAGTATTTCTATGAATAGAGTCATTTATGAAAGTTGTGTATTTTGCTCGTTTCGTTTGTATCATTTGGATCATGCCAAAAGGAAAGAAGGGAAAGCCTTAACATACCTGAGCTGATTCTCTTAACAATCCCTCTAACACACGTTAATTGCGATAAAACACGTAACAGCGGATCAAAGTAGGGGGATATCCGTATGCTATTCTTGAGAAAGATTGCACCGTACTCCCTTAGAATCGCAAATCCCATGTTGCTATAATATAAAGAAATCTCGTTTGAATGAAAGGTTAAAGCAACTCACGTTGCTAATGCCATTTTCATCTTTGTTGAAGACCTTTTTCTTTAACTTAGATGTAATACATCTCCATTTATGAATTAGAGAAGGGATTTTAAGTCTTGGTGGTGTGGGCCCCACCTTTCAAGACTTGGTGTCACATAACCCTCTTAAATGTGCCACATTTCAATCTATTTTAAGAGTCGCTAAATGGGAAAGGGGGTGCTGCCACGTTGGGGGGGGGGTTAAGTTAATCCAAAGTCTTTAATTAATTTCCCACTAATTCCTTAATTAACTAGTTAATCTCTCATTAATCAATAATTAACCAATTACCCACATAATTAAGAATTATCTCAAATTACTTAAAATACTACTCACTTTTAATACACTTTATGTACTCTATTATCATGGTCATGGGGTACCTTTGTTTGGCACTAGTCCATAAATACTGGGTATTATAGCTTGGACCGTATTTTATCCCAACTTGACAATCTTCAACGAAACTGATTTTCTTTGATTCGTTTACCCTTTAACCTTCACAACACTTACTTATCGCCTGTTATAAATGGCACAAATGCTTTTAACCTCAAAAATAACCTCATTCTCGAGCTTAGTCGATTAACTTACGATGAAACTTTAACTTACTAAAATGCGGGATGTAACATCATTCCCCCCTTTGGAATATTCGTGGATGCACTTATCATTATCATAACCTATAGCTCTTGCGAATACTTTAGTACTCTCCTTCTATCTAGGCAATTGTTCTGTGAATAAATCCAAAGGCCAGGGCATTCCCCCCTTTAGGCCTCTTTCTCACACCGCGACTTGCGGTCGAAATCTTTCCAATCTCGTAACTGTTGCTACCTTCTGTCATGCAGCCTGTACGACTCTGACCTTGTAAGTGTGCCTATGCGACTCTTCTCTCCTTTTTCCTCCAGCTTTTAGCCAATCTCTAGGCCTCACTTTGTAAACATATACAAAGCTTGATAAGATATCCCTCTGGGCATATATGGGTATGTTGAAGTTCTTCGCTCGGTACTTTGTTGAACTTACGAATATTGCTATATCTTATTTCATCGGCCTGGTTATCTATCCGCATGGCTTTATTTCATCTAGGTAGATCATACTATACCATAACTCTTACTTCGATCTATCGTTACTGAGGTCTGCCACCAAACTCCAGGTTACTTTGGTTGCTTATCCCATATGTATAAATCTAAGTCCTTTAATGCTTTCTCATTACTATTTATCTTAAGAATGACGGCCTAATATCATCTCATACTTTGTAACTTTTATCCATCCATTGTTGATTCACCTCAATATTGATCTATAATCTGCCGCTAGGGCTCACGTCGCATCGAGGAATATTTGAAGTGATTTTCCAAGTCCACCTGGGGGCGATACGATACTATACTTTCATAACCGTATTCATAGCATCCCAATATGATTCACCTTACATGAGTATTTTAATCCTGTGCAATTCATGAAATCCCTTTTTTTTCAAATCATTACTCAATCGAAGGCCCAAACGTCATCCTTTATCTATCACAATTACACCCTTATTCTACTACCAGGGCATCATTCCATCTCTTCTAAATGTTATTAGTCTTAGACTCCTTTAAGTTCATTCAGGCTATACTAAACTTTCTGTAACTTAGAGAAACCATCAGTTTTTCTTGTTTTCATGGGCTTAATCCCGAGGACTTATCCATTCTCGTCACCTTATCACTTGCCTTTCCTTATCCTTACTCATGTCTTCCTAAAACCTTGTCACTCTACCATACTTAAGCTTGCGACCTATACATATCTATTTATACTACTCGCAACCTTCATTTAACTTGTTTGCATCATAGATTTCCTTATGTCATTCTGGAATATCAAGTGAGACATCACATCGTCTCTAACTCTCTTAATCAGGCTTCTCGATACCTAGAAACCATAGGCTGGAAGACATACCACCGATGCAGCCGCTATCATTCCTGGATATTGAATCCCCGCACTTCTATCCTTCTATCTGAAGTAAGGACTATTCACAACCTTCTGCATTTGAGTATCTCGTACGCTTTTCACATTTACCTTACTTACCTTAAAATATCACCTCACATTCTTCTATCTCTTTCATGACCTCCCTTCCACATAGGTATAATTCATATCCACAACTTGAAGCTCTATTATAATACTTGCACCTATGGTGCATACACAATCTGGTAGGAGTTTCATACTGACTTCTTATGAGGCTGGTACTCTTTCAACTGGCTTTCTCGTAGAGTTGTTATAGAATATGGTTGTTGTACTATCTCTCTTGTACCTCTGATATTAAGAGTGATTCTGCAATGTTCTCAATCATGATTTCTATAATTTTCTGGGTCCAATAATCAGACTCCTAATTTACTTCGTTGATGTAACTCTTTAGTTTCCTCTTCCTTCTAATCAACCTTTATGTAGGCTTAAGCTATCTTTGGATCTGTGGCTCCTGGTATTAGTTATTACTTTAGCCTTTCATAGGCATTATGGAATATCCATGATACAATCTTCTACTGATTCAATCCTTTGTCTATGACCTGGACTCAATTCTTTCTTTTAACTTATACCAGAGTCTTCTACGACTGTATGATTGTCAACATATATGCTGCATGGATAATATTCTGAAATCTTAAGTGCGTTCATAACGTAACTAACTTTGGATCATTGATCGAATAATTCCTTTCGTTCCTTCTCAGCTTTCTACCCCCCTTGTTGCGTGCATACTTAGCTTATCTTAGTTCTCACGCATGCCGGAATTTTCGCACAACTTGTATGATCTCGAATATTACTTTTAGTTTCATTTCCCGCTCATTAGCCACGGTAGGTGCCACTTTCTTATGGAGTGCATACAATATTTTGTGTGAAGATGTTTTTACATGACCATTTCTTCTTCAAGTTACTATGTTTATGTTGAAGCCTTCTTCCTTATTTCCTCAGCTAGTCTTTCATTGTAGTACTTAGGGAAGATCCTCTGACTCTTGTAAAGAATCGAGTTTATTACATCGTATACTCGACGGAATTTTTGATGTCCTTCCTCGCCTATAATTATCCCTAGTTACTTACCTTGGCGTCCTTGTGCTTGTAGGGTTGCTTCTTAAATGAAATTTTTGAGTGTTTTCCCAGTGGGACTCTCTTTTATTTCTGTAACACTCATACGGTACATTTACTATCCCAACTCCTATTTGAATATTTCTCAAGGATCACAATGTCATATCTGCGAGACTGAATTCCCTATGTTGTGGTTCACTACGTTTATCTTGCACGATCTGTTGATTTGTCTGTATCCTCTTATCTAGCCATAACTAGGCTCTTACTGAATCAACTGCTAACTATTCGTTGGCCCATTCTCATATCAATATTCCGCATAATCTTTCTTGGGTTATTTTCTTTGTCTTAACTTACGTCTCGTACTGGCTCCTTATCTATCAATAACATCTCGGGCAGGAACCCTTACTTCCTCTCCTTGACGTCATATTTGCATAATGTTCTGGAATCATAGCATAACTGTAGGATTTGAATAATTGCAATCTCATCTCTTTTTTATTTTTATCACATTCTTCCTTTACCATTCCATAATTACTAAAATCACTTAATTCTGACTTAATTCCACATCACTCCATATTCCCCCCTTTAGGGGAGTACTAAGATTTAGAGCTACGACGATCTACCTATAGATGTTTTACCTCTTCATCTTTGGCATCTTTTCAAATCATCGATGACCCTTACTCTCCTTGCGGTAATCCTTCTGTCCCAAGGATAACAAAATTCTTTACTCACGAGGGTGACACTTAGTGTAACTGGCACACATAGTCCCTTAAGCTCAACTTTGCTCACATTGCTTACTTTAGGGAAGCGTCTTCCTGAATGACCTTTAAAGGTTATCCTTCTATTGTCCATTCTATTATCGATGAAACACAATCTGAAATTCTCATGATACTGACTATTATCAAACCACTCAGTCCCTAATTCATGTTTAGTTTACCTTGTTCACCAGTCCATACTGATTTGTATTACTCTGGGTCTAACTTTTCCTTATGGTAATCACGTTATAGTCACGAACTTATTTCTCGAAATGAGGATATGCCTTTATGGCCTATACTATTTTGTTATCTCAAAGCCTGTCACTTCTCGTCTTTTCCTTCCCTTGACTATAGACTCTGTAATACTGTCATTTTTTTATCTACCGTTGTCATCCATGTATCACATCTTACTCATAATACTTCATTATCTCTCTTCTTATTTCCCTGCTAATATTTCTGCCGATCACTTTATTCTAAAAATTTCAACAAGACATTTTTTTGCTTTTAGCTCCCCTTTCTCCATCCACTGGCTCTTTGGGTTGCCTAACCTTCTCTCTGCACTAGGAACGGGAGTCACACTAAGATAATATTTATCCCTTCCAGGCTTCCTGTGCCTATCTTTGTAGTACTCATATCTAGTTGTAATATTTTAGAGTGCACCATCTGGGTATCTTACAAGGAGATCTATTAGCATATTTGCAACATCCTTTAGAAATGTTAACTAAAGCAACCAATCCATCCACCATTTTGGTTCACTCTAACCTCAGCCGGATCCTGATATCCCGTCTTTCTCTTAAACCATATCTGTTAGCTCCCATAGGGCATATCTGAGATGGGTGTGGCCGATTGTACATACATCTGTTATTGTTGAGGGTAGCTCAAAATGCTTATATATCTAGAGTAAGAAGAAAGAGTGACAGTCTTAAATGCCCAGTAGCCTCCTGCTTATAAGTGTGGTACACAACACACCCGTAAACAAAACTCTACTAGACTCGGCTTGTAGACTCCCTAGGACAGAACTGCTCTGATACCACTTTTGTCACGACCCAAACCGATGGGCCACGACGGGCACTCAGTACCTTACTCAACCGAGTACCAACATAACGTATTTGTTTTTGTATCATGCTATCATAGGTAAATGAGACGGAAAGGTTGTCGTGGGATAACTAGAATAAAACATATAATACCAACTTATACATAAGACATACGAGCCTATAAGACCAAAATGATCACTCGTACACTGAACATAGGCCGACAAGGCCATACAATCTTTTACGTACATAACATATGCATACAATCCTCTAAGAGTAGATAAATACCATAAAGGTCGGGATAGGGCCCCGCCATACTAAACAATACACGTCCAAATCATACTGACCAAATAAGCAACTCCGGAGCAAATGGAGCGCACCAACATCTTTCGTTGAGCTGATAACCTACTTGGAGGACTCTCGACCTGTCTATGGGGACCTGCGGGCATGAAACGCAGCGTCGCCGGGCAAAAGGGATGTCAGTACAAATAATGTACCGAGTATGTAAGGAATGAAAATAAGTAAACAATAGATATGAGAGAAACATGGAGTAAAAGACTCAACATGTAAGTCTAAATAACTTTGTGAATCAAAATCATTAATATTTATAATGCCATGCATATGCGTATAAATTTCATACCATGCATAGGTATATGCGTACATAACATCATCAAGCCTCTGAGGGCATCCCATCATATCATCTCAGCCACTGTGGGCAAAATCATCAACGTATACCAACTGATCAGGTGGTGGTGCGTATATAACGCCGTAACCTTTTCTTATATCCCATATACATATATATACATATATATATATATAATATACGCGTATATAACGCCATCTGGTCATGGGTCAATGTACGTGTATAAATGCATGAAATGCATAAGAAGTGCGTTAAAAAGACTTCTCGGAATGTCATAAGATCAATATGCCTTTCAGATAACTTTATCAACTACATATTTTTCTGAGACCCATGAACATAAGACATAATAATAAGACACAAGGGGAATCAAGAATATAGACACCCCTAGTATTTCTATGAATAGATTCATTTATGAAAGTTGCGTATTTTGCTCGTTTCGTTTGTATCATTTGGATCATGCCAAAAAGAAATAAGGGATAGCCTTAATATACCTGGGCCGATTCTCTTGACAATCCCTCTAACACACGCCAATTGCGATAAAACACATAATGGCGGATCGAAGTAGGGGGAATCCGTATGATATTCTTCAGAAAGATTGCACCGTACTCCCTTAGAATCGCAAATCCCACGTTGCTATAATATTAATAAATCTCATTCGAATGAAAGGTTGAAGCAACTCACGTTGCTAATGCCATTTTCATCTTTGCTGAAGCCCTATTTCTTTAACTTTGATGTAATACATCTCCATTTGTGAATTAGAGAAGGGATTTTAAGTCTTTGTGGTGTGGGCCCCACCTTTCAAGACTTGGTGTTACCTAACCCTCTTAAATGTGCACCTTTCAATCTATTTTAAGAGTCACTAAATGGGAAAGGGGGTGCTGCTACGTTGGGGGGAGGGAGGGAGGGGTTAAGTTAATCTAAAGTCTTTAATTAATTTTCCACCAATTCCTTAATTAACTAGTTAATCTTCCATTAACCAATAATTAACCAATTACCAACATAATTAAGAATTATCTCAAATTACTTAAAATACTACTCACTTTTAACACACTTTATGTACTCTATTATCGTGGTCATGGGGTACCTTGTATGGCACTAGTCCATAAATACCGGGTATTATAGCTTGGACCGTATTTTATCCCAACTTGACAATCTTCAACGAAACTCATTTTCTTTGATGCACTGGTAATAACCTCATTCCCGAACTTACATCGATTAACTTACGACGAAACTTTAACGTACGAAAATGTGGAATGTAAAAATAACGATGCACTGGTAATATCTGTACTCATGAATAGGACTCAAGTTAAATGTGTGTTAATTGATCCAGGTAGTTCGGCCAACATAATTCGATCGAGAGTCATAGAACAACTCGATCTACAAGACCAAGTCGGACCCGCGACCCGAGTGCTAAACAGATTCAATATGGCATGTGAAACCACTAAGGGCGAGATAACTTTGCCAGTAAATGTGGCCGGGACCATCCAAGAGACGAAGTTCCATGTGATCGAGGGCGACATGAGGTATAACGCCCTGTTCGGGAGATCATGGATCCACAACATGAGATCAGTGCCCTCGACCCTTCACCGGGTTCTAAAATTCCCAACACCAGAGGGAATCAAAACAGTCTACGGGGAGCAACCCGCCGCAAAGGAAATGTTTGTCGTTGACGAAGTGATTCCGATATCAACACTCTTATCAACAAAGGGGTCAAATTCGAAGGGAAAATAGGAGGCCAAATAGCAATCACAAACGTCAGCCTCGACCCAACTAGAGAAGCAGGGGACTGACGAAGATGATGATTATAGAATCCCTCAATCCTGCATAGTCCCTGATGACTCCGACGCTACTAAATCAACGATCGAAGAGCTGGAATAAATCATACTAATCGAACATCGGCCCGAACGAAATGTATATTTGGGCACGGGGTTAAATCCCGAGCTTAGAAAAAAGCTTATTCAATTTCTTATAACTAACATGGATTGTTTCGCTTAGTCCCATCTCGACATGTCAGGGATCCCACCGGAAATCACCACCCATAACCCGAATTTCGTCCGGTGAAGCAAAAAAGAAGACCCCAGTCCGAGGTCAAACATGTTTTTGTCAAAGACGAGGTAACCAATCTTCTTAAAATAGGGTCCACCCGTGAAGTAAAATACCCCAAATGGTTAGCAAACGTAGTAATAGTCCCTAAGAAAGGAAACAAACTTAGAATGTGTATAGATTACAAAGATCTAAATAAAGTATGCCCCAAGGATTCTTTTCCTTTGCCTAATATCGATTGCATGATCGATGCCACGACCGACCACGAGATCCTTAGTTCGATGCCTATTCTGGGTACAACCAAATACAGATGAACACGGATGATCGGGAAAAGACCTCGTTCATCACTAAATATGGTACCTACTGCTATAATGTAATGCCATTTGGATTAAAAAATGCTGGTGCCACTTATCAACGCCTAGTAAATCGGATGTTTGAAGAACAAATAGGGAAATCTATGGAAGTTTACATTGATGACATGCTAGTTAAGTCCCTGCGAGGAGAGGACCATTTGAAGCACTTGCAGGAAACTCTCAGTATATTGAAGAAATACAACATAAAGCTGAACCCGAAAAATGCGCATTCAGGGTCGAGTCAGGCAAATTTCTTGAATTCATGGTATCCAACTGAGGAATCGAGATTAATCCCGACAAGATTGAAGCTATCGATGACATCATGGTAGTAGACAACGTAAAGGCCATGCAGAGGCTAACCGGGCGCATGGCCGCCCTGGGGCGATTCATCTTGAGGTCATCCGATAAGGGCCACTGATTTTTCTCGTTGCTAAAGAAGAAAAATAACTTCACATGGACCCCGGAATTCCAACAGGCCTTGGAAGAGCTTAAACGGTACTTATCAAGCCCGCCGCTGCTTCACACGCCAAGGGAAAATGAATAGCTTTACTTGTATTTGGCAGTATCGGAGGTAGCGGTAAGTGGAGTCCTAGTCCGAGAAGAACAAGGTACGCAATTTTCTATTTATTATGTTAGCCGGACCTTAGGTGAGGCCGAAACTAGATATCCTCACCTAGAAAAATTGGCGCTCGCTTTGATAAGCGCCACTAGGAAACTAAAACTGTACTTTCAATGTCACCCCATATGTGTTGTAACAATTTATCCACTTCGAAATATTTTTCATAAACCCGAGCTTTCGGGACGGTTGGCCAAATGGGCCGTAAAAATCAGCTGGTATGATATTGAATATCGACCCCGAAGAACAATTAAGTCTCAAATTTTGGCAGACTTCGTAGCTAACTTCATGCCGGCCCTAGTACCGGAGGTCGAAAGAGAACTGTTAATAAACTCGGGTACGTCCTCGGGAATCTGGAGGCTCTTCACGGACGGTGCCTCGAATGCAAAAGGGTCCAGACTCGGCATCGTACTAAAACCACCCACAGGCAACGTGGTTAGACAATCTATTAGAACTGTGAAATTGACTAACAACGAGGCCGAATATGAGACCATGATTGCAGGTCTCAAACTAGACAAAGGCTTGGGAGCGGAGGTGATCGAAGCCAAATGCGACTCCCTCCTCGTGGTGAATCAGGTTAACGGAACCTTTGAAGTTAGGGAAGAACGAATGCAAGATACCTAGATAAGTTACAAGTAACTTTGCACCAATTTAAGAAGTGGACTTTGCAATATGTGCCTCGAGATCAGAATAGTGAGGTCGATGACCTCGCAAACTTAGGGTAATCGGTCGAGGACAACGAGCTCAATTCGGGGGCTGTCGTGTAACTCATGAGGTCAGTAGTCGAAGAAGGCCACACCGAGATAAATTCCACAAGCTTGACCTGGGATTGGAGAAATAAAAACATAGAGTATTTGAAAACCGGAAAGCTTCCCTCAGATCCGAAAGAATCGAGGGCCTTGCGCACGAGGGAAGCACGATTCACCTTGTCTGAAGTTGGAACCTTGTTCAGAAAAATGTTCGATGGTCCTTTAGCAATATATCTGGGACCAGGAGACACCGAGTATGTTCTGAGGGAAGTTCACGAGGGCACTTGTAGAAATCACTCTGGTGCCGAATCATTGGTTCAAAAGGTAATCAGAGCTGGCTATTACAGGATCGAAATGGAAAAAGATGCAAACGAGTTTGTTCGAAAATGTGACAAATGCCAAAGGAAAGCACCAATGATTCACCAACCCGGGGAACTGCTCCATTCGGTCTTGTCACCATGGCCATTCATGAAGTGGGGAATGGACATCGTTGTCCCTCTTCCATGGGCACCAGGTAAAGCTCAATTTTATTTTATTTATGACTGATTATCTTTCTAAGTGGGTTGAAGCACAGGCCTTCGAGAAAGTTAGGGAGAAGGAAGTCATCGACTTCATTTGGGATCACATCATATGTCGATTCGGGGTGCCATCCAAAATTGTGTGTGATAGCGTAAAACAGTTTATCGGCAGCAAAGTAACCAAATTTCTCGAGGATCACAAGATCAAAAGAATCCTATCAACACCTTATCATCCCAGCGGGAACGGGCAAGCCGAATCGACCAACAAAACCATCATCCAAAATCTTAAGAAGAGGCTCACCGACGCCAAAGGAAAGTGGAAAGAACTTCTACCCAAAGTTCTCTGGGCATACCGCACAACCTCGAAGTCCAGTACCGGGGCTACCCCATTCTCATTAGTTTATGGCGCCGAAGCTCTAATACCGGTCGAAGTCGGAGAGCTAAGTATCAGGTCCCGATATGCAACAAAGGAATCAAATGACGAGGCCATGAATACGAGCCTAGAACTATTTGATGAAAGGCGCGAAACAGTCCTCATCCGACTGGCCGCCCAAAAGCAACGGATCAAGAGATACTACAATCGAAGAGCCAATCTTCGATATTTTAATGCCGAGGACTTAGTTCTAAGAAAGGTCACCCTCAACACCTAACACCCGAAATCCCAATGAAGGGAAATTGAGTCCGAATTGGGAAGGACCATACCAAATTCTCGAGGTCACCGGAAAAGGGTCCTACAAGCTCAAAACAATGAATGGGGAACAATTACTGAGCAATTAGAACATATCTCACCTAAAATGGTACTACTGCTAAGGTACGCCCCTTTTCCATTCCTTTTCTATTTTAGATTAACACTTGCAGGTGGTCGACAAGAAACGACGATGGATTTTTCAGCAAACGGCCCGAAGTCTTTAGGTCTGAAAGCACGTGTTGCACTCTTTTTTCCTCAGATCGATTTTGTCCCAAATAGGTTTTTTCAGCGAGGTTTTTGACGAGGAAACGATAAATCGTGCTAACTTAGAATCAAGCCCGATTACGAATCGGCATCCAAGATCAATTCAACAATATCTGAGGTTCCTTTGAAATCAACCTCGAATACTGGGGGGCTACCCTCAGATATGCGTTATCTTCGAATATCAACTCTAGCGAGGAAACTACTTCATAAAGGGAGGGTCTCGATAGATAGGATTTATTGTAAGGGTCATACGGTCAAAAGGAACCATGTCCATGTAGATTGCTAGAGCCCTGTTTTGATCAAGAATAAAGAGAAGTACCTTCCTTACAAACATCTTATGCTTTAAATATTTTTTTTAAATCTTCTCTTTTTACATCTCTTAAAGAGCTTCGTACTTCCGAAAATAACGAGCCCAAGGGCAATACTTAACCGGAATACAGACGATCGCTCCCTCACTCGGGGACTGCCGTCCTACCTAAACAGCCCAAGTCATCCGGTCTCGGGAGCAAAAGACCTTATAGGCAACGCCCCAATTTCTAAAGGTCACGGCTACCCCACTCGGGGACTATTATCTCGGGCAAACCCAGATAAGACGGGAAAACAAGCCCAATAGGTAGCTCCCGAACTAAAAGGCTTCAACCAATTCAACACGGCTCGGAGACGTCCGAAATCCGTAACAAAAATAAGCCTTCTAAAAAGAGAAATCTTTCACAACCGGTTCTAAAGTCTACCCTCGGCAAAGTCTCAAACTTAAGATGTCTTCGGAGAAAAACTTTGGTAACATCGAACCCCAATAATGCCTTAATACCGAGAAAGGCAGTAAAGGCAAGGTTTGTTCGAACCCTCGAACACAACCTTATTGTTTCATGCTAAGGCATTTCAATCTTTGTAAATACAAATAACAAAGCAAAGGAAAAATATGAGAGCCGAAAGGGGAAAAAAGTCTTATATTTATATACAACAGTTTTTTACAAAGACCAAATAGGCCTAACACAAAAATTTACAACGGCCAAAAACGGCCTCAGAAAAAATGCAAAAGATAAATAAAAAGTCCTAAGTGGATTGGTCTTCATCGGAGGTTGTATCTCCATCCTCAGGATTTTCTCCATCTTCGGATTAACTTCAGCTCTCGGAGTCTTCCTCAGGGATGGCCAGCCTCCGGGCCCTGTCTTCCTCTACTTTGGCATTTTCGATCTTAGCCATAATATCGAAACCCTGGGCATGAGCTCTCTCGAGGGTTTCCCTTCGAGCTTGCAATTTTGCATGATCCACCATGCCCTTGGCCTTGGCCTGGATGGCCTCGACGTCGACCCTAAACTGGTCCACTTTAGTATCAACGTTTGTGTTGGCCACAGTCACCTCAGATCTGGCCACGACCACCTCAGATCTGGCCACTTCGAGTTCGTTGGCCAAGATTGCCTTATCAGAAACGGCCAAATCCAACTGAGACTGAAGCTCCTTGATCTTCTCGACCTACATCGAGGCCTTTTCTTTTGCAGCTTGGAGCTGGGTCTCGGTCGACTCCAATTGTGCTTGGACGGTTTCCTTTTTCGAGGCTAGGATGTTCGTGTTCTTTTTGAAATCTTCCGCCTCGGCCTGTATCGCATCTACCTGCGTCTGGAGTCGTCCGATTTGTTCAAACCTCTGCCGGACCCGGAGAATCGGATCATTAGTAGTTATCTCCAATTTGTCTTCACTATCGTGAAGAACTCAGAATACCTGCTCGGCCATTTCGACATGCTCATCCCGAGCCGTCACTAAATCGGCCTGAAGCTTCTCACTGAGAAGCTTGTAAGTATCACTTTTCTCAATGAGGTCCCGAACCTCAGCCTTGTGCTCCTCCCGGATTCGGAGGAAAGCCTCATGATGCAACACCGAAGCCTGCAAATAAGGAGGAAGATGTTATAATTATCTTCAACTCCAAAGTTTAAAAGAAATAGTGAGAGACCCTTGAAGTTACCCGATTCAGAGCATGCTGGGCCTTATTAAACAAGCAAGCGGTCCCACCGCGTGTATCACGGCTTGATCTTCCTCGGTCACTAAGGATCTAAGGTAGCTAGCAATCCCCACGGGGGGAGAGAAAATGCGAGCATCCTCCGGGACAGAAAGCACTATCTTTCGCCTACAGTCGGGGTTAATACTTGGGGCCGGGAATCGGTCCACCAGTTTTGGGCTCGATGAAGACCCGATAATTCCCGATGATGGTACTTTATTCGATACTGGTAAACCACCAAACTCAGTGAAATCCTCTAAGGCAATGAACTCAAACCCATCCAAGAAGCCATGGATATCAGTCGCCCCCTAAAGACTCTCGTAAGAGCGACCTTCCAACATATTGGCCTCACGGATCATAACGTCCGAAACCTGAGGGGATCCAAAAATATCGATCAGTCCGAGCTCGTCCCTAGGGATATCTTCCGCTGCTCGGGAAGCCTTGTCCCCTGTCTCTCTCTTGACTATCTCAACTTGGGACGGAGTGGCCTCAACTCTTTCTGGTTCAGGAACTTCGGCCAAAGCTCCCTCATTAACCTCCGCCGATTCGGAGGACTTTTGTATCGAAACACCAGCCCGCACACGGGCCACTAGTTTGGAATTATCTTCCTCTTCTCCTTCTTCGGACTCATCCCTTAATCGGCGGATTAAGTCCGAATGCATAACTCTGGTGTCCCCCTTGGGCTTGCGAGACTTCCTCGCCGGTTTTTTCTTTTCCGAGCCCGGGGAACTCGGATCCCTTTTTATCTTCTTCTCTTTGTCCTGCTTCAGAGCAGATGGAAGGACTTCTTCGCCACCAGATAGGGGCCTCATTGCAACATCCTTCCCGAGGCCTACAAAGGAAAAAAAGCGGAGTAAGCAAGAAAAAAAGCCCGAACGATAACCGCTATAAGAGAGAAACTTACCATGATTGCGGGCCTCCTATCAACCCTTTGATAACTCCATCCAAGCATGCTCGGAGTATGGTCTCTGCGACACCAGGCCATCGACCCTTTGCTTGAGTTCCGGAATTGGTTCCGGCATCTGGGCCATAGCTGTAACACCAAAAAAATAGATAAGGAAAGAAAACAAAAAGTAAAATAACAAAATTGAATGTTCAAAGGGAAATACTATTCACGATTCATGTTCTATTTCTCAGGAAATGACATGTTTTCAGCAGGGATCAGGTCCGAAGTCCTTATTCGGGCAAATCGGCCCCTCTAACCTCGGTCGCGAGCCTCGTCTATGCTCGAGAACGGGGCTTTGTTGGCTCGGCGAGCAATCTTGATAAGCCCTCCTCGATAAAGTCGGGGACTGTAAAGGTGAATAAGGTGATCGAGGGTGAAAAGACACCCCTCGATTTTGCTTGTGAAGAATCGGAGGAGAATCACTATTCTCTAGAAAGAAGGATGGATCTAGCCGAGGGTCACGTCGTATATCTTGTAGAAGGCGACGATGACATGGTCTAAGGGACCCAACGTGAAGGGGTAAGTGTAAGCACTTAGGAACCCCTCAACGTGGGTAGTAATCGATCCCTCAGGCGATGAGACTACCACATGCTTTTTGTCCCAGTTGCATTCCTCTTTAACTTTGTCGAGGATTTTCTCGGTGATTGAGCACATGTACCTCGAGACCGGCTCATATCGTCCTGGTACCGAGGAGGCTTTTTCGACCTTAAAGTCGATGACGGTTGGGCACCCTACCGGAACGAATTCCTCAGGGTGGGGCTCCGTCACAGCCTCACCACCGACGGGTCGTGATGAAGAAGCAGCCTCTTTTTGCGGCGCAGTTTTGGAGGTTTTCGCCATTGATGAACAAGAGAAAAGAGAATTAGGATGGTATGCGATTTGATTAGAGTTCTAGAAATTTGGGTGTGAAAATTATGAAGCAAAGGGATTTTCTAAAGAAGAAGCAAGAGTAGAAAAATCTTTGAGTGTAAAGTTTGAATGAGAAAAAATAGGGTTCTTATAGGTTGCTGGAGACGGTTCGGAACCGGTAATGGCCGACCAGCAATTGACAGGCATTTAATGCCTTGGTAACTGGACATACGGGATATTTCTTCTCATACGCCATAATCGGGCTCATCGTTGATGTCATTACCCATCAAGTCGGAGTTCAGAAATTCATATCGTTTCTCGCCATCTTCTTTTCGAGAAACGAGGGGACTATCTATATACGGTCAAAACCGAGCTTGCCCTTCATATGACTAATCGATACTGGAACATGATAGACCAAGGTTCAATCTCGTGTAATATCGAGCCATGATGTGAAGTTAGGTTGCCGAGCTCGTGACCTAGAGACCGATCAAGATCAAGATCGGCCAAGATCGAGATCGAGCAAAATAGAGACCGATCAAGATCGAGATCGGCCAAGATCGAAGCCGAGAAAAATAGAGATCGAGCGAGACCGAGGAAAACTTATCGAGCCGAAAAACAGAACGCCAGAATATCCGCAATTGGACGAGAATCTCAGCGGAAATCCTGACACACATCAAGGAGAGGCCAATTAATTAACCTATCATGAGATTCCTTACTGTATTTAGAATTATATTAAGAGTAGGACTTCCCTACTATATAAAGGGGGTCTGATAATTTGTAGAGGGGGATTGCATTCACTCAATACAAAGCTATATACTGTCTTCTTTCAGCTTTCAATATTTTGTTACTTTGTTTATATACTAGCGGAATCTCCACTTGGTTCGAGGGTGACCTGACTCGAGGGTCAAGGCTAATTGATTCGTCTGGTTTGCATTTATTTCTTTTATGAAATAATTGCTAAATAAAACATCTCCATCATTGAACATGCATTCCATAAACTTACAAGTAGGGGTGTCAATGTGTCACGACCCAAACCGATGGCCGCGACGGGCACCCGGTACCTTACTCAACCGAGTACTAACGTAACGTATTTTTCGTATCATACTATCATAGGTAATTGAGCCGGAGAGGCTGTCGTGAAATAAGTAGAATAAAATATTAGGAAATACTCAATATAGGGTGACCCAACTTGATATACCGACTTATACATATGACGTACTGGCCTATATGGCCATACCAGTATCCGTATACATGACTTCTGCCTACAAGCCTCTAAGACTACATAAATATCATAAAGGTTGGGACAGAGCTCCGCTATACCAAACAATACATATTTAAATCATACTGACCAAATAGGCAACTCCGGAGCAAGTGGAGTGCACAAACACCTTCTGCTGAGCTGATAGCTTACTAGGAGAACTCTCAACCTGTCTATCGGGACCTGCGGGCATGAAACGCGGTGTCCCCAGGCAAAAGGGACGTTAGTACAAATAAAGTACCGAGTATGTAAGGTATGACAGTAGTATATAAAAGACATGGAAGAAACATGGAGTAAAGAACTCAACCTGAAATTCTGAATAGCTTTGTGAATCATGAAAATTTATAATGTCATGCATGTGCATATAAATGTCATAACATGCATAGGTATATGTGTATATAACATCATCAACCCTCTGAGGGCATCCCATCATATCATCTCAGCCACTGTGGGCAAAATCATCAACGTATACCAACTGATCAGGTGGTGGTGCGTATATAACGCCGTAACCTTTTCTTATATCCCATATACATATAATATACGCGTATATAACGCCTTCTGGTCATGAGTCAATGTACATGTATAAATGCATGAAATGCATAAGAAATACGTTAATAAGTTTTCTCGAATATCATAAAATCAATATGCCTTTCGGACAAACTTTATAAAATACGTATTTTTCTGAGACCCATGAATAGAGGATATAATAATAATTCACATGGGAAATCAAGAATATAGACACCCCTAGTATTTTTATGAATAGAGTCATTTATGAAAGTTGCGTATTTTACTCGTTTCGTTTGTATCCTTTGGATCATACCAAAAAGAAAGAAGGGATAGCCTTAACATACCTTAACTCTGTTGAGTCCTTAATACCTTCTAAGAAATTCTTCAAACAACTCAATTCAATCTACCACATCACAAGGAGATTCAAAATCAGTGTTGAGTAAAGGCTAAGTCCACAACTTAAACTAGTTGCTCATTTACGTAAATTTGGGCAGCATCTCCCCTGTAACTAGGCCCTCCTCCAATACCATATACCAACAACAACAAGAACAAAATAATAACAACATGTAAGCACCATTTTCCAACCTTATCTCCATCACAATATATCACAAAACAACCCACACACCCTAATCACTTCATACATAAAACGACAACCAAAGTAGTGTCAAACAACTTAAAATAATGTAACGATGAACGACCATCCCACCATTCCATCATTATGTGGTGTTTCTCTACACCATTTATCCTACAAAACTTCATTAAATAGTAAAAAAAATATACAGCTCAAAGGTAACACGAAACAGCCCACAAAACAGTCCACTACAAGTCAAATAACTCGAACTCACGGCTTCCGATCACTGTCCCGTGAGTTTTAACTATTAGGAAATGAATTTATCAACCTTCATTGATATTTAAATACTTAAATACAGAAATTACATGTTTTATTAACTATGAATTACCTTCCAAAACTCAAACCACAAAGAAAAAGAGAGGCGATATAGCGATACTTACATCGTAGGGATCGTTTTAATATTATCGCTTCTTGATTCCGTGCCCGGGATGATAATATTGTTTGAATCTCTTATAGAGAGCTTAAGAGTAAAGTTAGGGGTGTTATTTGGGCGAGCTCTATGGAAAATTGGAGAAAGAGACGAGATGGAATGCAAATATCCCAATTATTTTAAAGGTCATAAAGGTGATACTTGGCACCCTTTGATTGGCCCTTCTTCCAACGCTTATAACTTTTTATCTGAGTATCGTATGAATGAACGGTTAAGAGAGTTGGAAACTAAATTCCAAGATCTTCAATTTGGTATATAATATGTCCCAAAAATACCTCATATAGCATACGAAATATATTTTTCAAAAAGCTCTGTTACAGGGCAAATCCTTAGTCGGTGTTTCCGCAACTTTAATCCGATTTTTCTCAAACTTCATATTTTCTATCCAAACATCATATATAGACATATTATGACTTTGAAATCATTTAAATCATGATTAACAAGTCTCATTTTTATTACGTCACCTTGGGACGCACAGGGTATAACACAATGGTTCGGTTCGGCCGGTTATTTTATAAAATTTGTATCATACCAATTTTTCGGTTATTCTATTATGTATAACCAAAATTAGACTTTTCAAAACCGTCCCAATCATGTCGGTTTCTCTTCGGTATCGGTATGGTTCGGTTAATTTTCGATATTTTTTAAAATATCATGTAAAATTCACCAGTAAAAGTAGAATGCAATAACATATGTTCTTTTATAGGACTTAGCAAAACTCTTTAGAAATTTTTACTGTTTAAAGGGTGATGAATTAAAAAAAATAAAAGATGGCTAGAGTGTAGATCCATAAACTATTCTACAACAACGTAAAAGAAACCAAGCAAAGGCAAAAAAAATATAAATCACACGAGTGGAAAGTTATTAACCAAGCTGAGACTCAAGAATAAAGTTTATAGAAGATTAAATATTCAAAAAGATAAATTTAAATTATATGAAAGGAAACACATTCAATACATTGTAGTTTGCTACTCATAATCGCTAGAATACTTTGTGTCTTGCTAATGAAGATACTTGAAATAACTTAGTTTAAGTAGAAGTAGCATAATAGGTTTTAGGAATTAGTATTTTGAGTTTAATTACTTGTTGGCTTGTAACAGTTTTCATAATTCCAAGGCCCAAAGAAAAATTTAATGCATTATTATTTTTAAACTTACTATATAAATATATTTTTCACATATAAAATTTATTCGGTACGGTTCGGTATTTTTTCGGTTTATTTTCATTAATAAAAAATCTACCCTAATTATCGGTGCGATTATAGATTTATATAAAAACCTACGGTTTCTTTAATAGAAACCTAAAAATCGGTTCAATACGGTACGGTTCGGTCGGTTTAGTCGATTTTCGAATATCCATTGACACCCCTACTTGCAAGGAGCTCAAACTTTATAATTTCGAACTCCACTTGCAGCCGTTCGAATTCCATTAGGATTTCCTAAATTTTATGTTGCTACATTTTAACTAATTGTTGCATTTTAAATTCTGACTATTTTCAATTACGTTATAAATACTGGCGATATTCTAATGCCCTAAAAGTGGCTATGTGGTAAAACCCTTCGGGGTTGCCCAGTTGGTTTGGAGGACGATCATTCATACGGATAACCTGAGATCGAATCCCCATCAATGACTTATGGGTTGAGTCTATCGCACATGTCTTACCTAGTGCGGTTTACCTCCCTGTGTGATTTGCAGGCTAGCGAGTTTCCCTCTTATAAAAAAAAAAAAAAAAAAAAAGAAGGGGGTGGCTATGTGGTATATACTTGCTTTTTTACGATGACCACATGACCAATAATAATAGACGAAAGGTAAATACTTGATTAATACCCCAGGGTGGGTGATTTTGGAATTTAATCCTCAGCAGTTCAATTAATTAATACCCCTAAAGATACACCAAAGTACACGCACTTGCCCGCCCAAACGTGAAAAAGAACTCTTGAGGTTTTAGACAGCAGCAGTATCTGGGATTTGTACATTGTTAGAAGTTCTGTGGTTGAATAGTTTGAGGTTTGAAAATTGAAACACTACTAGACCAGTCTCTGGAGTCGGTGGACAAAAGCCGCATGAAACATTATTGTTTCATCTGTTTCTTGTAGTGAGTCCCTTTTCTCCTGGACTGAGCTTTCATCCAGGAGATGACTCCTAATTTTACCATTTTATAACTCACATGTCTAAAACCCTCCTCTCCCTCATTAAACCCCTTCACAAACCAAAACCCAGAACCCCTTCTCCGACCAACTTCCCCTTAACACGCCGCAGTAAAGAACTCGTTAACGAGGTCTGCCAAATCCTCCAAACTCAAGACCAGTGGGAACACACTGTCGAAATCCGCCTTTCCGAGGAAGAAGTTGTCCCTTCCGACATTGCCCACCATGTGTTCGACAAACTTAAGGATGCTCATGTGGGTCTCAAGTTCTTTGATTGGGTCTCTCAAAGACCCTACGGTTGTCCCCTTGATCGTTTTGCTTATTCTTCTCTTTTGAAACTCTTGGCTAAGTTTAGAGTCTTTCCTGAAATTGAAACTTTGTTACCCAACTTGACAACTTGTGAAGATAAGTTGCCCACACTCGAGGCGTTGGATGCTGTAATTAAAGCTTACTCTGATTCTAATTTGGTTGATAAAGCTGTTGAATTGTATTACTTTGTGTTGAAAACTTATGATTTGGTTCCACATGTAGTTACTGTTAATTCTTTACTTCATGGTCTTGTAAAAGATAGTAAGATTAAAGCAGCTAGGCGACTGTATGATGAACTCGTTGAGAGAAGTGGTGGTTCTGTTGAGAATAAATTTTTGGATAATTTTAGCACTTGTATTATTGTCACAGGGTTGAGTAAAGAGGGGAAGGTTGAAGAAGGGAGGAAATTGATTGAGGATAGGTGGGGTAAAGGTTGTGTACCAAATGTTGTTTTTTATAACACATTAATTGATGGCTATTGCAAGAAGGGTGACATTAGAAGCGCGTATAGGCTTTTCAATGAGTTAAAATTGAAGAGCTTTTTACCCACAGTGGAGACTTATGGGGCATTGATAAATGGATTTTGTAAAGATAGGAACTTTGAGAAAGTTGATATGCTTGTACGGGAGATGGTTGCAAGGGGTGTGATTATTAGTGTCCAAGTGTATAACTCTATTATTCATGCTAGGTGTAGGCATGGTTTTACTGAGGAAGCAATGGACACCGTAAGAAAAATGATTGAAGCTGGCAGTAAGCCAGATATAGTGACATACAACACATTGATCTCTTATTCATGCAAGGATGAGAAAATTCAGGAAGCTGAAAAGCTTCTAGAACAGGTTAAGAATGTTGGGTTGGTGCCAACCAAGTTTACTTATACTCCTATGATACATGCCTACTGCAAATTTGGTGATTTTGAAAGGGCGTTAAGTTTGCTTGCTGAGATGACGGAGTATGGTGATAAACCTGATGTATCAACCTATGGAGCTCTTGTCCATGGGTTGGTGGTATCTGGTGAAGTTGATGTTGCATTAGTCATTCGAGACAAGATGATAGAAAGGGGAGTATTACCTGATGCTGGCATTTATAACGTTTTGATGAGTGGGCTCTGCAAAAAATTGAAGCTTCCTGTTGCCAGGCAGCTCCTTGATGAAATGCTTGTCCATGGTATATTACCTGATGCTTATGTGTATGCCACTTTGGTAGATGGATGTGTAAGAAATGGGGAATTTCATGAAGCAAAGAAGCTGTTTGAGAAGACAATTGAAATGGGTATGGATCCTGACCTTGTAGGGTACAATGCCATGATCAAGGGATACTGTAAGTTTGGACTGATGAAAGATGCAGTTGCTTGCTTCAGTAGAATGAAAAAGTCAAAAATAGCTCCTGATGCATTTAGTTATTCAACAGTAATTGATGGGTATGTAAAGCAGCATGACTTACACCTAGCATTAACCATGCTCGCTCACATGGTAAAGCGCATCTGTATGCCAAATGTGGTCACGTACAGCTCTCTGATTTATGGCTTTTGCCAGAATGGAGATCTTGTGGGAGCTGAAAATTTATTCAACAGAATGCAATCAAATGGTATGATGCCTAATGTGATAACGTATAGTATACTAATTGGCAGCTTTTGTAAAGTGGGAAAACTTGCAAAAGCAGCTTTTATTTTTGAACAAATGCTCATGCACAAGTGCTACCCAACTGATGTCACGTTCAATTATTTGGTTAATGGGTTTTCCCATTGCACGCCTACTATTTTCTCGGAGGAGAAAAGTGATCCTCATGATGAGAAGAACTCTATGTTTATGGGTACTTTTAAAAGAATGATATCAGATGGATGGCACCCGAGAAATGCTGCATACAATTCCATTATCATCTGCCTCTGTTTACAGAAAATGCTCAAAACTGCATTGCAACTGCGTGACAAGATGATTAGTAAAGGTTACACAACAGATCCAATTACTTTCGCCGCCTTGTTAAATGGGATTTGCTTAGATGGAAACTCCAAGGAATGGAAAAATATTATTTCCTGCAGCTTAAGTGCGACACAGCTAAGTGTCGCATTAAAGTATTCTTTGATATTTGACCAGTACCTAAGTCGTGGATTCAGCTCTGAGGCTTCAGTGATCTTGCATAGCTTGGTTAAAGACCGTATCTCATAATCAAGATGAAACTGATGTTAAGCTTTTGGTATATTTGGACTGGCAGAAGACTGAAGGTCTTCATTATCAAGAGAGTATTATGTATTATAGTTGTACTCAGGATATTCTATAAGATGGATGGAGCTCTCTGATTGTAGCTTTCTTTGGTCTTCTGTGGACTGACGGTTTTGGAGCCAACTAAAGTCCAATTTCGGCTGCAGTTCTGCTACAGCTTATCTGGGTGTTTTCTCTTTTGGTGGCAGTGCACTAAAACCAGGGTGGGAAAACTTGCCTTTTTCTTCTCATGACTTTTTGACTGTGTAGCACGAAATATAAAAATGTTGTTGATAGCAATTTATCTGGTTTCATGCAGGTGATTTTCATTGCAAAATGCATATATCAGATGCTAAAAGGTTGATCTCTTTTCTTGTGACTGACGTGATGAACTAATACTTTTTTGTGGTACGTATTTTATGTTGTTCGATGATCCCTTTTTTTTTTCTTTTTTTTTTTTGCTTTCTGCTCCGATGCTGCTCTCAAATATGGACCTTTTGTTGTTTCCCATTTCTGCTCATCGTGTTTACATTCAATGCTTGATTTGCATGCTTAATTACTCTTTGCTTAAGAATGTAAATTATTACAGCTTTACCAATTAAAGAATGTAAAAGTATGGTATATTTGCATGTAGAAGCAAGCACTTTGGAGGAAGGCTCATCCTTGTAAGAGGACGTTATTAAAGGATTCTATTTTCTCAAAATGCATTTGCTTTGAGCTTTGGTAAAATGGCAACCATACCCGTTTTTGGCTTGATGTATGGTGCGGGAATTCTGCACTGAAAGAAGAATTTCCAACCTATTCTCGATCACGACTGATAAAGAGGCCACTTTACGCGAGCGATTAAGGAGATACGGAGGTCAAGTGTCATAAGATATTTCCTTTAGGACGCCCTTTCAAGATTAGGACTGGAATTAGATGGGCAATTGGGCAAATTGCTTCAGAGAAGTTGCAGTTGCACAATTCAGAGAGGACATAGAGATCTGGGCAGGCTGAACCTTGAAATTGTTTGTTGAAATTGTATCATAATTACTCATCTAGGAGAGGTGACTTCAGGCCCATATGGTAGCCAGTATGGACGACAGACAGCAGAAAAAGCAAGTTTTAAGCACTCTTGTCAGTTGGTGGTGTTTTGCAAAGGATGAGGAGGATTTTGATCACTTCTTACTACATTGCATTTCACTGTATGATAGTTTACTCCATGCTTAAATTGTCATGAGAATGACCTAGGACAGTGTTGGATGTCAGGGCAAGTTGAGAATGAGAAGGCTAGATGCTTGAAAGGAAGATCTGGTAAGGAGGCTCATTTTGCGCATTTTTTCCGGTTGATTTGGAGAGAGATATAATAGAACTTTTGAGGAAGTTGAAAGCGTACTGTTGAAAGTTAGGTCTTTTTTATTTTGTTTATACTTTTCGGTGCAAAAGGATATCTCACATTGTAAAAAGAAATTGAGTTTTTGGAATTTTGATGTAAACCCTATACATATATATGTGAGGTAAAACCAATTTAATGTGGTATTTATGAAATGCTTTGCTTTATATAAAAGGAAAAGTGCAAGTAGGATATTCTTAGATGCCTCGAAGTGCATTTGTTTTGTTTCGGCTTGAAGTGCTTGTGCACTTAACCCAGAAAGAATGGCAGAGGAAGTCATCCTTTCAGAAACTGATGGAAAGAAACCCTGAAGTGTAACATTAAACAAAACAGACGATCTTCTTGTATTTACTGTTATCCCCGCAGAGAAGGAAATTGCCAGGTGACTGTTTAGCTTACCGTTTGCTGCAAACAAGATAATATTACCTACTTTGCTGCAATAATTAGGGTTTTTTCCCACACAACATTTAGGTGAACTCATCATCATGGTAAACTGGTAAGTAGTAACGCCATTCTCGCATGGGACTAATTTATGTACAGAGCGTAAACCACTGGATCAACAAAAGAAGGATAAATGACCTATCGTAAATAACCTTCACAATACCATATTCCATCTTATGGGGAAAAAATGCCATTATCTGCGGAAAAAGAAGATAGAAAGAAGAAGAAGAGGAGGAGGTACATATAAAACTGTGTACAGGCGACAGGAAAAAGCACCACTTAAAAGAAGAAATGAAAGTGAATTATCGCTAAATCTTGCCATCCATAACCTACAAAAAAAGAATACTTGAATTAAATGTTATCGCATAAATTTGTGATCAACACCTACATCAAGCACAAGACAGATCGTCTAAAAGAAAACTAGTAGGCACAAATACATTGCTCTGGGTGTATGACCAAAACATTTAAAAAGAAACTTACAGAGGAAAACAAGAAAACTGAGTTCATAAATTGAATTCGCAAAAACAGTCTGGTAAAGCAGATCCTCTACCCATTATGAAATCATCTCTATGAACCTTCCACAGGGCTTCTGTTAGTTCCTTTCCTCTAAGCCCTTGAGAGGTTAACAATGCAAAAGCCTTCCTATTTAAGAAAAGTGTCTTATACAACCCCTTGAAAGCTCGCATTGCTGCAACCATCTTATCCATGTTCCCAAAATAAGTAGCCATGTAAGAATCACTGTTAATAGACACATAATAATCAAGTGCAGCTTTTGTATTCCCATGCATGGTTGTGAAGTCCTCTCCGCTAAGAAGACTAGATTTAGTAACAACATTGGTGTACATCGATGTTAGTCCCTCAAGTTCCATCAGGCCATCACCGGCCGCCAAATAAATAGTCGTATTGGTGGGTATGGCTAAAGCTTCAAGTATGAGTGCAGTTTCATTTGGTGTAAGTGGACATTTACCACGGCTTCTCCAAAGACGAGCCATTTCTCCCGTCCAAGGTTTCCTATCAACCCGTGCAGCTTCTATAGCTTTTGCAGAAGCAAGAGAAAGACCAGTGTATTTGCATTGACTATAAGCTACCATGTCAGGTTCAAATCGAAGGTGAAGTGATAAGAAGGGCTTTGGTATAGCTTGCAGAAGCTCAAACGCTTTCTTCTCTAATGTGCTTGTAAGGCGCAATGCACTATAACAACCCTGACAAAGTGCAGCTTTTGCATAAAGAGGGTACCTAAGAGATTATAAGAATGTTGAAAAGCAAACATAAGTAATTTTCGTTACAAGGATAACTAAACTACTAAATCCTTTAAAAGCAGCGTGCAGAAATGATTGGTTCTAAGTTTTCTACATAACTCTGATCACAAGAGATTATAGTACCTATCCCTTCTTTGACTCATTGCAGGGGTGATTGAGATATAACCATGCTTCAATAGGGAAGGAAGAACACTCTCAACATAGTCAAATTGGCCTTTGCGTTTGCTGCAATCGACTCTTACGGGATCTTTTGATGCAATCTCGGTTGGAAGCTCCTTTACCACTTCAACAAAGCCTTTCATTTGTTGGATGAAGTAGTCTACATCAAACACATCTTCAAAACCGCTGAAACATAAAACCAGAAGTCATTCAGAGGCATGAAAAGGAAGAGTAGAAAACATTATAAAGAAAACTTCTAAGAAATCATAAGACAGTTCTTAACCATGTCATGTTGCATACATTAGGGCTATTAAGGACATGTATGATGGAGCTAAGACTCGAGTGAGGACCGTGGAGGGGACTCGGAATACTTCCCAGTTATGATGGGGTTGCACCAGGGGTCAGCCCTTAGCCCATTTCTATTTGCCTTGGCAATCGACGCACTGACGCGCCGCATTCAAGGGGAGAGGGGAGGTGCTGTGGTGCATGTTATTTGCAGATGACATTGTACTGATTGACGAGACGCGAAGCGGTGTTAACGAGAGGTTAGAGGTACGGAGGCAGACCCTGGAGTCTAAAGGTTTCATGTTGAGCAGGACCAAGACAGAATACTTAGAGTGCAAGTTCACCGATGTAACTCAAGTAATGGACGAAGACATGAGGCTTGATTCTCAAGCCATCCCCAGGAGAGACAGTTTTAAATACCTTGGGTCGGTTATACAAGGGAATGAAGAGATCAAGGAGGATGTTACACATCGTAGTGGGGCGAGGTGGATGAAATGGAGGCTCGCTACCGGTGTTTTGTGTGATAAGAATGTACCACCAAAACTTAAAAGGTAAGTTATATAGAGTGGTGGTTAGACTATGTTGTATGGGGTGGAGTGTTGGTCAATCAAGAACTCTCATGTCCAAAAGATGAAGGTGGCTAAAATGAGGATGTTGAGATAGATGTGCGGGCAAACCAGGTTAGATAGAATTAGAAATGAAGTTATTCGAGACAAGGTGGGCGTGGTCCCTGTAGAGGACAAGATGCGGGAGGCGAGACTTAGATGGTTCGGGCGTGTGAAGAGAGAGGCACAGATGCACCGGTGAGGAGGTGTGAGAGGTTGGCCGTGAAAGGCCTAAAGAGAGGTAGAGGCAGGCCGAAGAGGTATTGGGGAGAGGTGATTAGGCAGGATATAGCGTTGCTCCAGCTTACTGAGGACATGACCATGGATAGGAAGATATGGAGGTTGAGAATAAAGGTAAAGGGTTAGGATAGGTAGTCGAACGTTGTCCTTGTGTTATTTGTGTATTTTCATATTCCTTGACTTCTGTTATTACTGTTGTTGCTTTCGTTTCGGCTTTCTGATTGCAGTACCTAGTGTTAGTTTTGCATTTTTTGCTTCGATTTTCTGATTGATGTGCTTGTTGTTGCCCTTCCTTTTACCTTTCCTAGCCGAGGGTCTACTAAAACAATCTCTCTGCCTTCTTGAAGGTAGGGGTAAAGTCTGCGTAAACACTACCCTCCCCAAACTCCACTTGTGGGATTACACTGGGATTGTTGTTGTTGTTGTTGTTGCAGTTCTTAACCATGTAAAACTCCATAGTTGTCTGCTAATTAGACATAGTAACGAATGAATGACTAAAGAAGATCCAGAACCTAAAAGGAGTAATCAAGTTCCTAAAGCTTACAAGAGGAATGGAAAAGGGAAGATGAAACAAATATAGAAGTCATCACAATAGCATACCTTGACTCATTCCAATATGCAGCCACTTCAAACTTTGGCAAAACAAGGGTAGCATTCAGCAAACGAGCTATTCCAACACCATCACACAACTGCAGATCACCAGCGACGAGAAACAAATTGAATATGAATTTTATCGTCACATCTCAATCAGTAGGAAGCTCAGTGTATGAGCAGCAAATAACAATACTTACGTCTCTCCTCATCTGATTGAGCCCACCATAACAATCCACTCGAATATACCCATTAGTCTGAGCAGGAAGAGCTGCAGCATTTCAACAACAAAACCATGTCTGCATTGGAAGCCAGTCAAATGCTCGACTTAGAAAACATAGAACCCCTCAGAGGAGAAGGTTATATGCATAAGTACAGCTTCTATCCTCTTCATAATAAAAAAATTCTACAGCTTCTATCCTATTTCTTGTTTTTACCCACTCCCGGAGGAGAAGGTTATATGCATAGCTATTACCCAAATTAAATTTTCCCTGGTACGAGTCAGCTCAATCTCCATCAATAGACCACCAGAAATACACGATATAACAACATAGTAGTGAGTACATAAGTTATTCAAATCAGCATCAATGACAATGGGATCTAATGTTAAACTAGTAGCTATTTACTGCAGGAGTATCAGTTAAAAACTAACCATTAAGTTGGGGTTGGAGCCACCAATTGCACGGTCGCCACTCGGCTATCCTTCGAATGCTCCATATCTCAGGTCTTTCAACCCTGCAATTGCACTCAAATTCAAACAGATCAAATTGCTACTTGATACACAAAAATCAGGAAATGCGTGGGACCGGGTGTTAATAGAGGAGCTGAAAAACTTATAGAAATTGAAGACCGAAAAAATGGGCGTTACAGAAAAATTAAGTACTGTATAAGAAAAGATTGGATCTTGAAGTTTACTCCATGAAGGAAGAATAAAAAAATGCCCATAGACTTAAACACAGAGACCAAAGCAATTAACAAACGTAGAAATAAAAAAGAACAAGAAGCAAGACTTACAGGGAAGAATTAAAGGTAAGGGTAGGGTCGGAGAAGAAAGGAAAAGGTGGGAATAAGAAGAGAGCGAGAAAGAGAGAAAACGCCAATACTGTAACGCCAAACAAGGGCTTGCGCACCGTTGAGGCGATCATTCTATAGAATACAGCCAATGGGTATCTTCTCTGTTAAAACTATCAGCAGTTTGGAAGCGAAAAATATGAAGATTGAGGAAGATGAGGATAAGAGATATGGAGAGAGTAAGTAGATCTCTTCTCTTCTGCTACCTTCACAAAATGATGCCAACCTCCTCGCTTTTACGGCCCGGAACTTACAACTGTGGATCTACCTTATGGATGTTTAACGGGCGGGCTGTTGGTCCGTTTAATTTATCGGGTGGTTAGCGGGCTGTACTTTTTTTAATCTTTTTTTATCTGTTTGGGTTCGGGCTGTTAGCGGACCGTAGATTTTTATTTTTATTTTTAAGTAAATTTTATTTTTCTTATTCAATGTTATTGATACTTAAGTGTTTGCAAACTTTTAAGGCTTAGAATTAAATTTTGAAGTTTAAAATTTTAAATTTGAAATTTGAATTTTATAATTTTAAAATTAAAATTTAAAAGTAAGTGGCTACAAAAAATTATTTAATAAGATCAATAGACAATATGTAAGGATCAAGCTCCGAAAACTTTTATTTGATATTTTTATTGAATAATATATAATACTTCAAATTAAGTTGCAAGTTCTTTTTTGATTTTGTTATTTTTGAACTTGCAAATTAAAAGTTTACAACAATTATATATAAAAAAAAGAAATAGTACATCACATGCTTTGCATTATTTTTGTAAGTTCATCTATGTCAACATGAGGTTCTTGATTTCCGGCATTGGTTGAATCAGAACCATAAACCATTATATCTCCAATTTCTTGGCCCTCCGCTTCATCTACCTCGTCACGCCCTTGATTTCGTCGTTCTGATCTTATCCAATCTCTGAAGCACACTAGAATTTCCAAAGCGTTGCTACCCAATAAATGATGGGTATCTCCTAGTTGCTGCCTTGCTTGGCTAAATGCGCTCTCTAATGCGACTGTTGAAATCGGCACATTTAGCACGTCTCGAGCCATGGCCGAAAGAACAGGAAATTAATTTGAATTGCTCCTCCACCAACCCAGTGGTAGAAATTCCTTTGTGCGGGGCTCTGTTGACTTTTGCAAGTAGAATTAAAGTTCATCAATATTCCTGCTACTGGTTTGTTGATACTCCCCTATTGTAGACCAAATCAAATAATCTTCAACACCATCATTATCATCCAAAGCACTGGTCCCAGATGTTGAAACTGAACTTGAAGGAATATTTGCATCTACAGCAGAAGAAGCATCAACAATGTTAGCATAATAATTATATAATGTTTCTAAATGTTTGTGTAGATCAGAAATACAAGTGTCAATATCAGGAGTTTCAGTTGGTCCAATATCCATATAAGAATATAAAGCAGTGATTAATTGGCGACAAGTGGCCATTTTGATAGAAGGGTTTAAAATAACACCAATTAGGTAAATAGGTGGAATTAGGTAAAAATATTTTTTTAAACTTATCTAGCATAGATTCAACAACAGAAGTATATCCTTCTTTCTTCTTCAAATTATGTAGTAAAAGAGAAATTTCAGCAATATGAACTAAACCATTTGCAATAGTAGGATAATAAGCTCCAGAAAACTCAAGTGTAGCCACATAAAATTTTTGTAAAAACTTTACAACATCTTCAATGACATCCCAAGTTCTAGATGTTAACAAACGGCTAGGATCAGTACAATGAGAATTAGCAACTTCAGTTATAGGCATTCTATATTTATAACAACATTTTAAGAATAAATAAGTATAATTTCACCTAATAACTATTTTTTCAGGCATGAGTCTTGGTTTTAGTCCATATTGTACACATTTTTCTTTAAATGCATTTAATCTAGCACTTCTATTATTTTCTTGAATTACACCAGCAGCTCTTCTAACTAAAGTGATATCATCTCTAAATAATTCAAGGCCACTCTTCGCAATCAAATTATAAATATGACATGCACATCTAACATGAAATATTTCAGGAAGTGGTAGGTGTAGATGCAATTTTAATATTATAATAGCAGCATTGTTGTTAGAAGCATTATCAAATGACACACACAAAACTTTTTCTGCAAGATTATAAAATATAGGAACTTCATGGATAGTATCACTTATAAATGCACTAGTATGACTTTGATCTTCATCATATTTAAAATCAATAATATGTTTTTGCATACAAAAATTACCATCTATCCAATGGCATGTAACAGTCAAATAATCATTACCATTTACAGCACGACCAATATCAGAAGTAAGAGAAATTCTACAAGAAAGACTGGCGAACAAATAACGTATATATGTCTGATATTGTCCAAAAAGCCTAAAGATATCAGCTCTACAAGTACTTCTAGGAATACCTTTAAACAAAGGGTTATAAATTCTTTGAATATAAGTAACAAGATATGGTGAAGCAGCAAAACTAAAAGGTAAACAACCTAAAACAATCATTTTAGCTAATTCTTCCCGATCTTTCTTAATATCGTATTTACCCATTAACCCTCCAGTACCCGGGTTAAGTTTTTGTTGCCCATCTTCCTCATCTACTCCCCAATCAAGAGGGTGGTTTTCTACCATGTGCCTACGAAGTTGACCCGTTCCCCCTCCCTTACCGGTCTCATGTTTATAAATATCCTTACAAATTCTACATCTTACATAATTTTTATCTTCTTCTAGTCTGTCAAAAAAATTCTAACACTTACTTCTTAATCTTCGATTCTTCTTAATAGGGAGGGGAGGCCTACTTGTATTACCACGACTTCTACCCCTAATATTTTGAGTTTGACTAGTATTACCAGGTGTAGCTGGTGGTGTTTCAAGATTATCAGGTGATGGAAATGGAATATCATCTAAATTATCATCTAAATCATCATCTATACCATAATTTTCTTGAAGTCCCTCATAATCTACATTTAAATTTTCACGTGAACTTTCAGAAATATGTGTAAAGCTACTAGAAGAACAAGCACCACCTCTTGATCTTTTGGAAGTTTTCTTACTACCACCTCTACTAGTGCACGCTTTTTTGGCTGCTCTAAATATATCCATTATGTAAATTAAATTAATAATTGTAAATAATAAAATAAATGTACACCAAAGAAGAGAAAGATATAGAACGAGTGTACCGGGATTCCGGATGCCGCACTAAATTTGATATCAAAAATCAAACTTCAATTGATAGATCGATACTTGATAGTTGATACCACACTTCACTTGAATACTTGATATTTGATAATAATAATTTTGTAATGGCTAAACTAAATATTTAATGAAACTTGAAATAATAAGTAATTGAGAATTTAAGAACAATAATCAATAATATCAAGAGAGAATTAGAGTAGTAAGAGAGTGAATTGTGAGGAAAAATGAAGAAGAAGAAGAAGGCGGCTATTTATAGTTTTTAAAAATCGGGCTGAACCGGGCTATAGCCCGTTAACGGGCTTAGCGAGGGGGTAGGTCGAAATGGCCATTTCTGCAAAAAAGGGCCGTTGGCCAACGGTCATATTTGAATTTGACAGTTGGCAACGGTAAAAAAAATAAAAATAAAAATAAAAAAATTTAAAAAAAAACGTTAAAAATCGGGCTGAAACGGACTGTAGCCCGTTAACAGGCTAACGGGCTTAGCAGGTTCCGGTGCACCGGTATCAAAAAATTATTCGTTTGAAACCCGTCCCAGCCCGCCCCCCACGCTACAGCACCGGGCTTAACCGGGCTGAATCGAATTGTAAACGGGTCAGCCCGGCCCGATTAACAGGTATAATCTACCTTCCCCTTTTTGCACTCTCGTTTTGTTACTGAAAAGTTCACGAGTTTGTGCTTTTTCTTCTTTTTTCTTTTTAAAATTCTTTTTGTCCTAATTATGATGGTAGTAATTTTTCTTTCCTCTAAAACACTCTCACATCTTCCGTTAGTTTTGAAAATTTTCAATTCCTATTAAATCATCGGAAAAGGGTCAAACATCACCTTAACGTATTGGAAATTGCTCAAATATGCCCTTCTTCCACCTATTGGACCATAAATGCACTTAATGTTAATTTTCGGACTACAAATGCCCCTCCTTCTAACAGAACTATGACATGACATATATGGGTGTCACGCCCCGAAATCGGGGAGCGCGACCGACGCTCAACCGAGTGAACCCGATCGAGCAAGTCTGTTAGATTTCCTTCTACCCAAACTCATCCATGAATAAAGAAGAGATGAACTTCATTAATCAAATGTTGAAAAGATTTTTATTAACAACTCCCATTTCATTTTCATTAGAAGCTTCATTCAAAATTTTCAAAATATTACAAGTTTATAGATTTAATGAAAAACATGATTACCCAACTTGTCTACGGAGCCTCTAAGTACAATAGAAGAGTAGTATGGAAGTGCCGGCAATAAGGCTCCGGCTATACCTTAAAACACAATGTACAACTCAAATGACATCAGGACCGGAATAGAGTAGGGCTCACCAAAACTTGCTGAATAGAGAGTGACTGCTAACGAGGACCAAAGCTGCCCGCTGATGAACCACCTGCATCCATTGAAGATGCAGCGCCCCGACAAAAGAGACGTTAGTACATATGGAATGGTACTAGCATGTAAAGCTAACTGTCCATTTTCAAAATAGAATGCCAATATAAGAAAGGGAAAACCATAGAAATAGGAAGTCACAATCAACAATATCCCAATGCCCAGTTAAAACATAACAATTTCCAAAATACGAAAATAATATATATATTTATATATATATATATTTGGTTGGGAGATCATTAGCACCGATATACCACCATTCACAATATCACCTTTTACAATACCAATACCATCGTACTTTTAGTACGGAGTACGATCATGACCCGATCGACTAGGCCGTCTCATCCGAGACATCAACCACAATCACAATTTCAATTATAATTTCCAGCACAATCACCACCATGTGTGCGACATGGTGTCCGATAATGACCCGATCGGCTAGGCCATCTCACCACATTGCCGTGTGGATCGACATCATCCTTTCTATCAATCATCTCATCCCAATTAAGGGAAATAATTTTATCACATCAATCTCATCCCAAATAAAGGGAATAATCACAATCCACTCCTACACAAGCACATGTAGTTTCGGGGTTAGGTTATTTCAACCTACCCTTCCTCGGTGACTTATCGATACTCCCAAATACATTTTTGATTTGCATACAAAGGAAACAACAATACAAATGCATTTACCTCATAACCTTCCACACCATTTATAGACTTATTGGCATTTTCATCCACCTACAATATCATTATTTTATTGGCTCTGTTGGCCATACATATGATTCTTCATTCATGGCACAATGGCCGTATTTCATATTTCACACTTTCATTTCTTTCCTTTCCTGGATCACCATCATAAATATCAACAAATAGAATATTCCGAAAATCACAACTTTAGGTTCATTGGTAGTGAAGACATTAAACACAACGGATTTCTTTCCAAGAAATGGAGTAAAATAATTGGCAATTGAAGCACAAGTTAAAATCATAAACGAGTAACACATCATTTATTCTTGAAACACTTTTTCCCAAAGGGTAATACACATTTTCAACTCATAAATACATAAGATCTCAAAATACGTTGGAAATACTTACAAGGCATAATATTTGTTGAAACAACCCGATTTGGGCACGACTTGAGTTCATAAGCTTTTAGGCAAATCTATTTTCGAAGTTAATTTGGAACAATTGAATCAAGGCTCATTTATTAACCTTTCTCACGTCACTTCATTTCATTGGTACCATTGGCCACCAGTATAATTTTCATTCTTGGCACGGTGGCCACAATTTATATCACCAACTCACTTCTTTCACTTTCGAGCATCTTTATACATTATCAACAACAAGGCATTTCCAACCAAGATTTTAAATACACATATGAGAAATTAAGGGTCTTAAGCACATCTAGTTTTTCTCCCACAATTTGGCATGATAAATTTTATTTGAAACACTACTCAAAGCCATAACATTTTAATACACATATCATTCTTGAACATATTCCCGAAGGATAACATAATGTTATAGGAACATTCGGAACACATTTTGAATGCATAATTCTCGACACTTTGCTTACTTGGGAAAATCAAATTTATTGGGAATAACTCGGAATATGGGAATAAGGAACTTGAGACAACCATACTTGAAACTTACGGGAATATCATGGAATTTAATTCTAAGAGAGTAGTTTAGCCAACATACCTCGCTTTAAGATTTCCTTAAATTACTACGACGTTCCGAAAATCCTAGCAATCCCAATATATTTTAAGACATAACATAAATTGAACTATAATTAGGAAGATATTCGTGGTTTCAGCTCATTTGAGCATTTTATCAAATACTAGGTGTGCAAATTTGACTACAAGGTTCTTCTACAAGATTTTCTTTATTTCATAACCAATCTTTACTTATTTGAGCTCAAAAATCTTCCCACAAACCTTATTGGTACATACATGTATAAATAATACTCTTAGACCCAAGAATCATGCTCTTAATCAACCATCTTCTACCCAAATTCGAAATTGAAAACTAGGGTATGGAACCTTACCTCTTAGATAAAGAACTTGAGGGATTTCTTGTTGGATTTCAAGGCTTGAGCAAGATTTGATGAACAAGGGCTTAGGAATTACTCCTCTCACTCTAGGGCACTTTCCCCTCTCTAAAAATATCAGATTATCCCTCCAAAATGAACCTAAGATCATTTTATAAGAACTAGGGTCGGGTTATGAAATTAGAAAAACAGACCCTCAAAAATTCAGACCCGTGCTACAAACCAGGTTAGGCACGGTCTATAGCGAGCTACAAACCAGGCTTCGCGAGCTCTGTAGCGAGCTACAAACCAGGCGTCGCGAGCTCTGTAGCGAGGTATAAATCAGGCTTCGCGATATCTGTACCGAGCTACAGACCAGGCTTCGCGAAAAATATAGTATGGTCTAGTGCGTTACAGGCCTAGCTTCGCGAGGGTTATAGCATGGTCTAGCGCGCTATAAAGCTGGCTTCGCGAGGGTTATAGAACGGTCATATTCTTCCACCCTTTGGGAATTTGAACATAACTTCTTGTAGGAGTGTCCAAATGACGAACGGTGTGAAGAGTTAGAAACTAGACTCAAAGGGCTTGAATTTGATAGGTAGATGTCACGACCCAAAAACTAACTGTCGTGATTGAGCCTATCGTGGAACTAGGTAAGCCGCTACTCAACTATCTCAACACAGTAAACGCTTTAAAATATAGGCGGAAGCAATTTAATATTTAAGAAAATCCTTTTTAAAACTGAAATAAACCCGCAACACAATACAATCTATCCCAAAATCGGGGTGTCACCGAATACATGAGCATCTATGTCAGAATACAGTCTACTACAATGTCTAAGGAGTAAAAACTGAAGTACAGATAAAGGTAATAAAGGAGAGTGAAGGCCTGCGAATGCCATGCAGCTACCTCGATAGTCTCCGAGATCCTATCTCCTCAATCAGCAGCCGCCGTAACCAGAAGTACCTAAATCTGCACACGAGGTGTAGGGTGTAGCGTGAGTATAACCAACTCAATAAGTAACAAACCCAAACTATGGGCTGAAAGTAGTGACGAACTCAACCGGCACAATTCAATACAGAAAATAACAGTGCAGAAATGTAGACATGCTTTCAAGTTCGGTAGATATCTTAAAACAGTAAAATGGATCAATCTGAATGATATAAAAAAAATATAACTCCTCAACCTCTACCATGCCAATGCAATGTTGTATGTGATGCACCATCCTGACAGCCTCATGTGCTTACACTCTCGAATACTCAACCACTCGGTACTGTATATGGCCCATACGGTCAACGGAAGATCCATCCCGGAACATATACATCACTGACAATAAGTCACCCAGTACCGAGGAAGGCCAATCCAGCCTTGTGGAGAAGATCCATCTCCAGGTTCACACTCTCAAATAATCAACCACTCGGTACTGTATATGGCCCATACAGCCCAAGGGAGATCCAAACAAGTCTTATAACATCATACGAACTTAGTCGAATCTTCAAATCACCTCCAAAAATATCAAAAACATGAATTACACACGGATTCAAGCCTAAGAAACTTCGAAATTTCCAAATTCTACAAACAATGCCGAAACCTGTCAAATCACGTCCGATTGACCTCCAATTTTGCACACAAGTCATAAATGATCCCACAAACCTACTGCAACTTCCGGAATCGAAATCCGACCCTGATATCAAAAAGTCAACCCCCGGTCAAACGTCCCAAAAATTCGACTTTCGCCATTTCAAGCCTAATCTCACTACGGACCTCCAAAAAAATTTTCGGACACGCTCCTAAGTCCAAAATCACCATACGGAGCTACTGGAATCATCATAATTCAAATTCGGGGTCGTTTACATATAGATCAACATCCAGTCGACTTTTTCAACTTAAGCTTTCCATTTAAGAGACTAAGTGTCTCATTTCACACTGAATTCACTATGGACCCAAACCAACTAACCTGATAAGTCATATAACAGCTATAAAGCGTAAATGGAGCAGTAAATAGGGGAACGTGGCTACAACTCTCAAAACGACCGACCAGGTCGTTACATCATCCCCCTCGTAAGCAAACGTTCATCCTCGAACGGGTCTAGAAACATACCTGGAGTCTCAAATAGGTGTGGATGACTGCTCCGCATCTCCCGCTCGGTCTCCCAAGTAGCCTCCTCCATGGGCTGACCTCTCCACTGCACTTTCGCTGAAGCTATATCCTTTGACCTCAACTTCCGAACCTGTCGATCCAAAATAGCCATCGGCTCCATATTATAAGCCAAATCACCATCCAACTGACCCGTACTGAAATCCAAAACATAAGACGGATCATCGATATACTTTCGGAGCATAGAAACATGAAATACTGGATGCACACTCGACAAGCAAGGTGGCAAGGCAAGCTTGTAAGCCACCTCCCCAATCCTCTGAAGTACCTCAAAAGGCCCAATAAACCAAGGGCTCAACTTGCCCTTCTTCCCGAACCTCATAACACCCTTCATGGGTGAAACCTTTAGTAGAACCTTCTCCCCAACCATGTAAAACACATCACGGACATTCCTGTCGGCATAGCTCTTCTGTGGGCTGAAATTAGTGACGAACTCAACCGGCACAGTTCAATACAGAAAATAACAATGCAGAAATCTAGACATGCTTTCAAGTTCGGTAGCCTCATGTGCTCACACTCTCGAATACTCAACCACTCGCTACTGTATATGGCCCATATGGCCCACGGAAGATCCATCCCGGAACATATACATCACTGACTATAAGTCACCCAGTACCGAGGAAGGCCAATCTAACCCTGTGGAGAAGATCCATCTCCAGGTTCACACTCTCAAATAATCAACCACTCGGTACTATATATGGCCCATACGACCCACGGAAGATCCATCACAGAACATATACACCATACGAACTTAATCGAATCTTCAAATCACCTCCAACAACATCAAAAATACGAATTACACACGGATTCAAGCCTAAGAAACTTCGAAATTTCAAAATTCTACAAACGACGCCGAAACCTATCAAATCTCGTTCAATTGACCTCAAATTTTGTACACAAGTCATAAATGACCCCATGAACCTACTGCAACTTCCAGAATCGAAATCCGACCCCGATATCAAAAAGTCAACCCCCGGTCTAACTTCTCAAAAATTTAACTTTTGCCATTTCAAGCCTAATCCCACTACAGACCTCCAAAAAAAATTTCGGACACGCGCCTAAGTCCAAAATCACAATACGGAGCTACTGGAATCATCAAAATTTGAATCTGGGGTTGTTTACACATAGATCAACATCCAGTCGACTTTTCTAACTTAAGCTTTCCATTTAAGAGACTAAGTGTCTCATTTCACACTGAATTCACTCCGTACCCGAACCAACTAACCGGATAAGTCATATAACAGTTATAAGGCATAAATGGAGCAGTAAATGGGGAAACGGGGCTACAACTCTCGAAACGACCGCCCGGGTCGTTAGAGTAGATCACCTCCTAAGTCGTTATAGTTTGGTAGCAGCATTCGTTTGAAGTAGGATCTTGTGCGAATTGAGACATCCTTTCCACTTAATATATCCAACTTGTTCCACATAAATTCTTGCCATTCACAAAACTCCTTAGTATGTTTCAACACACCTTAAACATATATTTTTCATTTTAAAATAATGTGGTTCTACCCCATGGGTCTTCTTTAATACTCGAACACGTTATTCCCAAATACCGTTAGTGCACTTTAAAATCTTCAATCATTAGAAAATTTTTAACGGGGCCTTACAGTGGGGCTTTGCATTAAATACGTGGCACTGGTTTATTGGTACACATAAAACTATCAGACCCGATACAAATAACCCGACCCATTTAGACTAACCTTAAACCTGGAACCTTTTTTCTCAAGCCTACTTTCCATCTGAAGATTGAAAGCCATTGTCACAGAAGGTTGAAATTCTCTTGCACGATAAAAGAGAGAAAAACATGATTTAAGGAAAATTTAGAGTTATACCCTTTTAAATTTTTATATTTTTCTTCTCTTTACTTTTTTTCTTTTGTTTGAAGTGATCGTATTTTCTGTTGTTGATAAATTATAGATACTTCAAATTGGTTTCTGATTCTTATATCGGCATATCTTTTAATTATTGGAATATTCAAAAAGAATAGTGAGAGGCTGACATCCCTTAATATATAGACCCTCTCACTAGATAAGTAAAAATCAAGTGTAAATTCAATTCAATAATTTATTTACTCATTCATAGTATTAAACATTTGATCGCTCATGTCTATTCATGAGTTTTTCTCTGGTATGTTTATTCATGAATTGTAAAATATAAGCGATGGAATATAAATTTGGAATGAAGGAAAAAATGGAGGAAAACAGTGATTGGAAACCACAAAAATGGATAAGGATTCACCATTAATAGCAATAAAAAATCTTTATCATCTCCTTAAAATCAAGTTAGCAGAGAAAGAAAACACCTTGAACCCATTGACAAGTAACAACCATGAAAAGTCTCCATCACCTTTTGAGTGTTTTGTTTTTAGAGAGAGAGAGAGAGAGAGAGGGGATTTGGTTTTGAGGAAGATGAATTATTTCTTGAGAGGGTTTGGTTTTTGGATTAGTCTTAGGTTATTCATGTTGAGTCTAATATCCCCATGTGTACCAATAAACCAGTGTCACCTATCTATATTATTATAAAAGCATGAATACAATGTCGGTTTACAAAAATAACCTAATAATATTAAACGTAATAACTCATAATAAAAGAACATAACCGGAATTCTAAATATTAGTCTTATAATCCTATTAGTTTTAGGACATAATACTACACGTTAAGAATCCTATATTATTATCTTTAGGAATCTTATTAATATACTACTTTCAGACTGTCTAATTCATATAAAATTGAACAAGTAAATATCTTTAGTCATGTAATTCAATTACTTTCAGGATATACTTCTTAAAAATTCCTATTACTAATTTAATTCGAAAACTTATTATAATGTCCTATTACTAATTTAATTTGAGAATGTATTATATTGTCCAAATTTATTTAGAAAAAGGAGAGCATGTATTATTATAAAAGTATAAATACAATATTAATATACCAAAATAACCCTAAATTATTAAACAGAAGAACTCATAGGAAGAGGACATAACTACAATAACCTATTTTTTGGACCACAATACCTTCTATGCTAATTTTTAATATTTAAGATTTTAAAATTAATAAAATTTTATCTATTAAATTCTTATCAAAAATATGTAGGAAGTTTTAATAAAATCAATTTCATAAGAATCCTCCGTATTAGCTATACATTAACATTATCACTCCATAATGTCCAATACCAAAAAAAATAAAAGTAATATTAAATGGACTGCATAAAGAGTTGAAATTGAGAAAATAATATCCCCACGATAATATATTTTTATAACTATTTTCTTACTAAAATAATATTTTTTTAATTAACTTTTTGTGTAATATTGAAAAATACTCAATTATTAAACAATAACTAAGAAAATATTTAAGAATATAAATGTGTGAGAAAGAGAAAAAAAATGGTTGGTAAGAGTCAATACCACTAATAATTCTACAAACATAAAGATCTAAAAGTGAAATGTCATATCAATCTTTTACTCTTTGAAAATAAAATTTATGGTAGATAAAATTATAATTAAGATTAAAGATTCAAAACAAGAGATGAACTAATATTAAGATCTGAATCAACATAGGATAAAATATTTTTTATGTTAAAACCAAATAATTAAATCTTTTAATTAATTATTTAGCAAGAGAATCCAATTTAATTATTTTTTTAAATTTATCATATGAGTAAAATTCTTATTCAAGTTTAAAAAAAATCTTAGGTTACATAAATTTATTCCATAAAAAGAGCGTTAGAACACAAAGTAAAAGGTTTAGTATATTATTAATAATCAAATGCCATACAAGTGTCTGAGGAAGTAAAATCAAAGCTAAATCCTAAACAAGAACAAGCTTTCAAGACTATATTATAAAGAGTCGACTCTGCTATAACGGGATTATTCTTTGTAGATGCCTCCGGCAAATTGAAATAATATTTTTATGTCATGCATTACTTGTAACTATCATATCAAGAGGCATGGCACTGTTAGCAATAATAGCAAGTGGTGTACCAACAACGATTTTATTGTGAGGCCACCAACTTTAGTTTTGATATACCTCTTCAAACAACTTAAATAACCATCGCAAATATATCAAAGTAGAGCATAGTGCTAAATTTATAAGAAAAACAAAATTGATAGTATGTGATGAAGCACTTATGGCTAAGTGTCAAACGATCGAAATAATTGCCCGGAGTTCTAGAGATATATTGGATATTAATGAACCGTTTGGTGAGAAATTAATGGTTTGCGATGTGATTTATATCAAGTACTACCAGTAGTTCCAAAATCAACAAAAGTAGAGACTATAAAAGCTAACTTATCAAAGTTATACTTTTGGCCTCAAATGAAAAAGATTCAACTGGCAAGAAATATAAAGTAAGAACATATTCAGTATTCAGTGTCTTCTTGATTTGTGTCAAAAATAAAGAAGAGCATCCAATAAAAGATGATTTGGTTCTTTCTAAACACTTGATTATCATTCCCGATGGTAATAGTAGTACATTTAATAAGAGAAATATTTCTATTATTAGATTAAAACGCAATGTGTGCAAATCGCATGATAGAATTAAAAAGATATCTTAGCTAGCAGAAATAAATATGTTGATCAACTAAATAAAAGGTTGATTGCATTATAGTAAAAATAAAATATTTTTCTGTTTTTGATTCAGCAGAAAATAATACCAATAATTACTACCAAGAAGAGTGTTTAAATACTTTAATATCAATGGCCTTCTACCATACATGTTTGTTGTAAGTTTATTATTTCTTACGTATGTTAGTGTCGCCGTTTATATAATAGGCTAAGTTAAAATTGATCTTCCATCATATATAAGTTGATTTTGAAGAAAAATATGCTCGTCATGCTACTGAAAAACTTAAATACGCCGAATAGCTTATGTAATAGCACACAGATGGTATATAGAAGTTTTGACAATAACGTCATATATGAAAAAATTATGATACTGGTCTATGTGATTCTAAGTATACTCTTATCCCTGAATTCAACTTTTGTCTTCCGAAACTAAGGAATATCCTTTTTAAATTTGTGTGAAAATAATTTTTAGTATGTTTATGTTTTGCAAATATAATAAATAAAGCACAAAGACAAATATCCTAAATATTGGACTATATTTACCGCAATATATTTTCTTGCACAAACAACTGTATGTTGCACTTTCAAGAGAGATATCAAGATCGACAACAAGAGTTTTGGTTAAGGCAGAGCAACCAAAGCATTAGGAGAAAACATACACAAAAAAATATTGTCCACAAAGAAGTGTTCGTTAAGATACCATCACATTAAATACTTTTAAACTATAATACTTAGTTATCCAACTAACATGACAAAATTGATCATTTGTGTAAGTTTTGATAATGTCCTTTTGTTTTAAATTTATGTATTATGCTAATGTAATAATAATTTTCGGCATTTAGGTGATTGTTTTATTATTATACATAAAATTTCTCTCATTAATTAAATTTTATTGTTTCTTCATATAAATAAATGTTTAAATCATCACGTACCATTATTAACGTGCAACGCACGTTCATAGATATTAGTTTGATAAAAGCCCCACATATGCTATGTCATAGTTCTGTTAGAAGGAGGGGCATTTGTAGTCCGAAAATTAACGTTAAGGGCATTTATGATCCAATAGGTGGAAGGGGGGCAAATTTGAGTCATTTTCAATATATTAAGGACATTTTTAACCCTTTTCCGTTAAATAATTTAAGCTGACATCTGTTTTAGAAATGATTTTATTTTTAAAAAAAATGAAAAAGGATTTGCTTAATTTTTATTCAATCAAATGCCATAGAAAAAGATTTTTGAGCAAAACTGAGAAACTACCAGATGCGTTTCTTAGTTTTTGGATAAAACTAACGACCAAAATTATTGTCTTTCTACTCTTCTTTTGAAATTTGCATTGATTTCCGTCTTCAACAACTTCGACAAAGCTTCAATCTGCAGTTCTTTTTAACTTTCTGCTTTTTCTTATTTTCTTAAAGAAACCAACATAAGACCATTAATCTATCTATTAAATGGTCATAAACAAGACAGTACATCGTCAAAAGGAAAGGAGAGCAAAACAAAACAAAACAAAAAAAAGTAAAAGTACCGCAGCCCAGTTTTTATAGATGTATTGCATAACATTCAGGATACGAGAGACGACCAGCTCATGTGAACATTGAACAGTAAGTACAATTGCGGAGAAACAATTTATCTCCGCAATAACTAGCCAGATATGGGAGAAACAACAGATCGACCACTTATCCATCTCCATGGCATTTCCTGAAAACGTCTCTCAATTAAATGTATTTACTTTAGATGTTTCAATTCAAACACAAAAGAATTATGTCCCAAATATGCCCTAATCTAGTCAAAGTACAACCCAAGATTCTTGTATGCCTTAACTAATGTATTCCATCAGTAGTTACTGCATATAGGGCATCATTCAACTAGCAACTAAACCTTACAATCCCTTGCCTATTGTTTTTTTTCCTTTCTGGGGAAAACCCCTTGTTTACTCTTGAAGACTGAAGGCCCTTCAGGATGCAAAAAGATCCAACAGCATAAACTTGGGCTCCAAGTGATAACTACACACGTCTTTCATTCCTTTACCATGGAGTAGCTGGAAGTCTGCATCTACTTATCCATTTATACAATCTTAGATTAGCTTGTTTCATTTTTCCAGTTGTACCACATCTAGACATTTTACAAGCAAGTGATGTCATTTAGACATAGCGAATGCTAAAGAGCAACTGGACCCACAGCGCAGCAGGACCATAAAAAATTTCAACAAAACGATAATGCAGGCTTTGCTACGGAAATATATAGAACAAGAAACTCAATTAGGCCAAAGTTTCACCTCTTTTTGCCTAAGTTTGCCATCACAAGATAATAGGTCGGGCCAAGGTTTTGACTCTCTGCTTACAGTTTGCTATCAGAGCGTGAAGTTTCCACTGGGGATCCCAAGCCAGTACCACTCACTGCTATCAGAAACTGAAGAACTACCAAGCATGTACCAATAAACAACATGCGATAAGGATAGGGTATCACCTTGACCAAGGAATTGAGAATATTCTAGCACATTAGATTCTTTCACTCGTAACTTTCATCCGAGTATTCTTCATCATGCTTCAATTCTGCACTGGCCTTATTACCTCTCATTACGTTTGCCAGTTGTTGAATTAAACTAGATGTACTTCTTTCCATCTTATCTGCAAGTATCTCGGTTTGCTCTGCAAATCCATGACCTAGTAGTCTCTTTCTCAATATTTCACAGGTTGTTGTATATGGCGGAATGCCTTCATCTATCATCATTTCGAAATATTTACATGCTTCCTCAAGTTTGCCTTTCTTCTGACAGAGACCATGCACCATGACAGCATACGTCGAGACTGAAGGATAAAATTTCCTGTCCTCCATGCTCTCCCAAGCTTTCTCAACTCTATCAAACCTGCCCACCCTAATAAGCATCTTAAGCAACATATTATACGTATGCCTATCTGGTGTGCAGTTGTTGCGTTCCATTGTTGAGATCAGCCTGAGTGCCAAGTTAACTTCATTATGATCACAATGAAAAGCTAAGATTGTATTGTAACTCCAACAATCAGGTGTTACCCCTCCATTAATCATCTCATCTATCAGTCGGTAAGCCTCATCAACCTTGTCGGTCTTACAAAGCTTTTTAATGATACAGTTATATGTGAATACATTAGGTACAAGTTTGTACCTTCTCATCTGGTCAAGAACCCTGAAAGCTGAATGAATATCATTTACCGCGCAGTAACCATGAACGAAAATTGAATAAGTAAAAGCATCAGGTACCAGTTCAATGGACCTCATCTTCTTGAAAAAATCGAAGGCCTCATCCATCTTACCAGCCTTGCACAGTGAGTCCAGAATACTATTGTAAGCTAGCAAATCAACGGCATAGCCTCTTTCAAGCATTTCATCGAAAAGCTTTTGTGCTTCGGCAACTTCGCCCAATTCTCCCCATCCCTTAATCAGAATGCTGTAAGTTTTCACACTCGGAACGAAATCATTCTTCACTTTGTAAAAGAACTCTTGCGCTTGCTTCGTATGCTTTCTGTTACATAGCGCAAGCAAAAGCTTATCGACATCCGTTACACATGGTTTAATCCCAAAATCTACCATTTTATTAAAAGCCCTAATTGCATCAGCTGGCAAACAAGCTCTACTATAAGCCCTAAAAACAAGCCGGAATATTTCGGGAGTAATTTCACATGATTTATTCACTCTCATTTCTACAAGGAAGTCCCATAACAAGGGGAATTGTTTACTACTTCCTAATATATCAACAAGAATGTGATAGCTTTGTTGAGTATGGCAAAAACCTGATAACTTTTGCGCCCATAAGAAGAACCTGTGAGCTGAAAATCCGAGATTTTTGCACCGTTTGAGGACTTGTTCAACTACGTCGGTTGAAATTCTGCAGGAAAATGGATTGAGGGCTGACTCTATGTCGTGGTGGGGTTTTCTGTAGTCGCTAAGAACGCGAGAAAGTTCATTCACCAGGTGTGGAGAATGTTGGTCTGAGTTTTCAGGTTCCCGTTTTGTTTCTGCAACAGTTACTGAAGATATGAACTGATAGCCATGAACGGCGTTATAAGTGGGAAGATAAACCAACAAGGAAGAAGAAGGGTAATATTGGGCAAATTTGGATGGAGGAAGATAGCAATGGAAGAGTGTTCGGGAGAAATAATGAACATTTCTGGAATGAAGAAGTGTCCTAATCGCCATTATTCCTTTTTCAGAAGCTCAAGACACCGTACCAATTCAGTCCTTTTTAATGGATCAGAAACCATAGAAAGATTTGCTCGTTTTTTGTCCATTACCGTTATGCGGGAATTCAAAGAAAAACTGCGCCAGCTCCGAAGTTTGGCAACGAGACTCGTTGAACGAGTATCCAGCGTTCTGCAAGGGAGGTTTGATGGTCCGTTGGGCTTTTATGAATTGGCTCATAAGGCCCAAGATATGCTGGGGCTCAATTCCACGGAAAGAGCCAATAATGAAAGTGAAAATAGCACGGGCTAGCCAGTTTTCGGACTTATAATTAAAAAATAGCCAGTATTTACAAAGTCATTGAAAAATAGTCACTATTTTGCGGTAACACGGAAAGTTCCAGCATAATATACTGGAGATTGGTGCACCTGTGTATGAACTTCCAGCATATTATGTGTATGAACTTCCAGCATATTATACTGGACCAGTATATTATGCTGGAAGTTCAGTATATTATACTGAAACTTCAGTTTATTATACTGGAATGTTTTTCGCATTTTGAACAGTATTTTCGTTCAGATTTATCTTTACATGAAAAGTGGCTAAATTTCGATTACTTTTGAAACTGTGGTTATTTTTCAATTACCACTAATAAATCTAGCTATTTTTGAATTTCACCCGTAATGAAAAGAGATCTTTACAAAAAAAAAAAAAGGATTCAGATTTATTATTTATTTTTGGGAATCTTATAGAAACGTCCCAAATAAGTCCTAACTTACCAACCTCTAGCCATTAATCATAGACTTACCAAAACTAGCCAAGCACATATAAAAATTAAAAAATTAAATAAATAAGGTTCTTTCTCTTCAAGAATCACATGCAAAGATCTCCTTTCATATTTTTAAGAGTGATTAGCAATATTAGATGCAAGACAGAAATGAAATTTCATGGATGAAGTAGCAAATAAGGTGATGAAACACACAAAATATATATATATATATATATATATATATATATATACAAGATTCCAAAAATCTAAACAAAAAAGAATATTTTTCAATGGGTATGGTTGAAATTTGTTGAAAACATATAAATAAGTCAATATACAAAATTTGAGAAAGATTAAAGGTGATTTGGACTGATTTGATATCAAAATTCGTAGTTAAAATCGAGTTCAAAATATTCTTCTGCGACACACGTATCACGCATGTATCTCAATCACATGTATACATTGATATACATATGATACACATTTGATACAAATATGATATATATGTGATTAGGGGTGGCATATGGGTCGGTTAGGGCCCTAAACGGGCCAAGTGGGCCGGTCCCGGTCCCTAACTAAACGGGCCGGCCCCGCGGGCTAAACGAGTTAAGTGAGCCTAACGGCTAAAAATATTAATTTTTTTAAAAAAAAAATTAGAATTGAAATTAGAGACAAATAGATGTAAAAAAAATATCTTAAGGCAATGCCTTGTAAATTTTATTATATAATTGTAACCTAAACTTTTTAATTCTAAATTTAAAGACAAAAATATTGTAAAGAGATATTCAAAGCAATGCCTTGTAATTTTATTATATCATTAAAATAAATATGGCAGTATCTTTCTTAGTCTTCCTCACCCCTATGGAATGAGCACAACAAGGTACTAATACCACCATTGAGAAGAAAAAGAAACTAATCAAGATGTGCCAAAATACAAGTTACATAATACATACTAATTTTTGTTCATACAAGTTACATGGTATCTCTTACAAACTTCATAAATCCTTCAAGGTCCGGAGGAATTTTCGTTGGTGGTGGCGGAAAAGTAGCTTGGTCATCGCCACTTCTGGGCGAAGCAGCATCCTCCGCAAGTTTATCTAGCATTTCTTTGTAATTCGTTTTCCTCTGGTTGTGATTCAGCAAGTCCAAAATTTCTTCTTTCCGAACGGTCCAATCTCTGAAAAGTACTGATTTTTTCAAGCTCTCCCTCATAGATGCTCTATAATCACCGAGTTGAAGTCTTGCTTGACTGAAAGCGCTCTCCGATACCACTGTTGAAGCTTGAATAGTTAAAATATCTCTGATGACTACTAGATTCGCCACTCTTGGATTTTTTCTTATTTTTACCAAAATATTTTTTTAAGGAAGCCATCTTAATAAATCAAGTAATAGCAAATAAATAAAACAAACAAAACTATAATATTAAAACTTAAGAGTTGGAATGAGTTTATCAAATTGACGAACAACTTGTTGAAAATTGATTATCGTTGAAGACTTGAAGACTTGAAGACTTCAATTCACCAACACCACAATTTTTTCACAAATTGTAACAATAAAGTAAGCAATAGTAGCAAGTATAAAAGAAAATTAGAGAGAGATTGATATTGATTTTGTAAGAAAAATGAAAGAATGAGGGGGTATTTATAGTTGAAAATAGAGAAAAAAAGTGTAATTATAAAAAGTTTGGGGTTAAAACAAAGTGTTAATGGCTATTTTGTAAATAGCCAACGACTATTTTTGACAGCCAAACGACTGTTTTTTAAATTTTTCAATTTTTTTTTTTTACAATTGACCGTTGGGATCGTTTGGCCCTCCAAGGGACCGGTTCGGTCCTGGTCCGGTCCCGGTCCCTGGCGGTCCAAACGGTCCCGGTCTCTACCGGTCCCAATGCATAGAACCGGCCCACGAGACTGGCCCAGGCCCACTAAAATCGGTCCTACCGGTCCTGGCCCGTTTGGCCCGCGGTCCCGGGCCGGTCCCGAGCCCAGACCGGCCCACTTGCCACCCTTATATGTGATACACAAATGATACATAGTGTGATACTCATTTTTTTTCATGTTCATCTTTTACTTTGAATTTTCAATTCAAACCACCTCATAACTCTACCAAATCATCCCAAAACTGAGATTCAAACTCCTTAAAATATATCCAATATATTCTAATAATATCCACTAAAAAAAAGAAGCAAAAACATTGACTTTTTTTTGCTACAAATAGCTAATTGACTAATATTGATAATAGTTGACTAATATTGTAGTATTTTATGAATTGACCAAATTTTTTGTAATAAGTTACTTATAAATGGACATAGCCAGTAGTTTCCAAATATTTTTCCTAGCCAATATTATTTTGGTTAACGATTGGGCGGGCGGGCGGGCGGCTATTTTGGTTAACTCTTCTCAAGCATTTTGGCTTTAGAGATTGGGCGTAGCCCACGGAAAATCAGGCACCCAACCATACCGTAATGCCAGATCCATTCCTTTCACTTTCAACCCAAATATCTCGGCGACTCCGTCATCATATGGAAATTAATCAAAACCAGATCAACTATGTGCTTGAGTAATACTTAGGGAAATTTTTTTATCTGTTTTGACGGATTAATCTTCAAAGTATGGTCTGACATTTGGTAAACCAAAGCGTGAAGCAAAACATCGAGCTCATCATATATATGGTTGGAATTTCAGTATTTATCTTTGTCCTCGTCAGTCCTAACCTGGCATCGGACGAAGCTTCCGTTTTGTACACATAACGTGTATAGACCAACGGTATCCTTATTTTGTTATGTTTTTTGTCATGGATTTTCTCTAGCTGACCAATTCATGGCTACAATTGTTGTTTTTAAAGAGAAGAAAGATGCTTGCTGGGATCTCGATAACGTCTTTTACAAATATTGGATCATATCTTGCACGTCCAGCTAGATATACATTTGAGATCACCACCATATATTTGCTCAAGAGAGAATCCATCTTAATAATTTAATCCCAAAGATTTTAAGCTATTGATTCTTCATTATTGCATTCATAAGCTACCTTTTCTTGCGTGCTTCGTTTATACTAATATAACACTTATTTGTAACCGTCATCAGCGGCTATGCAGTTCCTAGCTTCCATAACCATGGCTCTGGTTGCGTGCACGAATAAACTACTCATCGTTGTCAGCCTTAATTTTTCTGATAATATCAAAAGTTTACTCTTCAGTGTATATATAATGTAAATCTAAGAACAAAGTTCGCATTGTTAGTTCCAGAAAAGTTTAAAACATAGAAAAAAGGAAGAGAAAGGGAAGGGAAAGGGAAAGGGAAAGGGAAAGGGAAAATGAAACAAGCTGGATTGCATTACGACATATAATTGTGTTGTGATCATACACATGCGCTCCTGACAATATTTGTGTTACTTTCAACATTTTCATGCTGATGGGTCAGTAAAACTAACTTTAAGTGCAAAGTCGACAAGGATAAAACACGAAAGCTAATGCAAACATTACAAAAACGGATTTGCTCTCTTTCAATTATTGTCATCCATCAGTTACTCAATCCTTTGTAAGTAGAATTGAAAATGAGGTACTCATAATAGACTAGAAATCCCTACTGTCAGTCAGTGCGCTATAACAGTACGTCTTAATCTCTCTTCTGCTTTAAACCATCGATCTCCAGCTTAGTCAGAAATGTGTGTGCAGAGTCTTAAAGTATGCACTTTTGTTTGATTAGCGTTAGTGAAGCGGGCAAACTATGTTTCCATGAGGTTGACATCACATATTTTTTATGCATGTTACTGTCTTTGCTTTTTTCTGCGAATTAAATAAAGCAGATTTGTGAAAGGACGATTGAAAGCATTGATTGAATTTAAAGATGCATGCATGTGATGGTAGTGCTGTTAAATAGGGAATTAAGGAAGTTCTTGTTGAGGTTTTGTTTTTAAGATGAAAAATTCTTAAAATGAGGGTGAATGGGAAATGGAGGGAAAATGAAATTTTGAGTAAAATTTTAAGTTTCCCCCTCTTGACAATGAGACATTGTCCCATATTGAAAGAGGAAGATATTTTTGGTGGGTATATATATAATTGCTCTTCTTGTAGCTCTTAAAGAGTTAAGAAGAAAGCAAGCCTCGCGCCGTCGTCGTCGTCGTCGCTCGCTCGGCTCCGGCTTTGGCTTTGGCTTTGGCTTTGGATTAATAGTAAATATTAACGTAAGATTATCCGCATTTGCTTGCTCCACAAACAAGCTAATGCTTGCTCCACCATGGAGGGTGGACGTTTGGTCTTCTTCAACACTGGCTGCTATATATATGTGCAGCAGATGTTGAAGAAAGACACTCAACACACAACACACAATTCGCTCAACAAATTGGCTATACATTGCACTCCTTCCTCTCAGCATTTCCATACGATTTTCTGAGTTTATACTCCTTCGTTCTGCATTGTTTTTAACTTCAAACAAAGCAACTGTAAGTGTGATTTGCTACCGAACTTTGTGTTCGCTGAAACACTGGGGTTTGAAGTACTGCTACACCAGTGTGTTATTCGTTCTATCCTGGGAGGAAATAATCCATTACCTTGGGTACTAGGAGGGGATTAAATTCCTTAAGGAAACACTGTGAATTCAGTGGGCTCAAATTTATTATTGTTTCATTACGTTAACTTATATTTTGCAGAATTATTATTTACAAATACAGCAATATTGGCGGGAATAACAGTTCTAGATTCTTCATCTATAGGGGACACGTCACTAAGTTCCCAGGAGAATAGGGCTTGAAAGATGGCCAAAATATTGGTAGGATCGGAATCCAATTGCATTTTTCCTTGTTAACTCCTGCACAAATGTATTGTCATGGGCGGCTTTCCAACCATGCCCCATGACCCCTTGGACGCGCCCCGTGGCGTCCTGGCCAGCCTCCTAACGCCCGTCGCCACGGTCGGCCCCGTGGTCTCGGCAGCTCCAAGTGACAAGCGCGCATGTGCCTCTGTCGCCCCACCGATAGCCATCGCCAGCACCCAGCCACAGGCAAAAGCCAACAGCGCCGCGCGCGCAGACAATGCCGCGCGCGCAGACCCTGATGCTAAAGACAAAGTTGCTGCCAACGGACTTGTTGCTGCTTTGTAGAAGACTAAGTCCTTTTCATTGTAAATATAGAGTAGTTTTGCTGCATTTTCTTTAAGTGTGATTTTCCAGCTTTCATAGGTCTAGTCATGTAACTTTGGTTTATTTTTTTAAGCATTATTAAGGGGGACCAAGCAATCAAAACTTTCAAGCAAGCAAACAATTCTCTGTACTGGTGTCTCTCCCCCCCGACACCGTCTTGTTTTCTGTAATAGCTTTAATTCAATGCAATCAAGCTTTCTTTCATTCTCAATTCTCTTTTCTGCTCTCTTTCAATTGCTCATGACATTGGTTTTCCCGTACGGCACTGACAATCTAGTCTAGCGTACAGAGGGGACCTCAGTTGGCGGACATCAACCGTACTGACATCGGTTGCCTAGCCTTACATCGCCCTTCCAAGAAATTTCAGGAAGGCGCCGCGTAACAGTTGGTATCAGAGCCTAGGCTCGACATCGGACGAGGGATTACATTGCAATTGCCACCATTTCTGACCATGGTGAATTATGGGGATCGCATCGCGACCCTTGAGGGAACGGTTGACGCATTACGGCCCATCGTGGAAATGGTGCCCGATCTAAAGACCAGCCTAGTGCAAAGGTTGGACGACCTGGACCGCAGACTCATCCAGGCCGAAGTTGACATAGAAAACATCAGTCGCGACTCTGAAGGAGACCGGCAAACAGCAGCCACAGAGGCAGCTGAAATTTTTGGTAAATTTGAGGTCCTCCAGCAGGAGCGTGCCGAGGATTTAGCCAACAGGGAACAAGAGGCAGACATGGCGACTGCCATGCAACAAACCATAGACAACTTGACAGGCCAGCTCAATGTTGTCAATGCTGCTTTACAAGGCCTACTTCGAGGAGGCGGAAACCAATTTGGGGGTGGTGTGAACCTCGCCCCCATGGCACAAAAGCTAAAAATTCCTGAGCCAAAGCCATACAGTGGAGCTCGGAATGCCAAAGAAGTGGAAAATTTCATTTTCGATATCGAGCAATACTTCGATGCCGTGGGAAGCCTAGAAGAAGCTAAGAAGGTAGCAACTGCTGCCATGTATCTTCAGGGTGATGCCAAACTCTGGTGGCGGGTGAAGTACGAAGCCATCAAGGCTAGTGAAGATGCCCTCGAGACATGGGCGGAACTAAAGGCAGCCATACGCCTACAGTTCTTCCCCGAAAATATTGAGTACAATGCCAGGAGAAAGTTGCGGGAGCTCCGCCAGACCAAATCAGTGCGTGATTACGTGCGGGAATTCTCCGCGCTCATGCTGAATATCCGTGACATGGGGGACAAAGACAAACTCTTCACCTTCCTGGAAGGGTTAAAACCTTATGCCCGGATGGAGTTGCAGAGACAAAGGGTAGACACGTTGCCTAAGGCAATCCAAGCAGCAGAGTGCCTTGGGGATTACCAAGTGGAAGCCCGGAAGGATAGGCCTCAACAGCCTGTCCGAGGAGGATACAAAGGGGGCCAACCAAACACTGGTGGCCCTAGCAGAAGTGGAGGAGACCGGAGTGCACCCAAATCCAAGGCTCCCTCTTCCGGCAGTACTAGTGCTGCATCTAACAACAATGATCGGGGGAGGAAGCCCCCCTCAGGATGTCGTCATTGCGGCGGACCACATTGGAATAATGAATGTCCACATGCACAGATGAACGCCCATCAAGCTTTTGAGGATGGGACGGATGACGACGCCGATGATGCGGACCAGACCGAGCCAGTAGGTGCATTCAATGCAATTGTTGGCTCCATTTCTGAGCCCTTAGCGGGAACCAGTGCCGGTATCCGCAAGAAGAAGGACCCCTGTCCAATTGCCAGGAAAGGAAATAAGAAGGCGAATTTGAGGACTCCTCCTCATCAAGAGAGGACCCTAATGTTCGTTGACATGAAGGTAAATGGCAAGCCCATTCGGGCAATGATAGACACGGGTGCCACCCATAACTACTTAGCCTCGACTCAGGTGGAGCGTCTTGGACTAGTTGTAGGAAAGGGCAAAGGTCGTGTGAAGGCTATCAACTCACCACCTCAACCAGTGGGTGGAATAGCCAAAGAAGTCCCAGTGAAGCTTGGCCCTTATGAAGGAAAGTTCAACCTGCACATAGTGATCATAGATGACTTTGAGTTAATAGTGGGGTTGGAATTCCTGAGACAGACCAATACCATGCCCGCACCATATGCAGACATGCTACTGATGATGGGGGCAAATGGGGCCAAGCCCTGCATTATTCCGTGCATTCCCATGAAGATGGCAGCCGAGAACATCTCGGCCTTGCAGTTGAAGAAGGGGGTAAAAAGACATGAACCCACGTTCCTGGCTACCCTCTGCATGGAAGATATAGAACGCTCCTCGGGTCCCATTCCTGCACCCGTGAAGGAGTTACTTCTGGAATTTGAAGACATCATGCCACAAGACATGCCAAAGCGTCTTCCGCCTAGGCGAACTGTGGACCATGAGATTGAGTTGGTGCCGGGTGCGAAGCCACCTGCCCGGGCGCCATACAGAATGTCACAACCCGAACTCACCGAGCTTCAGAGACAATTGACGGAAATGCTAGACACAGGGATCATTGTGCCCTCCAAGTCCCCATACGGGTCCCCTGTGCTATTCCAAAAGAAACATGATGGTAGTTTACGACTCTGCGTGGATTACCGGGCTCTAAACAAAATCACCGTGAAAAACAAGTACCCTATTCCGCTAATGGCAGACTTGTTTGATAGACTGGGTGGTGCGACGGTATTCACCAAAATAGACCTGAGGACAGGTTATTGGCAAGTTCGGATTGCAGATGGTGATGAGCACAAGACGACCTGTGTGACAAGATATGGGTCGTACGACTTCCTGGTTATGCCCTTTGGCTTGACTAACGCGCCAGCCACATTTTACACCTTGATGAACCAAGTCTTCCGAGAATACATTGATGAATTCGTCGTGGTTTATTTGGATGGCATTGTGGTATATAGCCAGACACTAGAAGAACACCTGGAGCATTTGCGGAAGGTCCTAGCCCGATTGCAGGAGCACAAATTATATGCGAAGCTATCCAAGTGCTCCTTTGCTCAGAAACAAATTAACTTCCTCGGACATGTCATCGAGGAAGGGAGGATCAAGATGGACCAGCAGAAGATTCAGGCCATTACAGAATGGCCACCTCCTAAGGATATACATGCCTTGAGGTCGTTCCTTGGCCTATGCAACTTCTATCGGCGGTTTATGAAAAGTTACTCCCTCATTGCAGTGCCACTGACAGAACTTCTCAAGAAGGCCACCCCGTGGGATTGGGGCCCCAAGCGGGCAGAGGCCTTCGACGCATTGAAGATGGCTATGTCTAGTAGCCCAGTCTTGGCCCTCCCTGACTTGGCCAAGCCATTCGAAGTGCAAACGGATGCCTCCGACTATGCACTTGGTGGAGTATTGCTACAAGAAGGGCATCCCGTAGCGTACGAGAGCCGGAAACTGAAGGATGCAGAGCGGCGCTATGCCGCCCATGAGAAAGAATTATTGGCTGTCGTTCATTGCTTACGCCTTTGGAGGCATTATCTACTGGGAGCCCCATTCGTGGTCAAGACAGACAATACAGCCGTTAGCCATTTCATGACCCAGCCAAAGCTGAATGGACGACAGGCTAGGTGGCAAGAACTCCTAGCGGAATTTCACTTCAACCTGGAGTACCGAAGTAGAAAGACCAATCATGTTGCTGATGCACTCAGTCGGAGTGCTGATCTAGCATCGATGTGTGTACTCGCCGCCCTAAAGGGAAGCGAAGTAACCACCACCATAAAAGACCAGATACAGGATCTACTCATTAAGGATCCTGCTGCACAGTATTTGGTTGATCTGGTAGGACAGGGCAAGACTCGCCAGTTCTATACTGAAGATGGGTTCCTGAAGGTGAAAGGGAACCGACTTTATGTTCCTAAAGGAGGAGATCTGCGACGGACTCTTCTTGCAGAATGCCACGATACTTTGTGGGCCGGTCATCCCGGCGAGGAACGCACCATGGCATTACTTCGCCGTGCATATTATTGGCCTCAAATGGTCGATGACGTCGCTCAGTATGTGAAGACTTGTCTAGTATGCCAGAAAGATAAGTCAGACCGCTTGACGCAGGCAGGGCTCTTGGAACCACTAGCTGTACCAAAAAGACCTTGGGAAAGCGTTTCCCTGGACTTCATCACCGGATTGCCCAAGGTCGGAGATCTCACAACTATCTTGGTTGTGGTGGATCGGTTTTCCAAGTATGCTACCTTTATAGCAGCCCCACAATATATATCAGCAGAAGATACAGCTCGACTATTCTTCTCTCATGTCGTCAAATATTGGGGCTTACCTAAAGACATTGTTAGTGATCGCGACTCACGCTTCACTAGCAATTTTTGGACCCAACTCTTTAAGTGCCTCGGGTCAAAATTGAGTCATAGCTCAAGTTTTCATCCGCAATCTGATGGCCAGACGGAGCGATTCAATGGCATGCTAGAGGAATATCTCCGGCACTTTGTGACCGGATCGTAGAAGAATTGGGTGAAGCTTCTGGATGCTGCTCAACTGTGTTTCAATTCACAAAAGAGCTCAAGTACCAACAAAAACGCTTTTGAAATTGTTACCGGACAGCAACCGCTACTCCCACACACAGTGAATGCACCAAACATGTCAAAATCTCCTCGGACTGCTAGCTTCTCAAAAGAATGGAAGCAAAATTTGGAGATAGTGCGGAGCTATCTTATCAAAGCCCAAAAGCGGATGAGATAGTGCGGAGCTATCTTGTCAAAGCCCAAAAGCGGATGAAGAGGCATGCTGATCAGAATCGCCACTTTGTGGAATACCAGGTGGGAGACAAAGTGATGGTCAAAATCCCAAAGCGGTACTTGTTTGCAGGGGTCCATGACCCTCGCCTATTGCAAAAATATATTGGACCCTTGTCCATTGAAAGGCGTATTGGGAAAGTTGCATACCGGGTGGATACCCCAGCTTGGTGGAAAATCCATCCTGTTTTCCATGTCAGTCTCCTGAAACCTTTTCGGGAAGATATGGAGGATCCTTCACGAAGCCAACTCACAATACCAAGTATTCGAGGCCCCAATTCAACCGGGAAAAGGCGTGCTGAAGCTATTCTTGATGATCGAGTGATTCACGCCTCAAGAAAAGATCACCAGGAGTTCTTGGTGAAATGGCAGGGATGTGATGCAGAGGAGAATACTTGGGAGAGGGAACAAACCTCAAAGCCTACAAGAGCCTGATTGATGATTACCTTGCAAGGAAGGCGCCGAGGACGTCACCAACTCAGGTGGGGGAGAATGTCATGGGCGGCTTTCCAACCATGCCCCATGACCCCTTGGACGTGCCCCGTGGCGTCCTGGCCAGCCTCCCAACGCCCGTCGCCACGGTCGGTCCCGTGGTCTCGGCAGCTCCAAGTGACAAGTGCGCATGTGCCTCTGTCGCCCCACCAATAGCCATCGCCAGCGCCCAGCCACAGGCAAAAGCCAACAGCGCCGCGCGCGCAGACAATGCCGCGCGCGCAGACCCTGATGCTAAAGACAAAGTTGCTGCCAACGGACTTGTTGCTGCTTTGTAGAAGACTAAGTCCTTTTCATTGTAAATATAGAGTAGTTTTGCTGCATTTTCTTTAAGTGTGATTTTCCAGCTTTCATAGGTCTAGTCATGTAACTTTGATTTATTTTTTTTAAGCATTATTAAGGGGGACCAAGCAATCAAAACTTTCAAGCAAGCAAATAATTCTCTGTACTGGTCTCTCCCCCCCGACACCGTCTTGTTTTCTGTAATAGCTTTCATTCAATGCAATCAAGCTTTCTTTCATTCTCAATTCTCTTTTCTGCTCTCTTTCAATTGTTCATGACATTGGTTTTCCCGTACGGCACTGACAATCTAGTCTAGCGTACGGAGGGGACCTCAGTTGGCGGACAACAACCGTACTGACATCGGTTGCCTAGCCTTACGTCGCCCTTCCAAGGAACTTCAGGAAGGCGCCGCGTAACAGTATTCATGAGGCAATCCAATGATTGTAAGGTTATATAATTAGAGATGCATTGAATAAGTTCGAATTGCAATGACTTTCTAATTTAGTTGGATCTTTTTACTTCTTGTTAGCTACGTATAAGCTGAAAAGTCCAGCAATGAATATGACTTTATGAGACTACTTAATTCAATCCCTCAAGATCTTAAATGTAGCTTTTACTTAACGCCAGTTGAATAGGCAACACATGCGTATTCAACAACCCGCTCGAGTATATCTATATTCAGGGCAACGTGCTTAATTTTTCCTTAACTTAAAACACGTGTACATGTTTTAGACACCGTGGACGAATGACTTTTTCTAATTTTAATTTTTTTGATAAGGTTTAAAATTTTAATTTCAAGAGAAAAAATTCTTTGCAAATATGTAGATAAAATAATGAGAATTACCGGGTCAAAGTTTATATAAAATATTCTGGAAAATACCATATTTGTGTGAATGGGCAAGCAAAAATATAGAGCAAGAGAAGGAAACAGCTTACGTGTGAGAGCCTAATAAATGGTAGCTTCGTAAAAATGAAACAAGTCAGCAAACGTGGATCTACGTGTCAATCAGATCCATATCAGACAGAGGGCCAGATATATCACATCTGGCAAACAAAACAGAGCCAGGGCTTCTATATATGAGCTGCTAAATTCATCTTGTTTCACATGGTCTTGTATTCGATCTTTCTATTCCAAACTTTGAAGTTCCGTGACCAACACCTATTCTTTCTCCTAATCTCTCTTTTATCATCCACACATACATTCATTTCCCTCTTAGATCTCTTTCCAGCCTTATCCGTTTGCTAATTCTTGGATTTATTCATTGTTGTTCCATTCTTTTGTTTTAGTTTCTACATTGAATTTACAATCTTGTTTGCAAAAGGAAAAAAAATGAAGGGAAGTACTGGAAACCCATTATCCTTAACATCCCTGAATCACATCTCCCTTGTTTGTAGATCAGTTGAGCAATCCATTGAATTTTACAAGAATGTTCTTGGTTTTGTGCCCGTTAGGAGGCCTGGATCATTCAATTTTAACGGCGCTTGGTAATTTGATGCCAATTCCATTATTACTTTTCTTGAGTAATAAAATTAAAGAAAAAGAAGATGCATATAACTTGATTTTATTAAGATATTTTTCGAATTTTTAGTTTACCAATTGCTTATCATATTTGTGTACTGAGATTCCGTGTATTTCTTTGCGTTTCTTGTATGGCAGGCTGTTTAGTTACGGAATAGGGATTCATCTACTTCAATCGGAAGATCCTGAGAAAATGCCAAAGAAAACTGAAATCAATCCCAAAGATAACCATATCTCTTTCCAGGTAATTTCAAAATTCCCGTTAACATGCAGGGCGGATATATATGTAAAGGATTTAGTAAAATTCTTGGATACTGAATTTATGATTTCAAAAAGTATAATGAGTTTAGTATTAATAACTGTAAGCCGCTGGTTGTTAAATTAGTTGATGTGTATGAGCAGGGGCGAAGCTATGTATGATCAAGGGTGGTCAACTGAACATCCTTAGACTAAAATATTATACTATGTGTAGGGTAAAATATCACTTGTTATTGATTAAAATATAGACTTTGAATATTCTTGCACAGCCCACCAGCAAAGAATGTTCAAAATTTAAACACCCTTATTGAATTTTCTGGTTTCACTGCTGTGCATGATCTGAGGTTGTGTATTGAACTTTTGTTGGGTGATGAGCAGTGTGAGAGCATAGGTGCAGTGGAGAAGAAGCTAACAGAAATGGGGATAAAATACGTGAGGCAGCTGGTGGAAGAAGGAGGTATATACGTAGATCAGTTATTCTTCCACGACCCAGATGGATTCATGGTTGAGATTTGCAACTGCGACAACTTGCCAGTGATACCGCTGGCTGGTGAAATGGCTCGTTCTTGCTCAAGGGCTAATCTTCAGTTGCTTCAACCTCAGCAATCGCAGCAACAGTCCGCAGCACAAGTCCCAGTGATCAAGCCTTAAAAAGGAGAGCATATTTTTCAGTGTCCCATACTTTGGATCATCTTCTGTGTGTGTTTGCGTACGTCTTTTCTTAGGGTTGTTGGTAATAAGACAAATTGGCAATTGTCCAGATTTGGAGTTATGTATGAGCTGGTCTCATTGATTCCTTAATTGATTCTGTTTTCTTCTATAGTGTTTGCGTCTTTCAGTACATAAAATACTTAGGATACATCATGCATGCACCGCTTATGAATCAGACTTTTGGAAAAGAAGAAATAAGACACGCAGAAAAACTGCTTGTATCTTGCAAGTGTTACTGGGAGTGACGGGGCGGATCCAAAATAGTAGATATGTATATAAAATTTAAATTGTTCTTACACTGGGCTGTTGTGTGACCAAACCCATATTACGTAATAGAGAGTAGTCTAATGCTACATTAGCAATATTACAACTTTTAATGCAGAATTTAAATCATATATTAGCCACTGCCTACTGGGACGAAGTTAAAATATGAATGGACGGTAATCTCATGTTGCGTACCGCTAATTTGATTAATCAGACTAGTCCAAACAAGCAGGTTGATCATGTCACTCCTATCACTATGTCTGTGTCCCCCGAAAAGGACAAATCACCAGTAGCAACTGGTGATTTAGATTTAAACATGGGTTTGTTTACCTAATATTGGTGCCAATAAACCAGAGCCACAAAATCAAGAGTAGTAGTTTAATCAGGATATTATGTTTATGGTGCAGCTCTTAATTAGAATATGTAAATGTAGCGCAGGGGTCCCCTTTCCTAATTCTGCATGACTTCTAAGAATTTGTAGTTCATATTTGTTACATAATGTGGAAATTACAAACTTTCTCTTGATTCGCCAGCCTTTTTTGTTTGCTTTGGCGATGGACGTATTGACGCGCCACATTCAAGTAGAGGTGCCGTGGTGCATGCTATTTGCAGATGATATTGTATTGATTGACGAGACGCGAGATGGTGTCAACGCACAATTAGAGGTATGGAGGCAGACTCTGGAATCTAAAGGTTTCAAGTTGAGCAGGAGCAAGACAGAATACTTGGAGTGTAAGTTCAGATGCGAGACTCAAGGAGGAGAAGGGGAGGTGAGGCTGGACTCGCAGGTCATCCCTAGGAGAGGAAGTTTTAAGTACGTTGGGTCTATTATTCAGGGGGATGAGGAGATTGATGAAGATGTCACACATCGTATTAGGGCGGGATAGATAAAATAGAGACTCGCTTCCGGTATTTTGTGTGACAAGAAAGTGCCACCGAAACTTAAGGGTAAGTTCTACAGAGTGATGGTCAGACCAACGATGTTGTATGGGGCTGAGTGTTGGCCAGTCAAGATCGCTCATGTCCAGAAGATGAAGGTAGCAGAGATGAGGATGTTGAGATGGATGTGCGGGCACACAAAGTTAGATAGGATCAGAAATGAGGTTATTCGCGACAAGGTGGGTGTGACCCCTATTGAGGACAAGATTCGAGAATCGCTGCTTAGGTGGTTTGGTCATGTAAGGAAGAGGAGCACAGACACCCCAGTGAGGAGGTGTGAGAGGTTGACAGTGGAGGGCTTACGGAGGGGTAGAGGTAGGCCGAAGAAGAGGTGGGGAGAGGTGATTAGGCAAGACATGACGCAGTTTCAGCTGACCGAGGACATGACCCTTGATATGAAGGTATGGAGATCGAGGATTAGGGTAGTAGAGTAAGTAGTCTAGAGTGTTCATAACAGTAATATTGGTACGCAGTCTCGCTTTCTGTTGATAGTAGGTTTTTATGACTAACCGTTGTTTCCTTTCAGTGTTGATCACCTTAATATTTTGTTGTTTTTATTCTGCTTTTATATGGTATTTTGGTACTGTCCCTTCTTGTCTATATTTTCATTAATGTGGTGCTTATGCTTCCTGAGTCGAGGGTCTATTGGAAACAAGCTCTCTATCCTCACAAGGTAGGAGTAAGATCTGCGTACACACTATCCTTTCCAGACCCCATAGTATGGTATAATACTGAGTATGTTATTGTTGTCGGTGTCGTCTCTTGATTCGCCAACTTTTGCATATATCACATGATAACATTGAATGTGTACGAGTGGGTATCAAACTTCACGTACATGTGGATGGTCTCTTACTTATATTGGACTGGGCTATTAGATTCCCAATCCAGCAATCAATTGTACGTTCAAATCCTTTTCTGTTTCAATTTCCAGCATAGGCTTATGTTCAACTCAATATATTATCACTAGAACACGGCCTCCAGCAAGATTTGAGTCGAAAGAGATCCTTTATTTTTTTCACTTCTTTCGACCGCCTCAGAAGCAAGTGACATTATATATATATATATATATTCTAACCAATAGAACTCATGGATGAAGTAGGATTTCAAATAGTAAATGTCATATCATTCATTCCAGTATAAGTTTTGATGTACAACAGTTGTATAATTATGTTAATTTGAACAGTACGTTTATGGCGGAAAAAATGCATGACACGTGAACTATCATCAAGGTGACAAGTGACACTTTCAATCAAGCGAATTAAAGAATTCAAGAAGGCGCGGGAGAAACACCCCCGATATTTCTTTAGAGAAGGTACCGGTCCTAACAATTAGAAAAGAAGAAATAGGGACGGAATGGATAAAGACCATAAAGAGGGAAGGTACATGAATCTGTTATAAATAAGGAAGGGGAATCGACATTGATTGTGGTTATGAGAAATCCTCAGTCATTAATGTTGTTGCTACAATTATATATGGTAACGGGTAATCAAGGCAATTAATGTCATTAACAAGCCAGAATTAAGTAGGAAAACCGTTATAATTATGTACCCTTATATAAAGACCCGGTTCTCATTTGTAATGGTATCTGAATTTTTATCAATATATGCAATTATTCTTTTACTTTGTTAAAAAGTAAAAACCGCAATTCTGGGAGAGATTATCGATCTATTTTGAGTTTTCTTTTCTTGTCAATCATTTTCAGTATTCTTTTTATTCTTCAGATTACCAAGAAAGTGAAGTAAATTTGATTATCAGTAACCCGATTTCTTCTTGATATTGACTTTGATCGAGAAATCTATTTTTGGGTTAAACAAATTAGCTATGTTACCGGAAATTTGATAATCTGTTAACTTTTCAAAATTCATTTTTAGCAACAAAATATGTCTACTGCTAACGAGAACAACCAGCTAAATCAACAAGGTGGAACTCCACCACATCACACACCCACAACTACACCTCAGCACTCACGAGAAAGTTCACCTCAAAGGTCTGCTTCACGCATTGATGGACAACATGGAGGTGACCAGACTGTTGAGCAAGATGCTTTGAAGCAGTTGATTGCAGAACACGTCAACGAAGCGCTGCAGGCTTTTGCTAGAGGGTTACCCAACGCAACACAAACTCCACACCAGTTAATACAACCACCTTAGAGAATCCGCGTTTATGACTCGATAACTCTGGAAGTGAAGAAATGCCCAATAAATCTCGCGATGGAGGGTCAGGTACACCAAATAATTCAAGTTTACAAAGTTTAGTACTAATTTTGCAGAAACAACTGAAAGAGCAAAATAAGCGTATAGAACAATTACCTGGCGTGCCTCAAGTGATCAAAAGCGTGGATAGTGACAAATATCCACATCAACCCTGGAAGCCAAGTGCAACACCTTTGCCAATTTTTAAAAAGTTTAAAATGCCTGATATTCCTAAATATGATGGGACATTCGACCCACAAGATCACGTTACTGCATTCACTACAGCGTGAAAGGCAATGATTTGACCAACCAGGAGATTGAATCGATTTTGGTTAAGAAATTTGGCAAAACTCTCACAAAATGGGCGTTAACATGGTACTCACTCTTACCTGAAAACTCCATTGATTCTTTTGCTAAGCTTGTAGATTAATTTATAAAGGCGCATTCAGGGACTCAAAAATTTGAAACAATGATGTAGGATATCTTCAAAATTAAACCGGGGAGTTTAGAATTGCTCAGAGAATTCGTTGAAGATTCCAATATGAGAGAATGATGCTGCCGTGAGTACATGATAACTAGGCGGCTATGGCATTTACAAGCAACATGAACGAGAAAAGTTCAGAGGCCATGAGGAGTCTGAAATAAAGTTTGCGGGAGTTTCCTGCAACGACTTGGAACTATGTGTACAATCGATACAATACGAAGTTGCGAATAGAAGAAGATACAGTTACACAGTCAAGGGTAGATGAAAGACCAGGGTCAAGACGCTCGGAATCAGAGAGAAGGTATGGTAAAAACAGGTACGAGCCTTATATGGGATCTACGGGACGAGATTCCCGACCTAAACAAGAGAATGCACGATTTGATTCAAGATCAAGGCAAAAAGAAACGAGTTCTTCTTCTAGATTCAAAAAGGAGCGAGACGCCCGAAGCAACGATTCCAGTACTCAAGCAAGAATAAGAGATTATTGCTTTAACGTTAGCACTTCTGAATTGGTAGCTGTTCTAAGAGGAATGAGATATAAGGTGCGATGGCCAAAAGAGATGAGATCAGATCCAAACAAAAGGAACCCAGATTTCTGGTGCGAGTTTCATAATGACCATGGCTATAAAACGACAGACTGCAGGCTTTTGTAAGGGGAAGTCGAATGTCTACTAAAGCAAGGTTATCTTACTGATATGTTCAGTGAGAAAGGGATACAATCATACATAAAAAACAGGCAAGAACCCCCAAAGCCTCCATCACCAAAGAAAATGGTAAACGTCATAACCGGAGGAGATGAAGTCAATGGGGTAACGTACACGGCTGCAAAAAAGACATCAAAGGTCACTATCACTCACTGGAAATGAGTTCATCAAGTCTTGGAAGGTGACGGTATAATGTTTGATGACAAAGATGCAGATGGCTTGATGATCCCTCACGATGATGCACTGGTAATATCTTTACTTGTACATGATACTAACGTAAAACGTATTTTGATTGACCCAGGTTACTCAGTAAATATCATTTTGTTGAGAGTGGTAAATGAAATGCAAGCCAATGATAAAGTCATACCAAAGGCACAATCTTTATCGGGATTTGATAATTCAAGCGTCGTTATGAAAGGAGAAGTTGTACTAGCTACGTTTATAAAAGGGGTCATCAAAGATACAAAGTTCCAGGTAATAGACGCGGACATGGCCTATAATATAATCTTGGGAAGGCCATGGATTCATGCTATGGATGTTGTCCCGTCCACGTTGCATCAAGTTATCAAATTCCCTTCAGAGTGGGGGATTTGACAAATCCGGGGAGATCTCAACAGGCTTTACGGAGCATTAATTCAGTGGTGATTGCAAATACAACAACCAACAATACAGACACGAAATAGCAATTAAATAATTCAGTTGGGGACGCTTCTATCCATACCTTAAAACACACAGGGTCAGAATGATGTGTATTCAAGACCCGATGTGATTCAAGAGCCAGAGAAAAAAAAGAACATCAAAACAACCATGGAGGAGCTCGAAGCCATGATATCATTTGTCCACTAGCGAGATAGAAAAGTTTACATCGAAGCAAATTTGAGCCCAGAAATGAGAGGTAAGTTAATTGAATTTTTACGTGCTAACGCAGATTGCTTTGCTTGGTCGCATTCAGATATGACAAGTATACCACCATAGGTGATGACTCATAAGATAAATAAGGATCCACTACACCTACATGTCAAGCAAAAGAAAAGGAAGCAAGGGGCCTTCAAAAATCAAGTAATCCAGGATGAGGTCGGGGTGTTCAAACCCGAAACGAAATCGAAACCCGAACCGCAAAAGTGGCTTAATGGCTTATTGGTATCGGGTTTACGGTTTAACGGATGGGGAACATATTGAAATATTTTTATTAATGACTTATTGGCTTGGGGGCGGATTATTCAATTTTCTTAACGGATAATCCGACTCGCCGTCTCGGCTCTCCCTTTCACCGTCTCACCTCTCCCTCTCGCCATAGCCAGAGCCCAGAGCAGCAGATGGTAAGTTTCTTTTCTTTTTACTTTGTTTGACAGGATATTTGAAGGCCATTACTTATAAGTATCTTCATAAACGCTAATGGAGTATCTTTATATATATAATTTACGTTTATCCACATGTATATTAAGTAATAAAAAGCCCTTCCACACTTCCACTTCCAGTACTGGACCAGTAACCAGTAATTCAGCATTACTCTATTAGACATTTAGACTTTAGAAACCCTAAGTCCTAACATCTAAAATTCTTAGCAACAATAATTCACAACACACCGGCCAACCTCTCGCTCTCCCTCTTGACTTTCGAGTCTAGCTGACTGCCCGACTCGCCGTCTCGGCTCTCCCTTTCACCGTCTCACCTCTCCCTCTCGCCATAGCCAGAGCCCAGAGCAGCAGATGGTAAGTTTCTTTTCTTTTTACTTTGTTTGACAGGATATTTGAAGGCCATTACTTATAAATATCTTCATATACGCTAATGGAGTATCTAGCTGCTGCTTTATTTATTCTTGGATGTTGTTTCTTCGCAGTTTACCCCCTCTATTTTTGTTTTTATTTAGTTATTCTTCTCTTGTGTATTTCAATAGAGAAATTTGGATAGATTATTGATGAGAAGTATTGAGCCTATTTCAACGGTATCGGGATTGTTCACTGGACGAGCTTTATATTGAAGAAAGATCTCAAACGTGCTGCTGTTGCTGGAACTCGTGCAGATCTGAAATGCTATCTCTCTGTATGTCTTAGATTTTTACTTCGGTTTATTACATGATTTACTAATTAAAAAGGCACAATCTAAACCGATATCAATCCGTCTGATATCTTATCGGGTGGCTAGCAGATTAATACATTTAAAAGCCGATAACCGATAAGCCGAACCGTTAAGAGTAAATAACCACTCGATCCGCCCGATAAGCAGACCTAGGATAAGGTACAAAAACCTCTGAAAATCAGTTCAATACGAGAGGTATACCCTGACTGGTTATCTAACACTGTCGCAGTTCCAAAAAAGATTGGAAAATGGCTAGCCTGTGTAGATTATATATATTTAAATAAAGCTTGTCCTAAAGATTCGTTTTCTTTACCACACATAAATCAATTAATTGATTCTACCGCATGTCATAAACTTTTAAATTTTTAAGATGCTTATTCTGGTTATAATCAGATAAAAATAGACCATTTAGATGATGAACAAACCTCATTTATCATAAACATAGGGACTTATTGCTATAAAATCATGCTATTTGGTTTGAAAAATGCTGGAGCCACATATTAAAGATTAGTGACCAAAATATTTCAAGAACACCTGGAAAAAACTATGGAGGTCTACATAGACGATATGTTGGTCAAGTCAATATAAGCAGGGGATCATTTTCAACATTTGGCCGAGACCTTTGAAATTTTCGCAAGTACAACATGAAGTTGAATCTGGTAAAAGGCGCTTTTGGTGTAACTTCAGGTAAATTTTTAGGTTTTCTTGTTTCTAGCAGAGGTATTGAAGTAAATCCCGCACAGATCAAAGCTATTGAAGAAATACCAAATGTACTCACGAGCAAGAAAGAAGTACAGAGATTAACATGTAGAATAGCGTCTCTGGGAAGGTTTATATCCAAGTCATCGAAAAAATGCTTTAAGTTATTTTTAGTATTGAAAAAGAAAAATTAGTTTGAATGGACTGACGAGTGTCAACAAGCTCTGAAAGACTTAAAGGCATATCTATCAAATCCACCTATGTTAGCATAACCAAAAGACTGAAAGAGATCATTTATCTACCTTGTTGTGCCAGAAGTAGCGGTAAGAGCGATATTGGTATGTGAAGATAAAGGTAAACAATCTTCGATTTATTATGTTAGTAAGTCTTTACTAGATGCTGAGACACGGTATCCTCACCTAGAAAAACTTGCTTTAGCCTTGATTATGGCATCAAGGACGTTACGACCTTACTTTCAATATCATCCTATTTCTGTTATAGATGCTTTTCCACTAAGGAATATGTTACATAAACAAGAATTATCAGGAAGGTTAGCTAAATGAGATATAGAACTCAGTGAATATGATATTATATATCAGCCTAGAATCGCTATAAAATCCCAAGTGTTAGTAGATTTAGCTCAAGCTTAGTTCCTGAAGAAGAAAAAGAGTTACGAATATTTACCAGAGCTAATCTGGGGACTTGGACCTTATTTACTGATGGTTCCTTGAATGTTAAATGAGCAGGTTTGGGGATTGTCTTAATTTCACCCTCGGGAGAAATAATAGGACATGAGATAAAATGTTACCTAATTACTAACGATGAGGCAAAGTATGAAGTTGTGATTGCAGGCTTGAAACTCGCACGAGAGCTTGGTATTGAACAAATTATGATCAAAAGTGACTTACATCTAGTAGTCAATCAAATGCAGGAGACTTACGTGACAAGAGAGACACCAATGCAGCAGTACCTCGAAAAGGTACGAGAATTTCTTAGGCAGTTCCAGAAATGGAAGGCTATACAAATACCCAGGGAAGAAAATGCAGAACCAGACGCATTGGCAAATCTCGCGTCTGTCGCTGATGCAACAAATGCAGAAAATGCTGTTGTGATACATTTATTCCATTCAACCCTCGACCAAACCAAGAGTGAGGTAAATTTCAATAATTTAACTTGAGAGTGGAGAAACGAATTTGTGAACTTTTTGCAGTATGGTATTTTTCCTAAAGATTAAAATAAATTCCGATTGTTACGGTTGAAGGCTGCTCAATATTGCTTAATTCGTGGGAACATATATCGCAAAATATTTGGTAGAATTTTAGCATGATGCCTTGGACTATCACAAATGGAATATTTAATAAGAGAAGTACATAAGGGGCATTGTGGCAATCATGCCGGGGGAAGATCGTTGGTGAAGACATTAATAAGAGCAGGATACTATTGGCCAAAAATGAAAGAGAAAACAAAAAACTTTGTAGCAAGGTGCGATAAATGCCAACGTACGCTAATAATATGCATTGATCGACAAAATTGTTGCATTCACTTATATCGCCATGACCCTTCATGAAATGGGAGATGGATATCGTAGGATCATTGCCTCAAACTAAGGGAAATGTATGGTTTTTGTTAATTCTAATGGATTATTTCTCAAAATGGTTAGAAGCATGTGCCTTTAAAGTAGTGCAAGAAAAGAAAGTTATGGATTTCATTTGGAGAAATATCATATGTCGATATGGTAGTCCCAAAGGAGATCGTTTGTGACAATGGGCCGCAATTCATAGGTGCGAAAGTCACTGACTTTTTCCAAAGCTGGCAAATTAAACAGATCATTTTTGCACCTTACCACCCAGTGGCGAACAGACAAGCTGAGTCGAAAAATAAGGTTATCATCAACAACTTAAAAAAGCGATTGGAAGAGTGAAAAGGCAAATGGCCAGAAGTACTACCAGGTGTGCTATGGGCGTACCGAACAATGGCAAAGACTAGCTTGGAAGAAACCCCATTTTAACTTGTGTATGGAACAGAAGCTCTAATTCCAGTGGAGATAGGCAAACCAAGCACGAGATACACACATACTAGTGAGGCAACAAATGAAGAGCTACGAGTAAATTTGGATTTGACGGAAGAAAGGAGAGAAGTATCATTAATTCGGATGGCTGCTCAAAAGCAGATGATTGAACGATACTATAACAGGAAGGCAAACCTAAGGTACTTCAAAATTGGGGACTTCGTCCTCAAAAAAGGTGCTTCGAACAACAAAAGCGGCAAATGCAGGGAAGTCGAGTCCAAATCGGGGAGGCCCATATAGGGTTAGAGGCATTACTGGAAAAGGAGCATACGAATTGGAAACCATGGACGGCAAGGTGATACCATCACATTGAAATGCAATCCATATGAAGAAGTATTACTTTTAAAAGAGGTTAATACCTACGGTCAGGTATCATGCAAGTTCAATTTTATTTTGTTCATTTAAATTTTATTAACCATTTTAGATGATAGGCAAAAAACTGGCCCGTACCAAATGATGATATTAGACCCTAAAGACACATGGAATACTTAGTTATTCCCGGTCTAAGCTACAACATTTCTATGGCAAAAGGGTTATGCAGTCATCATCGAAAAGATTACCTCCAAGTCCCATATGTATTTCCTTTTTCAGGAAAAGGACCAAAAGTAAGGAGCTAATCCAGTGCTCGAGAACTCATGCTTCAATGCTCTAACACTGGTGGGACTATGCATATAGAAGGATACACAAGGAAAGAAGATGTATACCACAAGAGCATATTTTAGCCAGAATTAAAACCTTGAAGAAACTCTTGAAGAAAAATATTAAAATTTCAAAGGCGTTCAAGCTCACGGAAAGGATGGGCAGTATAAAGTGCAAAATACTCCCACGAGCTTCTAGTTTAAGGCCGTAAATTTAATCACGGGAAAATATAACCGTATTTGTAAACCTGCTAAAAAGAAAGCAGTTATGAGAATATTTTATAAGATTATTTATTTGAAAGTTCAAACAAAATAAGACTTCCTCAAATTACTTCATGTTTCATATCTTTGCACCAATATGAAGATGAGACGTCATCTTCATCAGTGTTGATAATATAAAATGGCCCTCTTTTATAAAACCCACGCATATTGAAGACGTGGTCTACTAAAATATTTTTAATGTAAGTATAAGCTCAAAAACTCAAAGAGCAGAAAGCATAATATGCAGCAAAGAGATATTTATATCATCACCCAAAAAATGGAGGGGGAAATCTTCCAAAAACTATCCAAAAAAAACAAAGAAGAAAGTTCCAACAAAAACCAAAACAAAATCAAACTACTTCCGCCAAAGCCAAGAGTAAAAAAAAAAAACTAAGGAGCATCATCCACGAGAAGAGGGATTAACTTGAGAAGACGAGGGTTGAGCATCAGCTTCACCAGGAGTAAGTCCATCACCATCACCTTTGGAACCTTTGTCCTTGGGTGTTGAGAAGCTTTGACACTGCTGAGTTTGTTCAATCGCCTCTTTAGCCTTTGCAATTCAGCGTTAAGGTCAAAACCCTCATGGCTAGCTTCAGTTAGAGTCTCAAAGCGAGTGTTTAAGAAATCCGAGCTAATATCAAGTGTTAACTTGTCTTCAAAGGCTTCATAATCCTTTTTCCACTGCTTAATTTCAGCTTTCAACTCTTCTTTTTCAGCTTCTAAGGCTTTATAAGATGCCTTTAAAGAAGAGAACTCTCAAGGAACAGAATCTTGTCCGTTGAGGCACAGAGGTCTTCTTGAGCCTGGGTGAGCATTTGTACCAGATCACCCGCATATACCTCTTTTTGGTTAAGAAGCTCTTTCAATCTTCTTATTTCTTCAGTTACCTTGGAGTGTTGTTCAGCGAAGGAGGATTCCAATTTGTCCTTATCTTTTTCAACTTGATTGGAGGAAGCTTTTAAAACTGCTAGTTCAACGGTGATTATCCTCAGTTGTGGTTCTAAAGCTCCTTTCTCCTTAGGGAGAACATCTTTCTCCAGTTGAAGGCCATCTAATTGCTCTTTCCAATTATCAGCCTCGGTGTGTAAATCAATCACCTGCTGATATGTCCAAGAAATCCTTCTCAGAAGCTCTGTACATGTCAAATTGATCTATAAAAAGACAAAAGAAGGGGAGTTACGAACATGAAAGGAAGGAGAGGAAAGTAAAAGATTAAAGATATACCTTGAAGGAAGAATGAATGATGTCATTCATCAGGGTCAAAGAACTGTGAGACTCGAGCTTTTTCCTTTCCACAGGACCAAGCAATGGTTTTAACCATACTACAGCTAGTCCAGATTTCTTCAAAAGATTCCCACCATCAGGGACTTCAATTAGAATTTTCTTCATACCCTATCTACCGCAAGAAGGCTCAGCTTCTTTACGAGAAGCAACAACAGGGGCAACTACTGGGGTGACTATAGGCTGTGAAATATGGGGGGTTAGCAGTGGGAGAAACTAACGCCATAGGAAGAGAGTCAAGAGGCGGCTCTTCTGAGACAGGGCCAAATTCTTCTTCACCCTCAAAACCTTGAGCAAAGAACCTGTCATTAGGACTTGGGGGATGGGGTTATCAAAATTACCAGCATCTTCATCAGAGATGCCCAAATCGACATTCTCTGGCTCATCAACGACACTAAAAAGAATTGAACTTGGAGGGGGATCTTGAGAAACTTGGGCTTTATCATCTGAAACCACGCACCTTGTGACTCGTGGTTTCTCACTAAGGAACCTTCTTTGGAGTAAGATATTCTTAAAATTTGTTCTTACGTAGAGCTTACAAAAAGCATCGCAGAATGAACAGAAGCAGGACTGATGCCACTAATGGCGAACCCTAAAATAGGGAAAAAAGTATATCTATTAAAATAAAGATACAAACAAAAGAAAAGAAAAACCATGAAGGTAAAAATATACCGTGGATTTTCACTTTCCATCCAAATTTCTTTGAAAGAAATTTTCAGGATCTCTATCCATGGGAACAGTGGTCAGTATTTTTCCTACCCAATCACAGAAGTCAGAAAATGTCTTCAAAGACCTCCATGGTTGTTGAAAAGTGAACATACACTCATGTGACGAAAATCAAAACGTCAAGAAAAGTAAGGAAATAAGAGGAAAAACACTTACGTGCAAAATTACACTTTTTAAGGAAATGCATGTTTTCATCTCCCACTAACCCACGAGTGGGGGCGTGTCACGACCCCAAATTCCCTCTGTAGGATATCGTGATGGCACCTAGTCTCTAAGACTAGGTAAGCCTATCAATGTGGAATAAAAATCTAAATCTGAAATAAATAAATTACAATTCAAATAATTTCAACTCCCAAAACTCGGTAGAAATAAGTCACAAGTTTCTAAGAATTTATCCTCAATGTCTCTCTCTCTATATATCAAGTTCTAAAGAAAATAAGGAAGCAACACAATAATGATAGAAGGGGACTCCGTAGTCTGCAGACGCTGGCAGATATACCTCGAAGTCTCCGTGCACAGGTAATTCACTGATGTCGGGGCTAGTAAGGAGTGCCTGGATCTGCACAAAAAGATGTGCATAAACGTAGTATGAGTACACCACAACGGTACCAGTAAGTGCCAAGCCTAACCTCGGTAGAGTAGTGACGAAGTCAGGTCAGGCCCTACTGGAAAATAATAATTGCATGGTGAAATGTTTAACAATATAATAAAATAAAATGACAATGAAAATAAATCAAGTAGCATGTCACCATTTAATTACACAAAATAATGGCAAATAATATCTCGTGGAATCAAAACAGAATTCTTTTCAACTTTATGAAAATCACAACAAATAATCAAAGGCAGCTATGGCCATAAATCAATATTAATAAGGGCACTCATGAGGTACCGCCTCGTAGTCCCAAATCATAAATAAATTCAAAATATCTCATTTCCTTATCTCACCGCGGGAGCCTTCACAATTTATTTTAAGGAAAATATTTTTCACGAAATAGCATCCTGCGTTTTAGCCATCCTTATCACACCGCATGACTTCTAATAGTTCCCCCTACTAGCCACGCGTATCAAGTCACCCTTATCTCACCGCAATGCGTTTCAATACCCAGACCTTATACCACCGCATGTGTATCAATATCACAGTTTTCACCTCAAGTGCTCAAATAATTTAACTTGCCAACATAATTCAACAATAATATTTTTCACAATAAAGAGCTCATGACTCATGCCAAAATAAGTCATCAATAATATTTTTCCACAATAAAGAGCTCACGGCTCATGTCAAAATAAATCATCAATAATATTTTTCTACAATAGAGAGCTCACGGCTCCATCACAATGAGTACAAAATCTTACACAAATATTCAAGAATAAATAATTCAGCAAAATAATATTTTAAAATCTTTAATACGTTGCTTCAATACCAAATTTAAAATATCAAATACTCCATATTAATAATATTTAAATTAAAGAAAATCAACTTCAAATAATGCACAGAATAAAAGAAACCAAGTTTCAACTAAATAGGTAAAACAATTAGCAGGAAAAGGTCAAGCAAATTTAAAGTATACAAATCAAATCAAATCAATGATGGAGAATATAACAAGATTTAATAATTTAATTAATATGCAACAGTGATCTTCACAATTTAAAAATATAATCCTTCACATTTAGTCCGTGTACACACTCGTCACCTCGTGTACATGACTTTCATCACATTATAATTAATACCAATCCTAGGGAAAATTTCCCCCACACAAGGTTAGACAAGTCACTTACCTCGAGTTGCTCCAATTTAACCAAAGAGTATGCCTTTTCCTTGATTTTTCGACTCCGATTGACTCTATATAGTCATAATTAATTCGATACAGTCAACAAAAATTATAGGAATCAATTTCATAAGAATATACTATAGTTTTCAATAAAATCCGAAATTAGCTCAAAAATCGCCCGTGGGGCCCACGTCTCGGAATTCGGCGAAACTTATAAAATCCGACAACCCATTCAATTACGAGTCCAACCATACCAGTTTCACTCAAATCCGACTCCGAATCGACACAGAAATGTCAAAAATTCGTTTCTATGAGATTTCTAAAAGTTTCTCAAAATTTCAATCTCGATACACTAATTTGATGGTGAAAACAATGATATATTCGTGTATATAGACCAAATCCGAGTTAGAATCACTTACCCAAATGTTTTTCCTTGAAAATCTGTCAAAAATCGCTTATGCTCAAGCTCAAGTTCGTCAAAATGGCAAATGGGACGAAATCCTCTCTTTTATAAATTTGCCCAGGCAGCCTTCGAAACTGGGCCTCGATCGTGACTTCGATCACAGGCTCGAGCCGGAGCCTTCGGTCATGGCATCGATCATGACATCGAGCCTGGGCCTTCGATCATGGCCTCGATCATGGCATCAATCTTGAGCCTTCGATCATGGCCCTCGAGCCTTGCCTTCGATCATGGCTCTCGAGCCTGCCTTCGATCCTCGGCTCGATTTATGGGCTTGATTTCTGGGCTCAATTTCTGGCCTTCGATTTTTGGGCTCGACTTCTGGGCTGGATTGCTCAGCAGAAGAAAAATTGCAGCAGCTGTTTAAGTCCCATTTTTGATCCGTTAACCATCTGAAACTCACCCGAGGCTCTCGGGACCTCAACCAAATACACCAACAAGTCCTAAAACATCATATGAACTTATTTGAAACCTCAAATCATATAAACAACGCTACAATCATGAATCATGCTCTAATTCAAGCTTAATGAAACTTAGAAATTCCAACTTCTATATTCGATGTCGAAACCTATCAAATCAAGTCCGATTGACCTCAAATTTTGTACACAAGTCATAAATGACATAACAGAGCTATGAAAATTTTCGGAACTGGATTCCGACCCCGATATCAAAAAGTCAACTCCCCGGTCAAACTTCCAAACTTTAAATTCCTATTTTAGCTATTTCAAGCCTAATTTCACTACGGACTTCCAAATAAAATTTCGATCACGCTTCTAAGTACAAAATCACCATATGGAGCTGTTGGAATCATCAAAATTCTATTCCGGGGTCGATTGCACATAATTCGACATCCGGTCACTATTTGAACTTAAACTTTTAATTTTTTTTAATCAAAATTCCATATCTCGAACTAGGGACCTCGAAATTTGATTCTGGGCATACGCCCAGGTCCCAAATCACAATACGGACCTACCGAAACTGTCAAAATACTGATCTGAGTCCGTTTGCTCAAAATATTGACCAAAGTCAACTTAGTTGGGTTTTAAAGCTCTAATTCACATTTTAATCCATTTTTAACATAAAAGCTTTCCGAAAAATTTTACGGACTGCGCACACAAGTCGAGTAATGATAAATAGTGCTTTTCGAGGTCTTAGAATATAGAATTAATTATTAACTTTAAAGATGATATTTTGGGTCATCACATTCTCCACCTTTAAAATAAACGTTCGTCCTCGAACGGAGTTAGAAAAATATACCTGAGCTAGAGAATAAGTATGGATAACAGCAGCGCATATCATGCTCGGTCTCCCAAGTTGCCTCCTCGACCGGATGACCCCTCCACTGAACCTTCATGGAAGCAATGTTCTTTGACCTCAGCTTTCGAACCTGCCTATCTAAAATAGCCACTGGTTCCTCAATATAAGATAGATCCTTGTCCAACTGAACCGAACTGAAGTCTAACACATGAGACGGATCGCCGTGATATTTTCGAAGCATAGAAACATGGAATACCGGATGAACTGTAGAGAGACTAGGTGGTAGTGCATGTCTGTAAGCCACCTCTCCAACTCTCTCAAGAATCTCAAAAGGTCTAATATACCTAGGGCTCAACTTGCCCTTCTTCCCGAACCTCATCACACCTTTCATAGGCGAAACCCGGAGCAATACCTGCTCACTAACCATGAATGCAACATCACAAACCTTCCGATCCGCGTAACTCTTCTATCTAGATTGGGCTGTACGAAGTCGATCCTGAATCAACTTAGCCTTTTCCAAGGCATCCTAAACCAAGTCTGTACCCAATTGCCTAGCCTCGCCCGGTTCGAACCAACCCACTGGAGACTGGCACCGCCTACCATACAAAGCCTCATACGGAGCCATCTGAATGCTCGACTGGTAACTGTTGTTGTAAGCAAACTCAGCAAGTGGTAAAAACTGGTCCCAAGCACCCTCAAAATCTATCACACACGCACGGAGCATATCCTCCAGTATCTGAATAGTGCGTTTGGACTGTCCGTCCGTCTGAGGGTGAAATGTTGTACTCAACTCCATACGAGTACCCAACTCTCGCTGTACAGCCCTCCAAACCGTGAGGTAAACTTTGAACCCCGGTCAGAGATGATAGATACCGGTACACCGTGAATTCTGACAATCTCGCGAATATATACCTGAGCCAGTTGCTCTGAAGAGTAAGTAGTAATCACAGGAATGAAATGAGATGACCTGGTCAATCTATCCACAATCACCCAAACTGCATCGAATTTCATCTGAGTCTGTGGGAGTCCAACAACGAAATCCATAGTGATCCGTTCCCATTTCCATTCTGGAATTTCCAGCCATCCACCCGGTTGTTGATGCTCTTACTTCACCTGTTGGCAATTTAGGCACCGAGCTATATGTTCCACTATGTCTTTCTTTATCTGCCTCCATCAATAGTGTTGTTTCAAGTCCTGATATATCTTTGCAGCACTCGGATGAATGGAGTACCGCAAACTGTGAGCCTCCTGGAGAATCAATTCACACAAACCATCTACATTAGGCACACATAGCCTGCCCTGCATCTGTAATACACCGTCATCTCCAATTGTGACTTCCTTGGCATCACCGTGATGAAATGTGTCCTTAAGGACAAACAGATGGGGGTCATCGTACTGACGCTCTCTGATCTGATCATAAAGAGAAGACTGAGAAACCACACAAGCCAAAACTCGGCTCTGCTCGGAAATATCCAACCTGACAAACTGGTTGGCCAAGGCTTGAACATCCAAGGCTAAAGGCCTTTTTGCTACCGGTAAATATGCTAAGCTGCCCAAACTCTCCGCCTTACGACTCAAGGCATCGACCACTACATTGGCCTTCCCGGGATGATAGAGAATGGTAATATCATAATCTTTAAGCAACTCTAACCATCTTCGCTGCCGCAAATTAAGATCCTTCTGTTTAAATAGATGTTGTAGACTCCGGTGATCGGTGTAGACCTCACAATGGACACCGTATAAGTAATGCTTCCAAATCTTCAAGGCATGAACAATAGCTGCTAACTCAAGGTCATGTACATGATAGTTCTTCTCATGCACCTTTAATTGTCTGGATGCGTAGGCAATTACCCTACTGTCTTGCATCAACACTGCGTCGAGACCAATATGCGACGCATCACAATACACAGTATAAGACCTTGTACCTGTAGGTAATACCAATACTGGGGCTGTAGTCAAAGCTGTCTTGAGCTTTTGGAAGCTCTCCTCACATTCCTCGGTCCACCTGAACGGAGCACCCTTCTGGGTCAATTTGGTCATAGATGCAGTAATAGAAGAGAAACCCTTTACAAATCGATGATAATACCCTGCCAAACCAAGGAAACTCCGGATTTCCGTAACTGAGGACGGTCTAGACCAACTCTGCACTGCTTCAATCTTCCTCAAATCTACCTTGATCCCCTCACACGAAACTATATGACCCAAAAATCCCACTGAATCAAGCCAAAATTCACACTTTAAAAATTTTGCATATAATTTCTTTTCTCTCAAAATATGAAACACAGTCCTCAGGTACTGTTCATGATCTTCCCGACTCCAGGAATACACCAAAATGCCGTCAATAAACACAATGACGAAAGAATTAAGATAGGGCTAAAATACACTATTCATTAAGTGCATAAATGTTGCTGGGGCGTTGGTCGGCCCGAAATACATCATAAGGAACTTGTAATGACCGTACCGAGTCCTAAAAGCAGTCTTCGGGATATCTGGCTCCCGAATCTTCAACTGATGATAGCCTGAACACAAGTCAATTTTAGAAAACACTCTGGCACCCTGAAGTTGATCAAATAGGCCATCAATACGTGGCAATGGATACTTGTTCTTCACTGTAACCTTGTTCAGCTGGCGGTAATCAATACACAGCCGCATAGAACCATCTTTCTTCTTTACAAATAAGACAGGAGCACCCCAAGGCAATACACTGGGCTGAATAAAGCCCTTATCTAGCAATTCCTGTAACTGTTCTTTTAATTCTTTCAACTCTGTTGGGGCCATACGGTATGGTGGAATAGAAATGGACTAAGTGCCCGGTAACAAATCAATGCCAAAATCAATATTCATGTCGGGTGGCATACTCGGAAGATCCGCTGGAAATACATCGGAAAAATCCCTTACTATAGGAACTGACTCCACGGTAGGAGTATCAATACTAACATCTCTTACATAGGGCAGATACACATCACACCCATTCTCAACCATTCTTTGATCTTTAAGAAATGAAACAACCTTGCTAGGAACATGATCCGAGGTACCTCTCCACTCTAGCCGCGGTAGACCTGGCATAGCCAACATCACCGTCTTGGCGTAACAATCAAGAATAGCATGATAGGGCGATAACCAGTCCATGCCCAAAATAATATCGAAATCCACCATACTGAGCAATAATAAATCGGCCCTAGTCTCAAAACCACTGATAACAACTAAACACGACCGATACACACGGTCCACAATAATAGATTCACCCACGGGTATAGATACATAAACAGAAGAACTCAAGGAATCACGTGATACGCCCAAATACGGGGCAAAATAAGATGACACATAAGAATAAGTGGAGCCTGGATCAAATAAGACTGATGCATCTCTATGACAGACCGGAATAATACCTGTGATAACAGAATCGGATGCAACGGTATCTGTCCTAGCAGGAAGGGCATAATATCTGGCCTGGCCTCCCCCTTTAGGGTGACCTTTACCTGTCCGACCTCCACCTCTGGCTGGTTGTGCAGGTGGAGTGGCAACTGGTGCAGTAATCATGGCTTGAGAAGCCTGAGGACCCTGTGGAATAGGTGGGGCCTGAGAAATCCGTGGAGGTGCACCCCTCCTAAATCTGGGACAATCCCTCATGATATGACGAGTGTCACCACACTCAAAATAAGCCCTTGGAGGACGTGGCTGCTGGGACTGGCTCGGGCCTGATCAACTAGACTGTTCGCTGAAAGCACCCCGTACAGGAGGTACAGTAGACACTGGCGGTGCGTAATATGGAACCTGAGGTCTGGGAGTAGTCGGAATACCACTGGAAGCTGGAAGTGCTGAATGAATAGGACGTCTCACATAACCTTTACCATGACGAGCTGCAACTGGGGCACAAGAATTATTATATGTGCCAGAATCCCGGGGTCTCTTAGCTTCCCTCTCTTCCCTCTCTCGAGTCCGCATACCTTCCAATATCCTAGCAATTGACACCACCTGTTGGTATGTGATTTCCATCTCTAACTCTCGGGCCATACTGTATCTGATACTAGGGTGGAGACCCTCAATAAATCTGTGAACCCGCTCTTGAACAGTAGCAACTAAGGCTGGTGCATGCCTAGCCAAATCACTGAATCAGACCGCATACTCTGACACGGTCATAGAACCCTGGCGCAACTGCTCAAACTCAGCGCACCATGCATCTCTAAGACTCTGAGGAACATACTCCCTTAAGAACATATCTGAAAATTGAGTCCAAGTGAGTGAAGCTGCCTTAGCCGGACTATCCAACTCATATGCCCGCCACCACTGGTAGGCTGCTCCTCTAAACTGGAATACCGTGAAAGAAACCCCACTGGAATCCACAATACCCATAGTACGAAGGATACAGTGACATTCTTCCAGAAAACCCTGAGCATCCTCTGAAGCTAAACCACTGAAAGTGGGAGGGTGGTACTTCTTGTACCTCTCGAGCCTGAGCTGCTCCCCCTCTGAAACTGTTGTTTAATATCATGACAAACTGGGACAACTGGCTGCATTGGTATAACCTCTGGGGCATGGTCAACTTGGGCCCGTGGCTCTGGAGTACGGGCGGCGGGAATCTGTGCTCCTCCCCCGGCCTGAGATGTGGCAGGATCAAGTGGAATTAACCCTACCTGAGCTAGAGTGCCAAACATGCTCAAAAACTTGGCAAGAGTCTCCTGAAGTGTAGGAGTAGTAACAGGCGTCTCAGGTGCCTGCTCTCCAACTGGAGCTACTGGTGGCTCTGGTGCAGCAGCTCATGCAGGTGTTCTGGCTGCACCACGTGATCTTCCTCGGCCTCTGGCTCGGCCTCTGCCCCGACCCCGGCCTCTTACGGATCCAACAAGGGGAACGGGTGTCTGATCATCGGATCCAGTTGTGCGTGTCCTCACCATATGTGAGAGAATAGAAAGACAATGGTTTAGAACTTTGAAGTCAACAAATGCGCACAATAAGGAATCAAAGAAGTGAATATTTCCTAACAATTCCATAGCCTCTCGAAGATAAGTACAAACGTCTCTGTACCGATCCGCAAGACTCTACTAAACCTGCTTGTGACTCATGACACCTATGAACCTAGTGCTTTAATACCAACTTGTCACGACCCCAAATTCCCTCCGTAGGATATCGTGATGGCTCCTAGTCTCTAAGACTAGGTAAGCCTATCAATGCGAAATAAAAATCTAAATCTGAAATAAATAAACTACAATTCAAATAATTTTAACTCCCAAAACCCGGTAGAAATAAGTCACAAGCTTCTAAGAATTTATCCTCAATGTCTCTCTCTCTCTCTATATATATATATCAATGTCTAAAGAAAATAAGGAAGCAACACAATAATGATAGAAGGGAAGTCCAGAGTCTGCGGACGCTGGCAGATATACCTCGAAGTCTCCGTGCACAGGTAACTCACTGATGTCGGGGATGGTAAGGAGTACCTGGATCTGCACAAAAAGATGTGCATAAGCTTAGTATGAGTACACCATAGCGGTACCTAGTAAGTGTCAAGCCTAACCTCGGTAGAGTAGTGACGAGGTCAGGTGAGGCCCTACTGGAAAATAATAATTGCATGGTAAAATGTTTAACAATATAATTAAATAAAATGAGGAAATGAATCAAGTAGCATGTCACCATTTAATTACACAAAATAATGGCAAATAATATCTCGTGGAATCAAAACAGAATTCCTTTCAACTTTATGAAAATCACAACAAATAATCAAAGGCAACTATGGCCATAAATCAATATCAACAAGGGCACTCACGAGGTACCGCCTCGTAGTCCCAAATCATAAATAAATTCACAATATCTCATTTTCTTATCTCACCGCGGGAGCCTTCACAATTTATTTTAAAGAAAATATTTTTCCCGAAATAGCATCCCGCATTTTAGCCATCCTTATCACACCGCATGACTTCTAGTAGTTCCCCCTACTAGCCACGCGTATCAAGCCACCCTTATCTCACCGCATGCGTTTCAATACCCAGACCTTATACCACCGCATGCATATCAATATCACAATATATCACAATTTGCACCTCAAGTGCTCAAATAATTTAAATTGCCAACATAATTCAACAACAATATTTTTCACAATAAAGAGCTCACGGTTCATGCCAAAATAAGTCATCAATAATATTTTTCCATAATAAAGAGCTCACGGCTCATGCCAAAATAAATCATCAATAATATTTTTCCACAATAAAGAGCTCACGACTCCATCACAGTGAGTACGAAAAGCTTACACAAATATTTAGGAATAAATAATTCAGCAAAATAATATTTCAAAATCTTTAATACGTTGCTTCAATACCAAATTTAAACTATCAAATACTTCATATTAATAATATTTAAATTAAAGAAAATCAACTTCAAATAATGCACAGAATAAAAGAAACCAAGTTTCAACTAAACAGGTAAAACAATTAGCAAAAAAAGGTCAAGCAAATTTAAAGTATACAAATCAAATTAATGATGGAGAATATAACAAGATTTAATAATTTAATTAATATGCAATAGTGATCTTCACAATTTAAAAACATAGTCCTTCACATTTAGTCCATGTACACACTCGTCACCTCATGTACACGACTTTCATCACATTACAATTAATACCAATCCTATGGAAAATTTCCCTCACACAAGGTTAGACAAGTCACTTACCTCGACTTGCTCCAATTTAACCAAGTAGTATGCATTTTTCTCGATTTTCTGACTCCGATTGACTCGTATCTAGTCATAATTAATTTAATACAGTTAACAAAAATTATAGGAATCAATTTCATAAGAATATACTAGATTTTTCAATAAAATTCGAAATAAGCTCAAAAATCGCCCGTGGGGCCCACATCTCGGAATCCAGCGAAACTTATAAAATCCAATAACTCATTCAATTACGAGTCCAACCATACCACTTTCACTCAAATCCGACTTTGAATCGATACAGAAATCTCAAAACTTCGTTTCTATGAGATTTCTAAAAGTTTCTCAAAATTTCAATCTCGATACACTAATTAAATGGTGAAAACAATGATATATTCGTGTATATAGACCAAATCCGAGTTAGAATCACTTACCTAAATGTTTTCCTTGAAAATCTGTCAAAAATCGCTTCTGCTCAAACTCAAGTTCGTCAAAAATGGCAAATAGGACAAAATCCCCTCTTTTATAGATCTGCCCAAGCAGCCTTCGGGACTGGGCCTCGATCGTGGCTTCGATCACAGGCTCGAGCCGGGGCCTTCGGTCATGGAATCGATCATGGCATAGAGTCTGGGCCTTCAATCATGGCCTCGATCATGGCATTGATCTTGAGCCCTCGAGCCTTGCCTTCGATCATGGCCCTTGAGCCTTGCCTTCGATCATGGCCCTCGAGCCTGCCTTCGATTATGGCTCTCGAGCCTGCCTTCGATCATGGATCTCGAGCCTGCCTTCGATCTTCAGCTCGATTTTTGGGCTTGATTTTTGGGCTCGATTTCTGGCCTTCGATTTTTGGGCTCGACTTCTAGGCTCGATTGCTCAGCAGAAGAAAAATTGCAGCAGCTTTTTGCAGCAGCTGTTTAAGTCTCATTTTTGATCCGTTAACCATATGAAACTCACCCGAGGCCCTCGGGACCTCAACCAAATACACCAACAAGTCCTAAAATATTATACGAACTTATTTGAAACCTCAAATTACATCAAATAACGCTAAAATCATGAATCATGCTCCAATTCAAGCTTAATGGAACTTAGAATTTCCAACTTCTACATTCGATGTCGAAACCTATCAAATCAAGTCCGATTGACCTCAAATTTTGCACACAAGTCATAAATGACATAACAGAGCTATAAAATATTTTGGAACTGGATTCCGACCCTGATATCAAAAAGTCAACTCCCCGGTCAAACTTCCAAACTTTAAATTCCTATTTTAGCTATTTCAAGCCTAATTTCACTACGGACTTCCAAATAAAATTTCGATCACGCTCCTAAGTCCAAAATTATCATACAGAGCTGTTGGAATCATCAAAATTCTATTCCGGGGTTGTTTGCATATAATTGGACATCCGATCAGTATTTGAACTTAAACTTTTAATTATTTTTATCAAAATTCCATATCTCGAACTAGGGACCTCAGAATTTGATTTCGGGCATACGCCCAAGTCCCAAATCACGATACGGACCTACCAGAACTGTCAAAATATTAATCTGAGTCCGTTTGCTCAAAATTTGGTCAACTCAATTGGGTTTTAAAGCTCTAATTCATATTTTAATCCATTTTTCACATAAAAGCTTTTCGAAAAATTTTACGGACTGCGCACGCAAGTCGAGTAATGATAAATAGTACTTTTCAAGGTCTTAGAATACAGAATTAATTATTAACTTTAAAGATGATATTTTTGGGCCATCACAGGGTGGCAACAAATCGAGCATACCAGCCACGGTCACGGTCATCCTCGGGGCTAACTAAAACCCTTTTACTTCTAGCCCTAAGGAAAAAGACACCTTCACGAAAGAGTTTCGGAGAATATTAGTGAAGCAAGTGACGGAAGGTAAAAGGGGCGGAAACTAAACCTGACAAGTAGCGAAGGCAAGCAACTACCCTCCACACGATGTGACCTATTTGACGGGATCAATGGGAGGAGTAAACCCTAAAGTAAAAGGATATGTGTAAACAAAGGAATAACCAATATGGTAAGAGGTGATTCTTTGGTTAGCACTAGGGGTCATCACTGGAAAATCAGGTTTTCAATAGCATTCACGTCGAACCAAGGAAAGAAGGTTTGGGGTAATCAAGCTAGGGTAATGATCAGCAGGATTAATAAAAGCTATGGAAGAAATCGGTTTTTTCATAGCTTCACGATCTAATACAATAGAGAACTCTTGTAGGATAATATCAAAAAAAATAGGTTCTCGCATGGGTTCATTCTGATACTTCCCTCTAGAAGAAGATCTAGGAGTTATGGGTGTTCTATCTCTAGAAGATGATGGCTTAGCAGCACTACTTTGAGGGAAAGAACTACGAGTTGTCAATGAGCCTAAACTACGCAGTCTACTACCTCTCCTACTCCTGGTGGGGTCAATAGTTCATCAACAATCACCACTTTACGTGGGTCTGATGATGAAGAAGAATTTTGAGAACGTGAAGACATCTTTGATGAAGGAAATACAAGAAAAAAAAATGAAGAAACACAAGAAGAGTTAGGAAGATGAATGCAAGGAAGAAGAAAGAAACTTTCAAAATTGAGTGAGATGAGGTATTTATAGGGGGAAACAACCGTCATCAGAGTTGGTCATTATGAATTGTCATCATGGAACCGTCACTTTGTGACTGATGCAGCCACAGAAAAATCCTAAAAAGGCGCTGAAAATCGCAAAACCAATTACAATGAGGCACGTGTCTTGAGAATTAAATAGACATGACGTATGTCACATTGGTTCTGAAAAAGGCATTATGTTACTCGGGAAAAGGCGGCAAGGAATTCCCACCATAAATACTTACCACTTCACGAATATTCAGTTGAGAACATTCAAAAACTGTGGGGACTATCTGTGTTGGTTGGAAAAAGGCATGACACGTGAACTACCATCAAGGTGATAAGTGGCACTTTCAATCAAGCAAATTAAAAAATTCAAGAAGGCGGAGGAGAAACACCCCTGGTGTTTCTTTAGAGAAGGTACCGGTCTGAAAAAGAAGAAATAGGGACGGAATGGATAAAGACCATAAAGAGGGAAGGTACATGAATATGTTACAAATAAGGAAGGGAAATCGACATTGGTCGTGGTTACGAGAAATTCTCGGTCATTAATGTTGCCGTTACAATTACATATGGTAATGTGTAATCAAGGCAATTAATGTTATTAACAAGCCAAAATTAAGTAGAAAACCGTTATAATTATATACCCTTATATAAAGACCCGGTCCTCATTTGTAATGGTATATGAATTTTAATCAATATATGCAATTATTCTTTTACTTTGTTAAAAAGATTAAAAAGCGCAATTCTGGGAGAGATTATCGATCTATTTTGAGTTTTCTTTCCTTGTCAATCATTTTCATTATTCTCTTTATTCTTCAGATTACCAAGAAAGTGAAGTAAATTTGGTTATCAATAACCCGATTTTTTCTTGATACTGTACACAAATTACTACTTGAACAAACACAAATTCTGCAAGCTTTTGATACAACCTTTTTCTCAGTTACAAAATATTTTTAACTCATTGATTTCCAACACCACATTCAAAAATAAAGATGCTTACCCTTCTTCTTTCCCTATATAGGAGATCATCTTTTTGCGTAAAGGATCATTTAAGAAAGATATATCCTCTGTGCATACAAATTCTAACCTCTTTTAGCAAGAAGATGCAGCTCTCATGCAGCATTAACATTAACAAGCAATATAAATCAAACACGCAGTACGTAATGCAAGGCAAGAAGGCAAATTTGAATGGACCCAATAAAAAATTAATTAGCATATATTACAAGTTATTTATAATTATGACTTATGCATGACATAGATGACCACATGGACACATAGTAAGTAATACAATGAAACAATTCATACACGCGAAAAATTGAAAAAAGAAGAAGGAAGAAACAGAGCTACAGTAGCTAGCTACGTTCCCCTCTTAAGCATCTGCTCATAGTTCTCAATAGACTCGAGCCTCTGGAGAAGTAGCTGGTTCTTAAACTTCCTTATAAAAGCCTCTGCGCTATCATTGATGTCTTCTGATGGCTTGCTTTCCAGCTTCTTTGGTACTGCCGCCGCCTTATTCTCCGACGCCGGCGGCTTCCTCATACTCATAGAGCTGGGTTCCGACGGTCTCTTCAGTACTACTGAATTAGGTATCTTATTCTCTCTAATCAAATCCATGGGCCTTTCTGATTTTTTGTCTTCTTCGGCTTTGGGCGTGTAGTAACGAGGCTTCAAGGAGCAACTCATCTTTCAGCTTTCTATTTGTGCTTTGAAAAACTGAGTTGACAACTCTCTGCTTCTATCCACTTCTTGATTATCTGTATTTATAGATGAAGAAAATAATAGAGTTGACTTTTCTTCTCTATGATAAGTAGGAAATGGGGAATATGATTCCCATTTACTTTTTGAATTTTGGGGGGAGGTCTTATCCACGCCGGAACGCTACCTAATTGATTTAGTTTTGAAGGAAAATATATCATGCTTCTATCAGCCTTTGGAAAAAAATTTAAGAAAGAAAAGAATATGAAGGAACTAGGTAGTATGGTGCAAATTAGACGAATGGTTTAAGTGCTAGATATCATTTAACACAATGATCTTGAAATATATAAATAAACTAATAAAAACTAGACAATTCAAGAAAAGTTATTATTTTTTTCTTTGACATAGTTAACATGAATAATAGAAGGTCCAATATAATCAATAAAATTTAACTCCTGATTCTTACTATTATTAAATGTGATATTTTGGTCATTGGCGTAGTCACAATTAAAATTGAATTAAACATGCTTATATGTTTAATATGTCACTTCAAATAGGAAAAAAGTGAAGCTTATTTTAAACGCGAAATTAGAGAGCTTATCAATAAGAGGGCCGCCTACAAGGACTATTAAAATGGTCAAAATACTTGAAATTCCCCACACGAATGCGCTTTCTAGTTTCTAGGCCACGAAGTTTGAAATTTTTGCGGCTTAAGCAACGGATTAACACTGAAAGGTCCCACGTATTGTCGCCATATTTGGCGATTCAAGACTGTCACTCTCATGTGCGACGCTAATCATTCTGGTTATTCTATTTCAAAATCAATTATTTTTGCAATAATCCGGAATGCGTATATCCAATCGTTTCTGTTTATATATTAGGAAACGAGTCTGACAATAAAAATAATTCCTTTGTTCAACTAGCAAGCAATGAGTTTAGACTCCAAAACAACAATTGATTTGACCAATCATACGTACAAATTGGGTGGAGAACAAAATGTCTTCCCATTTTACTAGCGTTATCATATGCTAAACTTCAAACTCATAAGAATAATAGTTACAGGAAGTAGATGTGGTTGGATCAATTAGGTAGATCGAATATCAGCATGGCATCTTTACCCGTACCTAAATAAATGCCTAACTGTTGCTTTGTATGTAGCACACATTTATCATTATGCCTTCTTAAGAGCATGTGACATGACTTGGTTCCATATCCAAACACAGGCAAGTAGAAGCAAGTAACGTGTTGGCACATGTGATTTTGACTTTGTCATTCAATAGCGCCTCCATAAGCGGTGCGTCGGTGCCACTTTCAACCTTATATTGGAATTTAATTGGCCTAATTTTGCGATTCCATTTCATCATTTGTGGTGTAATAGTCCTGTGGCTGAAGCAATTTTTTCCCCTGAAACCTTCAGTTTCCAAACTTCAGAACTGTAGGTTTCGCCAAATTCTCCTTTAACTTCTTTCACGAAAGAAGTTTCTGGACCCCAAGTTGAGATTCATCGTCCTTCAGTATATAGTAATTCTAATATTTTATAATCCTTCAACAGTTATATGTGGCGTTACTGGTAGAATCATAATCCAAACATGCTCTTTGGTAGGCATAGAATGATAATGATTAATGAAATCAAGCAACAAAACTCCAGAGATAGATGTTGCAGAGCACATGTGCAAAAGGAAATAACAAAAATAATCCTGTTCTCAGGGAAATTGAACATAGACCTCGGTTTACTAACAAGTATGTAGTTTGTGTTATACGTTTTATATCCTAAATGGACAAAATTATCAATTTCATGTGTTTTTCCACCGGGTACGAAGCTTTTTCCTGTTTGTTCATCCTATTGTTAGATATCATGGAATTTTTTCATGATAAAGAATGAGCACTTTATTTACAGAAGTAATTAAAATCCATGAATTAACACTCATATTTTCTATAAATATTGACACTTAGACCGGCTACTGATAAATAAGTTGTCACTCAAGCTGTTCCACTTGCTCAATAAGTTAGCTAGCTTTCCCCAGGATAATGAATACCTGTGACAATTCATTTAGCAGCTAACAACTGATATATGGTCTGGGCCTCTGTACTTTTATCACAGAAGATGTCATATCGATTGACTCCAGTTGGATAAAACTGTTGGCTGAAGAATGCTGTCATTACAGGAAAAGCAAGGAGGCGGATAATTTAAACCTGAGGATGAGCCATATGCCTCCCAGCAAAAAGATGTTATCGGATCCCCAGAAAATGAAGTTAGTTGAACATCTTCCAAGTACAACTTTCTACAGGGGCAGCTATCGCTGCAGGCAACTGTTATTGCCTTTTCTGTAGCTGAAGTTCCCTTAATACCCACGAAGGATATGCTGTCAATGCGAATGTTTGAAGTCTGCACAATGGATAGTTGTAGCTTTTTTCAAATTAGACGTATTAAAACACACAAACACACACAAAAAAAAATGGAAGGCTTGAAGAACGTAATACTCAAGGGACCTATTGATGGTCTGTTTCTTTTGATTAAATGCTGAACAGTGAACTACAACTTTCATTTAGTGCAGAACTAACATGTAATTATCAAAAAAGAGTTTAATACAGAGGTAACCATCATGTGGTATAAATAATAATCTACTGATTATTCACCGTGTTCTTAAGCAATGACTCCATCATGGATGTCACTACCTTCACTAGTTCGCTAGTAGGCCAATCATTTACTATGTCAGCTGAGCCTCGTCTTAAGCTCAATGCAGAAATGACCTGGAGCATAATTGCTCACCTATATACCTAGCTAAAATGCACAACAAACATGCAAGATTGAACTCCTTTTCCATGCAAGCAATATATAGAATGCCAAGAAGACTAGGCAAAGAAGCTGAATTTGGACTGAGAATCAAGAAATTGAACAGAAAACATACCTTGTTTGAACAGGGCAGCAGAGAATCACAGTAATATTGGTCTATTATGATAGGATTTGAGACATTTTCCATCCAAACACTCTCGAAAGTAATCTTTCTGACAAACCCGGTACCTCCCTGAAGAAGCATTAAGGGTAAACAAACAACGGTATGGGGATATGTAACCGTAGGTCAGCAGATTTAATTTTTAGAGATGAAAAATGGTATGATGCCCAAAAATGATGTCAAGGTTATGAAGACTCATCCGATGCAGATATCGAAGGGAAATAAGCAGGATTACCTGCCAAGTCTTTATTCTAACACCGTTCTCCGTGTTGGAAATAGATGCTCCATTAACATGAACATTGTAAACTTGAGACATTGAATTGGACTTTCCCAAGCTTCCAATGCTAAAAGAACAGGGTACTAATTATAAACTTCATCTTTACAGAACTCAATAAAACAGCAAAACGTTCTACCTTATACCATGGCCTGGCCCACACACAATGTTTCTAACTTTGATCCGTGATGAATTGCCGACAATAGATATGCAGTCATCTCCTGTATTCAGTTTCTGAGTTGGTCAAAAGATAATGAAATATCCGATAGAGGCTCAAATGTGAATACGACATCCTGATCATACAAAATAAGTGACAATGCTGATGATGAAACTTAGACGTAGGCTCAACTCTCAACTGGAGTATCCGGCAACAGTGAGAAAAACTTTTTTTTAAAAAACTAATTGAGTCTCAATCGATTTGGCATAAAGAATGGTTAGCTTAATATACTTTACATGCTTATTGTATCCAAAGGAAGACCTCGCATTTCACTAACCATAACTGACATACAATTTCTGGTCCACGGTTTTAGATTCCATAGACAATGCATTATCTTTCAACCTCTGCAAACATACAGCTATGCCCCCCAAGATGCAGTATTAGAACCATAAATCCGATTTTATCATCTCAAACATTCATTGTATCTGTTAGATAGTAATCTAAGCCACGTTGAGCAGCGGTACAGCCAGAAACAACAATAATACCAAAAGAATGACCAGACATGATCTATCTGTTTCTCCAATTGCAATGACTAAAGATCAACTAACCTGTGCCAATAGTGCAATCCTTGATATTGATCTGTGTAGATGAACTTATGTGGATTCCATCGGTATTAGGGCTATCAGCTGGGGCTAAGACTGCGAGATGTGATACTGCAACATGTTTGCAATCAGTAAATGCTAAATGCATTTGTTGACTATTAAGGATCTCTATGTTCCTGACTTTCAGGTTGTTGCATCTATGGAAAGTTAAAGCCTGCACTCCGATTAATTAACGAATCAAGACCAACATCAGCATAAAAATAAAATTCGTTCTTCCTGAAACAGAGTTGATATCTATGGTATAAGTCAAAAATAATATGACATAGAGGGAAAGTCAGCACTGACCGTTGGAGCATGTTGACACGGCTAGCAAAACAAAAGATTCAAAACATCAAATCCATGTTTTGAAAGAGTACCATAAAGCACGATGTAAACAATGGAAAATATAAATTACATTTGTTTTGTTGACCTTGCATGACCGAGCCCACCACTCCTGGCCCATACCATTTATAGTTCCTCCTCCTTCTATTGTCAGGTGTTTCATACTACGGAAATAGAGCCATTTTCGTGGATTCAAGCCATCCCAGACTTCAAGATCCTTAGGCGCTAGAATAGTACCTGCAATCTTGTGTATATTGAAAAAGACAACTGAATCCCTTTTAGCTAAATAAAGAGTTGGATAAGATACAATTGCTAAATTTGGTACTCACCCTTAAAGACACCTTTGACCGGCAAGGACCAGCAAAATTAAGTGGCCGAACTAAGAAAGAATATCCGCCAGGGATGACAATTTTCGATCGTGATGCTGAAGAGCAGGCCTTGTCCCAAGCATCTTTAAAAGACTGAAAATACAAAAGAATTTCTTAACTGAAGCTAAGTACTTTACACTCTGGTGATCCGATCTTAGTAAGAAAGTCTCATAAACTTTTAGCTCACCAAACATACTAACAAAAACTGTCAGCACTAAGAATCAAAGCAAGCAACATTTTGCTTTGTTTGCTGATAACAATAAAAGACATGCACTAGTCTTCTTAAAATCTTTTATAATTTTTTTTACTTAATGTATCAATCTAGCTACAACGTTTTTGTAGCAGAAAAGAGGAAGAGGAATGAGTAAATCATGTTTTCAATAACAATCTTACATCCATGGGAATTGGGAAACACAACTAATTAGACCAATTAGTAATCCACAATGAATAAAGGGAAAAGATAAACAATTCTCAGTGGCTAAAAAATAACAGAATCATTAGTAGCAAAATGGAAAATTCAACATTTATGACAAATCTTCATAGCTGTGGAAGCATTACATAATCATAACGAACGCAGACAAAAGAACGGGACTTACATTAGTGTCGTCGGTGATGCCATCTCCAATTGCTCCAAAGTCACCGACATCAAAAAGGGTTTCTGATTTGCGGGTTGTGTTCCTCACAGACGCAGATGTAGGGAGCTGTATCACTGAATCAAACCCATTCACATTTGCTGAAATCAAGACGAAATAGATACTGTATAGCGATGCGAAGAGTGCGACGGAGGTGGAATAAGACGAGAAATTAAAGTAAGAGATGGAGGAAGATCTCATCTTCCCCATCTTCCATTTGACAAAGGCAAAGGAGTGGGAATCAACTTTGTAAGTTAACTAGTGCTACTTGACAATGTCAACATCGCTGTCGGCAAGTTTCCAAAAAAGGCCCTACAAGCCACTTCTGTCGAGTAAACATTAGAAAAAGAATGTTATGCAAATTCTACATAGGAATCTTAGTTAAAAAATTATTATCAACTGTTTTTTTTTTTTTTTTTCAAACGTGGTTCTCAATATAATTCTGTATACTTAATTGATAGCAAGAAGCCAAGAACGTACTAAATTTCGCCGACTCTCACAGTCTCACTAAGAAGTTCAATGAACCCCTTCGGAAAGCCATGGATCTTTCTGACACTAATCTCTCTGACACTAATTAATCAAAAAAAATTACTTACCGGCGGATATCCGTCAGTATATTATAAAATAATATAATATTAATAATATCAATACCGATAAATATCTATCGGTAAATTAAAAATAATAATTTAATATTACGGACGGATACCATCGGTATATTTAGAATTTTAATTTAGTAATTTAAAAATTAAAAATATGAATAAATTCATATTCCGATGGATATCCGTCGGTATATTTAACAAAATTTGAAAATTTATTTTAAGTATACTGACGGACTCCCTCGATAAGTATGAATTCTAGATTGACAAGTAAATAATTTTTTCGACGGACTCTGTCGGTAAGTCCCTCGATAAATCTGGTATATATTTGGTGAGTAGTGCTTATTTTTTTCTATACCACCTGCCAGTCAGAATATTACAAGAAACAGAAATGCAACCATAAAAAAACAAAAATTAACAATAATAAAACTTTATAAACTATCCAAACATCCAAATTATCCCATCAAAACTATCCAACCAAACTTCAAAATGTAATATTCAAAGTCAACATCCATGTAAACAACAATCCAACCAAACATAAAATCACTCCTCATCTTCGGTTTCCCCCTTGTCTTCTTCATCATTTATATTGTTTCCATCAGTTTCATCCTCTTCATAAATGTGCTTTTTGGTGGAGAGCGGGGCATGCCGATTAAGTGGTTCACTTGAGCCTTGAGGGACTCAATGTCATTCTTAAGTGCGGTCCTAATCTTCTCTTCATACTTTCTTTTTTCTCGTTCATCCGCATAGTTCCTAAAAAGTTGTTGAATCGTTCGCCACATCTCCTCAAGGTCCTCACTTTGTATGGTGACGGATGTCCCAATACCTTGTAATCCATAAAAGAGAAGTGAAAAAAATACACGACGAGTTAGAATAGAATAATTCAACACCTAACTTCATAAAAAGTAACTAGAAAAAGTTCTCCAACAAATAAACTCTTTAAGCTTTTGCACTTTTCTTTTTATCGTATGTTATGCTTGCATAATTTGTCTCTATCACAAAAAAAAGTGCACCATTAGAATAAAGTTTTGGATTTTTTCGAAAATGAATCACAAGTTCTAAATATATAATATCTTAGCTACCTTCCCATAAAGTCTAGCAATGAGCTAAAAGATTTTACTTCTTGAACCATACACAGAATGTGACCCTAAAGAAAAAGAATACTTACCAAATAATTGTATCATAAGATGTACTGTTTGGTGGATCCCAATTCTGAATAAAATTTCCTTTCTTAAATGAGACTAGGCCAAGCAAGTACTGTTTTTGCAAATCATAAGATTCTTGGCAACAGTAGGTGATGACTTAAACTACCTTTGACACGCTTACGATTCTTGGGAACAGTAGGTGATGACTTATATAGCTGAATCATTTTCTTTTGAAATCCTAAAGTTTTTGATTAAGAAGCTCTTCCACATCATTTTGAACTTCAAATACTTCTGACTACTGTGAACATTTACATTGTTGCAAATTCACTTACCAAGGTTAGTATATATTGTATATTAGCAAAGAGCTAAAACGGACTATGGCAAATTCACTGACCAAGGTAGCATGTGATATGTAAACCTGCTTAATTTCCTTTTGAAATTCAGGAGATTTGGAGTCTATCGGCAGTCATCCTTTATCAGGCTCATTGATTAAAGTTAAAATTTGTCATATAATATATCAGGGACTTAAATTTCTATGCTTAGCGAGTAAAAGCTAGGACCTAGGTACAAGGATGGGTAGACTGCAGACAACTAACATATCAAAATCTTTTCAGCAATCAAAAGCAAGTTTCAATTCAAATCAGAGTTTGCGGACTGTTATTGACATTGCACATTTTGATTTTTCTACTGTCAAACAATACACAGTTATATTGATGCTCCAACACAAATATGCCATAATTCAAATTTGATTATAGCAAACTTGAAAATGGAACCACTATGAAGAAAATCACTAGATCAGGATATTATTTTCAGGACAAAAATCGTATCAGTACGTCGCCAAATCAGAAGTCACAAATCAGCTCTCTTCCACCTTAAAACAACCCCAAAACACCAACAAAAGTAGCTTGAAACGGCCCCAAAAACAGCCCCCGAAACACAACTACCAAAAAGAATAGTTTATTAACAAAAAAGTATATACCTTGTAGTCCACACTCGAGGCAATGATAGTTGCGCTCAGAGGAAATGTCGTATGCTCTACCCTTATACACGCCTCCAACCACGTTCAACCAAAATGGGAGAGTTTCTTCCTCCAATGGCATGATTGGCTGGCCTTGCTCATCGGTCGACTGACTCCTAGCGAGCTCTTCCAATACTTGTTTATACCGATTCTATATTAAAAGTGAAATTTCATATATAAACAATTATTATAAAAAAAATTTTAAGTTAATCTTGATCATACATAAGTCTCCTCAGCCCGTGGCTCAACTCAAGCTTCTTCCCCGACTTTACTTTTTGTGTGGGTTTTTCTTCCAAACCTCATCACGTTTCGTGGGTCTCTTAAGAGCAGCTTCCTGCAAATGACACAAAAAGAGTTAATAAATTCAAGTAATGTAAGAAAAATCAAGACTGAGATCTTTAAATAATTACTAATCTCCTCTTAATTCATTACGGAGATAACATGAATATAAACAAAAAGTCTATAACAAAATCATAAAAGAGCATGACAAGATAGCACGTGTATGTGCATACATATGCCTAATCTTAACAAAGAGATCAACTTTTAAACAGAGGCTCCATAAAAGGCCTAACTGGGGTTCCATTTTTCTCTAATACAGAAGCATCAACTTTTAAGACTACTGTTAGAAAGAAACAAAATTTTAAGACTTGGAAAAAAGGCTTCCAATTAATTTTTCAAATAAACACATATTCGATTTTATCATGAAGCTCAAAACTCTTATTTTTGCGGAGTTATTTAGCACATTGGGACAAATTTAATGACCCCCAAAACCTTCCCAAAATAGTCCCTAAACACACCTGAAATTCTACCTCAAATTTTAGTAAAAAACGTCCAAAACACAGCTGAAAAAACAGCTTCAAAACACCCAAAAATGACCTCAAACTACCCCCAAAATCAGCTCTCTTCCACCTTAAAACAACCCCAAACCATCAACAAAAGTAGACTGAAACGGCCCCAAAACAGCCCTAGAAACTCGACTAACAATCCAAAGTCAACCTTGGAAAATGCATCTCTTAAATCAGTTAGAGAGGTGGAAGAAAAAGAAATTTTACCGGAGATAGAGAGGAGCCTGAGTGCCGACAATGGCCGCTTGGATTGAGTGCCGACGACGCCGGTGAAGCCTGGGGATTCGCCGTAAAAGCAGTGGGGCGGAGAAAGAGAAAATAGGAAAATGGCTAAGTTAGGACTTTTGCCTAGCATAACATTACCTAAGGAAACTTATTTTTTAAAATGGAAAAGGGTTATATATGCCACAGAACTATGGGAATTAGGACAGATATGCCTGTTGTTAATAGTTTGGCACAAATATGACCAATCCGCCCAATACTTGCTTATTTATGCCCTTAGTTTAATGGTATCACTATTTTGTATTTCTTAAATAATTAATAATCGGACCCAACCAAAATCTGCTGACCCGATCCGTTAGGACCCGACCCATCCTTATTTCAAAGATATTTTTGATATATTATTTTTGTTTGATTGAGAAATTGTGTGATAATCATATTTATTTATTATCATTTTTTTTTTGTTATACATCATTTTGGGAAGTAATCCTACTAAAAGTAGTAATTGATATTTATTTATTATTTTAATAATATAATATTTAAATTAATTTTGTACTTTTTTCAATCATTTTACTATCTATTTTTATTTTTCTCACAATCTATTTATATTTTTCACCAATACAAATAACTCCACGTTCACTATAACTTAACCTGGTGGATCCTTTATTTTTTGTTTAGATAAGTGATCATTATATGATTGATTAGTTTATTGGATTATTTTCTGCATTACAAATTTGTTATGAAATAAGTAATAAACTGTTAAAATAGTGGTGCTTCTTTTCCATTTTTATTAATTAATTATTTCATAACAAGCACCACTGAGAAAAATAAAAATAGATGATAAAATGATTGAAGAAAGCATAAACTAATTCGAATATTATATTATTAAAATAATAAATAAATATCAATTACTACTTTTAGTAGGATTACTTCCCGAAATTATGTATAAGAAAAAACAAAATCGATTATCAAATTACTCAAATAAATAACTATGATTATCACACAATTTCTCAATCAAACAAAAATAATATATCAAAAAATATTTTTGAAATAAGGGTGGGTCGGGTCCTAATGGATTGGGTCTGCAGATTTTGGTTGGGTCCGGTTATTAATTATTTAAGAAAGATAAAATAATAGTTCCGTTAAACTAAGGGCATGAGTGAGCAAGTATTGGACGGATTGGGCATATAAGTGCCAAACTATTAACGACAGGCATATCTGTCATAATTCGCATAGTTCACTGGCATATATGACCTTTTTCCGTTTTTAAAATAATTGTGAAACTTAGAGCCCGTTTGGACATAAGAATTTTTTTTTTTCCAAAATTTTTTTACTTTTTTTCTAAATCAGTGTTTGTTCATAAAATTTTCAATTTTCACTTGAAGATACATTTTATAATTTTCGAAAATTTAAAAAACTCCAAAAAATTATTTTTCAAAATTTTCACTCAAATCACCCACAAAACTTCAAAAATAACCCAAAATTATATTCATGTCCAAACACAACTCTAAATTTTAAATACCATTTTCACTTGAAATTATTTTTCCCCTATTTTAGAATTTTACAATTCTTATGTCCAAACGCCCACTTAATGATTAAATTCTAAAATAATTCTCTCACTTCTAAATATTATATTGTATAATAGAAATCACAATTCACAATTAATCAAATTCTAACTAACAAATTACCATGAATCAATATCAAACTTATAATTATTTAGAATCTAACACGTAATTATATAAACCAAAATTAATGACTCATTATTTTGGTATAATTATTAATTTATAAGCTAATTAATTATCACTGATACACTTCTACGTAATGTAATTATCAATTTATAATCTAATCGAACCTAACATTACTTAAGGATAGTACTAATGCACCTATACTTAGTGTAATGTCAATCTATAAGCTAATTACAACTAATACACGTACTAATTACAAATAATACACTTCTACATAGTGTATTATCAATGTATATGTCACGACCCAAACCGATGGGCCGTGACGGGCACCCGGTACGTTACTCAACTGAGTACCAATATAACATATCTTTTCGTGTCATGTTATCATAGGTAAATGAGATGGAAAGGCTATCGTAGGATAACTAGAATAAAACATGCAATACCAAAATGATCACTCGTACACTAAACATAGGCTGACAAGGCCATACAATCTTTTACGCATATGACATATGTCTATAAGCCTCTAAGAATACATAATTATCATAAAGGTCGGGACAAAGCCCCACCATACCAATCAATACATATCCTAATCATACTGACCAAATAGCCTACTTGGAGGACTCTCAACCTATCTATCGGGACCTACGGGCATGAAATGCAGCGTCCCCAGGCAAAAGAGACGTCAGTACAAATAATGTACCGAGTATGTAAGGAAATAAAAATCAGTAAGTAATAGACATGAGAGAAACATGGAGTAAAAGACTCAACATGTAAGTCTGAATAACTCTGTGAATCATTTCATATTTATAATGTCATGCATATGCGTATAAATGTCATACCATGCATAGGTATATGCGTTCATAACATCATCAAGCCTCTGAGGGCATCCCATCATATCATCTCGACCACTGTGGGCAAACCATCAACGTATACCAGCTGATCAGGTGGTGGTGCATATATAACGTCGTAACCTTTTTCTATATCCCATATACATATAATATACGCGTATGTAACGCCATCTGGTCATGGGTCGATGTACATGTATAAATGAATGAAATGCATATGAAATACATTAATAGGATTTCTCGGAATGTCATAAAATCAATATGCCTTTCGGATAAACTTTATCAAATACGTATTTTTCTGAGACCCATGAAGAGAAGAAATAATAATAATAATTCACATGGGGAATCAAGAACGTAGGCATCTCTAATACTTCTATGAATAGAGTCATTTATGGAAGTTGCGTATTTTGCTCGTTTCATCTGTATTATTTTGATCATGCCAAAAAGAAAGAAAGGATAGCCTTAACATACCTGAGCCGATTCTCTTGACAATCTTTCCAACACACGTCTTTTGTGATAAAACACGTAATGATGGATCGAATTAGGGAAAAATTCGTATGATATTTTTGAGAAAGATTATACCGTGCTCTTTTAGAATTTGCAATTCACGCTCTATCCCATTGGCATGGAATCAACAAACAATGTCATTTATGTTGTAGCAAAAATTAAACAGTTTCCATGTAACCCCACTTCCAGAATACAACTTTGCTATATCAAATCATGACCGGAGCATTGACAACTGTAATCTTACGACATGTATATAGTGAAACAAGTATTACTCAATGCATATTTGTTTCCATTTCAATTACTTGTATCATTCCCCAAAGAAATTCAAGAGGAAACTTAATAATTGGATTTTTGAGGAAACTCTCTCATGAATTCCTCCCTGGATTCTTGATCTTAGTTATTAAGAAAATGAAATACCTTACTAGTGTAGGAAAGTTCTATCACGACCCAAAATTCCGCCACAGGTGTCGTGATGACACCTAATCTCTAATACTAGGTAAGCCAATTTCAATTACATATTTGAAGCCATTTTGTTTTTTTGAATTAAATAAATAATCAAAACTAACAGCGAAACAAATAAGAATATACAACCTCCCATGACTGGTAGTACTGAGTCACGAACTCTAACTGAATACATGGAATGATCACAAAGACCGAATATACAATATTATTTGATTAAAAATTAACAATACAATGAAATGAAAGGACTCCAAGGGACTACGACGACTAAGCAGCTCTACCTTGAATCTTTACAGTTCCGCTTTAACTCTGCTCAAGTCCGATATCTCCAATACCCGGCTCTGCACCAAAATGTGTAGAAGTATAGTATGAGCACACCACGGTCGGTACCCAATAAGTATCAACACTAACCTCAGCAGAGTAGAGACGAGGTAGAGATGAGGTACAGTCAAGACACTCACTAGTCTAATAGTCTGTGCAATATAATATACAAGATAGTAGGAAGTAGATAACAATAAGGACATCATAAAACAACCAGTGTTATGCACATCAAGACAACAAAATACCATTTAATATCGTTCAACAAATAATAAATACAAGTATACCCAATTAAATTAAATTCTTCAAATAAATGTCCTTCACATATAATTCTACCAAATAACTCTCCTTCAAATATAATTTTTCTCAAATAAAATATCTTTCAAATATAATTCTTTCATATAATAATTTCTAAATAAAAATACTTCCAAATAAATATTTTGAATATAATTCTTCAATTAAAAAGTCACCATCTGACACCGTATTTCAAAATCATAAAAATACGGGTCTCAGCCTATTTTCATATCTCCACGGCACTTTGTGCCCATAATTAAATCATCATATTTTCTCGGCACCTCGTGCCCTTATTTCATATCACAATTGCACGGATAATTCACATGCCAATATTCTCAATGTATATAAGATCCACATGATCAATTTATTTCCATTAAAGTGAGTTTAGAATTTTTAAATCAAGTAAGAAATCATCAAAGAAATGAGTTTATTTTTTTAACTCGTTTGGGTGAAGAAAATGACATTTCAATTAAAATGAAGCATCCGACGAATACTAATTTGGATGTAAAATTTATTAAATTAAAATATAATAGTAATTTCTTTTATTCGAAACAACTCAATTCTCGAAAACCAGTAAAAACCATAAACACAAATCTGCAGAGTCTTGTACAAAGAGCCAAAGCCAACACAATACAACAAGGAATACCAAAACACATAAAAAAATCAAATAATACATCACGGAAGAATACAAGAATTTACATATCACGGAAAAACAAAATAAGCAACGGCAAGTGCATCCATAGAAAAATATGCAAGACATAGAGATCTCTCGAGGTACCGCCTCGTAGTCCCAAAAGTAAATATACAAGACAGGGGGATCTCCCGAAATACCGTTGTCACAACCCCAAATTCCCTGCGCAGGATGTCGTGATGGCACCTAGTCTCTAAGACTAGGTAAGCCTATCAATGCGGAATAATAATAAATATCTGAAATAAATAAACTACAATTCAAACAATTTTAACTCCCAAAATCCGGTAGAAATAAGTCACAAGCTTCTAAGAATTTATTCCCAATGTCTCTATATGTCAAGGTCTAAATAAAATATAAGGAAGCAACATAAAATGATAGAAGGGGACTCCGGAGTCTGCGGACGCTGGCAGATATACCTCGAAGTCTCCGTGCGCAGGTAACTCACTGACGTCTAGGCTGGTAAAATGTACCTGGATCTGCAAAAAAAAGATGTGCAAAAGCGTAGTATGAGTACACCACAGCGATACCCAGTAAGTGCCAAGCCTAACCTCGGTAGAGTAGTGACGAGGTCAGGTGAGGCCCTACTGGAATATAATAATGGCATGGTAAAATATTTATCAATGTAGTAAAATAAAATAACATTGGAAGTGAATCAAATAGTATGTCACATTTAATGACACCAAATAATTGCAAATAATATCTCGTGGAATCAAAACAGAATTTCCTTCAACTTTATGAAAATCACAACAATTAATCGAAAGCAACTATGGCCATAAATCAATATCAACAAGGGCATTCACGAGGTACCGCCTCGTAGTCCCAAATCATAAATAAATTCACAATATCTCATTTCCTTATATCACCGTGGGTGCCTTCACAATTTATTTAAAGAAAACATTTTTTTCCCGAAATAGCATCCCGCGTTTTAGCCACCCTTATCACACCGCATGACTTCTAGTAGTTCCCCTACTAGCCACGCGTATCAAGCCACCCTTATCTCACCGCATGCATTTCAACACCCAGACCTTATACCACCGCATGCGTATCAATATCACAATATATCACAATTTGCACCTCAAGTGCTCAAATAATTTAACTTGCCAAAATAATTCAACAACAATATTTTTCCACAATAAAGAGCTCACGGCTCATGCCAAAATAAATCATCAATAATAGTTTTCCACAATAAAGAGCTCACGGCTCATATCAAAATAATTCATCTTCAATATCAAGTTTAAAAATGTCAAATACTTCATATTAATAATATTTAATATAAAAAAAAATCAACCTTCAAATAATGCACAGAATAAAAGAAACCAAGTTTCAACTAAACATATAAAATAATTAGTAGGAAAAGGTCGAACAAATTTGAAGTATATATCTCATATCATTGATGAAGAATATAACCGATAAAATAATTTAATAAATGCGCAACAACGATCTACACAATTTAAAAATATAATCTTTCACATTTAGCCCGTGTACACACTCGTCACCTCGTGTACACGACTTTCAACACATTTTTATAATCACATTCATATTAATTCTAGGAAAAATTTTTCCCACACAAGGTTAGACAAGTCACTTACCTCGACTTGCTCCAATTTAACTAAGTATTATGCTTTTTCCTTGAATTTCTGACTCCGATCGACTTGTATCCCAATGTTTTTCCTTGAAAATATATCAAAATCGCTTCTGCTCAAGCTCCAAGTTGTTAAAATGGCGAAATGGACGAAGCCTCCCTGTTTTTATAACTTACAGATCTGTCCAGGGTGACCTCGATCATGGGGTCCGATCATGGGCTGCCTCGATCATGGGTTGCCTCGATTTGTAAGGGACCTCGATTTTGTAAGGGACCTCGATTGTTATGGACCTCGATTTGTAAGGGACCTCGATTTGTAAGGGACCTCGATTTGTTATGGACCTCGATTTGTAAGGGACCTCGATTTGTCAGGGATCTCGATTTGTAAGGGACCTCGATTTTGTCAGGGATCTCGATTTGTAAGGGACCTCGATTTGTCATGGACTTCGATTTGTAAGGGACCTCGATTATTCATGGACTTCGATTTGTAAGGGACCTCGATTTGTGAGGGACCTCGATTTGTAAGGGATCTTGATTTGTAAGGGACCTCGATTTGTTGTGGACCTCGATTTGTAAGGGACCTCGATTTTGTCAGGGACCTCGATTTTGACAGGGACCTCGATTTTGACAGCAGCCCGATTTTTGACAGCATTTCCAGCAGAAAAATTGAAGCAGCTTTTGCAGCAGCTAAGTCCCACTTTTGATTCGTTAACCATCCGAAACTCACCCGAGGCCCTCGGGACCTCAACCCAAAACACCAACAAATCCTAAAACATTATACGAACTTATTTGAAATCTCAAATCACATCAAACAACGCTAAAATCACGAATCATGCTCCAATTCAATCTTAATAAAACTTAGAATTTCCAACTTCTATATTCGATGTCGAAACCTATCAAATCAAGTCCGAATGACTTCAAATTTTGCACACAAGTCATAAATGACATAACGGAGCTGTGAAAATTTTCAGAACTGAATTCCGAGCCCGATATCAAAAAGTCAACTCCCCGGTCAAACTTTCAAACTTTAAATTCCTATTTTAGCCACTCCAAGCCTAATTTTACTACGGACTTCCAAATAAAATTCGATCACGCTCCTAAGTCCAAAATCACCATACGGAGATGTTGAAATCATCAAAACTCTATTCCGGAGTCATTTGCACATAATTCGACATCCGGTCACTATTTGAACTTAATCTTTAAATTTTTCATCAAAATTCCATATCTCGGGCTAGGGACCTCGGAATTTGATTCCGGGCATACGCCCAAGTCCCAAATCACGATACGGACCTACTGGAGCTGTCGAAATACTGATCCGAGTCCGTTTGCTCATAATATTGACCAAAGTCAACTCAATTGAGTTTTAAACATCAAATTCACATTTTAATCCATTTTTCACCTGAAAACTTTCCGAATTTAAAGATGGTAATGATTCGAGTAATGGTAAATAGTCCTTAAATCACATAATAAATCATTAAATTTAAAGATGACATTTTGGGTCATCATATTCTCCACCTCTAAAACAAACGTTCGTCCTCGAACGGAGTTAGAAAAAGTACCTGAGCTGGTGAATAAGTGTGGATAACAGCTGCGTAAATCATGCTCGACCTCCCAAGTCACCTCCTTGACTGGATGACCCTCCACTGAACCTTTACGGAAGCAATGTTCTTTGACCTCAGCTTTCGAACCTGCCTATCTAAAATAGCCACTGGTTCCTCAACATAAGATAGATCCTTGTCCAACTGAATCGAACTGAAGTCTAACACATGAGACGGATCGCCGTGATATTTCTGAAGCATAGAAACATGGAATACCGGATGAACCGTAGAAAGACTAGGTGGCAGTGCAAGTCTGTAAGCCACCTCTCCAACTCTCTCAAGAATCTCAAAAGGCCCAATATACCTAGGACTCAACTTGCCCTTCTTCCTGAACCTCATCACACCCTTCATAGGCGAAACCCGTAGCAATACCTGCTCACCAATCATGAATGCAACATCACAAACCTTCCAATCCGCATAACTCTTCTGTCTAGATTGGACTGTACGAAGTCGATCCTGAATCAACTTAACCTTTTCCAAGGCATCCTGAACCAAGTCTGTACCCAAAAGTCTAGCCTCGCCTGGTTCGAACCAACCCACTGGGGACCGGCACCGCCTGCAATACAAGGCCTCATATGGAGCCATCTGGATGCTTGACTGGTAACTGTTGTTGTAAGCAAACTCCACAAGTGGTAAGAACTGATCCCAAGCACCCCCAAAATCTATTACATACGCACGAAGCATATCCTCCAATATCTGAATAGTGCGTTCGGATTGCCCGTCCGTCTGAGGGTGAAATGCTGTACTCAGCTCTACCCCAGTACCCAACTCACACTGTACTGCCCTCCAAAACCGTGTGGTAAACTGTGTACCCCGGTCAGAGATGATAGATACTGGTACACCGTGAAGTCTGACAATCTCGCGAATATATACCTGAGCTAGCTGCTCTGAAGAGTAAGTAGTAATCACAGGAATGAAATGAGCTGATTTGGTCAGCCTATCCACAATCACCCAAATTGCATCAAACTTCCGTTGAGTCCGTGGGAGCCCAACAACGAAATCCATAGTGATCTGCTCCCATTTCCATTCTGGAATCTCTAACTTCTGAAGTAATCCACCCGGTCGTTGATGCTCATATTTCACCTGTTGACAATTTAGACATCGAGATGCATACCCCACTATGTCTTTCTTCATCTGTCTCCACCAATAGTATTGTCTCAAGTCCTGATACATCTTTACAGCACCCGGATGAATGGAGTACCGCAAACTGTGAGCCTCCTGGAGAATCAACTCACGCAAGCCATCAACATTAGGCACACATAGCCTGCCCTGCATACGTAATACATCGTCATCTCCAATAGTGACTTCCTTGGCATCACCGTGCTGAACTGTATCCTTAAGGACAAGCAGATGGGGGTCATCATACTGGCGTTCCCTGATACGATCATAAAGAGAAGACTGAGAAACCACGCAAGCTAAAACTCAACTCGGCTCGGAAACATCCAATCTAACAAACTGGTTGGCCAAGGCTTGAACATCCAAGGCCAAAGGTCTCTCTGCTACCGGTATATATGCTAAGCTGCCCAAACTCTCCGCCTTACGACTCAAGGCATCGGCCACCACATTGGCCTTCCCAAGATGATAGAGAATGGTGATATCATAATCCTTAAGCAACTCCAACCATCTCCGCTGCCGTAAATTAAGATCCTTCTATTTAAACAGATGTTGTAGACTCCGGTGATCGGTGTAGATTTCATAATGGACACCGTACAAATAATGCCGCCAAATTTTTAAGGCATGAATAATAGCTGCTAACTCCAGGTCATGTACAGGATAATTCTTCTCATGCACCTTTAACTGTCTGGACGCATAGGCAATCACCCTACCGTCTTGCATCAACACTGCGCCGAGACCAATACGCGACGCGTCATAATACATAGTATAAGATCCTGTACCTGTAGGTAATACCAATACTGGTGCTGTAGTCAAAGCTGTCTTGAGCTTTTGGAAGCTTTCCTCACATTCCTCGGTCCACCTGAACGGAGCACCCTTCTGGGTCAATTTGGTCATAGATGTAGCAATAGAAGAGAAACCATTTACAAATCGGCGATAATACCCAGCCAAACCAAGGAAACTCCGGATTTCCGTAACTGAGGACGGTCTGGACCAACTCTGCACTGCTTCAATCTTCTTTGGATCCACCTTGATCCCCTCACACGAAACTATATGACCCAAAAATCCCACTGAATTAAGCCAGAATTCACACTTTGAAAATTTTGCATATAACTTCTTTTCTCTCAAAATCTGAAGCACAGTCCTCAGGTGCTGTTCATGATCTTCCTGACTTCGGGAATACACCAGAATGTCATCAATAAACACAATGATGAAGGAATGAAGATAGGGCTGAAATACACTATTCATTAAGTGCATAAATGTTGTTGGGGCGTTGGTCAGCCCAAAAGACATCACAAGGAACTCGTAATGACCGTAACGAGTCCTAAAAGCAGTCTTCGGGATATCTGGATCTCGAATCTTCAACTGATGATAGCCTGAACGCAAGTCAATTTTTGAGAATACCCTGACACCCTGAAGCTGATCAAATAGGTCATCAATACGTGGCAATGGATACCTGTTCTTCACTGTAATCTTGTTCAACTGACGGTAATCAATACACATCCGCATAGAACCATCCTTCTTCTTTACAAATAATACAGGAGCACCCCAAGGCGATACACTGGGCCGAATGAAACCCTTATCAAGCAACTCCTATAACTATTCTTTTAATTCTTTTAACTCTGCTGGGGCCATACGATATGGTGGAATAGAAATGGGCTGGGTGCCCGGTAACAAATCAATGCCAAAGTCAACATCTCTGTCGGGCGGCATACTCGGAAGATCCGCTGGAAATACATCAGGAAAATCCATTACTACAGGAACTGACTCCACATTAGGAGTATCAATACTAACATCTCTCACATAGGCCAGATACACATCACACCCCTTCTCAACCATCCATTGAGCTTTAAGAAATGAAACAACCCTGCTAGGAACATAATCCGAGGTACCTCTCTACTCTAGCCGCGGTAGACCTGGCATAGCCAACGTCACCGTCTTGGCGTAACAATCAAGAATAACGTGATAGGGTGACAACCAGTCCATGCCCAAAATAATATCAAAATCCACCATACTGAGCAATAATAAATCAGCTCTGGTCTCAAAACCACTAATAATAATTAAACACGACCGATACATACGATCCACAATAATAGATTCGCCCACGGGTGTAGATACATAAATAGAAGAACTCAGGGAATCACGTGATACGCCCAAATACGGGGCAAAATAAGATGACACATAAGAATAAGTGGAGCCTAGATCAAATAAGACCGACGCATCTCTATGACAGACCGGAATAATACCTGTGATAATAGAATCAGATGCAACAAGATCTGTCCTAGCAGGAAGGGCATAATATCTGGCATGGCCTCCTCCTCTAGGGCGACCTCTACCTGCACGACCTCCACCTCTAGCTGGCTGTGCAGGTGGAGTGGCAACTGGTGCAGAAATCATGGCCTGAGAAGACTGAGGACCCTGTGGAATAGGTGGGGCCTGAGAAATCTGTGGAGGTGTACCCCTCCTAAATCTGGGGCAATCTCTCATAATATGGCGAGTGTCACCACACTCAAAACAAGCTCTCGGAGGACGTGGCTGCTGGGACTGGCTCGGGCCTGATCGACTAGACTGTCCGCTGAAAGCACCCCGTACAGGAGGTACAGAAGACACTGGTGGTGCATAATATGGAACCTGAGGTCTGGGAGTAGTAGGAATACCACTGGAAGCTGGAAGTGCTGAATGAATAGGACGGCCCACATAACCTCTACCATGTCGGGCTGCAACTGGGGCACGAAAATTATTATATGTGCCAGAATCTTGGGGTCTCTTAACTTCCCTCTCTTCCCTCTCTCAAGTCCGCATACCTTCCAATCTTCTAGCAATTGACACCACCTATTGGTATGTGATGTCCATCTCTAGCTCTCGGGCCATACTGTATCTGATACTAGGGTGAAGACCCTCAATAAACCTACGAACCCGCTCTCGAACAGTAGCAACTAAGGCTGGTGCATGCCTAGCCAAATCACTAAATTGGACCGCATATTCTGACACGGTCATAGAACCCTGGTGCAGCTGCTCAAACTCTGCGCGCCAAACATCCCTAAGAATCTGAGGAACATACTCCCTCAAGAACATATCTGAAAATTGAGCCCAAGTAAGTGAAGCTGCCTCAGCCGGACTATCCAACTCATATGCTCGCCACCACTGGTAGGCTGCTCCTCTAAACTGGAATGCCGTGAAAGAAACTCCACTAGAATCCACAATACCCATAGTACGAAGGATACGGTGACATTCCTCCAGGAAACCCTGAGCATCCTCTGAAGCTAGACCGTTGAAAGTGGGAAGGTGGTACTTCTTATACCTCTCGAGCCTGAGCTGCTCTCCCTCTGAAACTGCTGTCCTAATCTCAGGCCGAACTGGGACAACTGGCTGCACTGGTATAACTTCTGGGGCATGGTTAACTTGGGCACGTGGCTCTGGAGTATGGGCGGCAGGAGTCTGCGCTCCTCCCCCAGCCTAAGATGTGGCAGGAGCAAGTGGAATTAATCCTGCCTGAGCTAAAGTGCCAAACATGCTAAAAAACTGGGCAAGAGTCTCCTGAAGTGCATGAGTAGTAACAGGCGTCTCAGGTGCCTGCTCTCCAACTGGAGCTACTGGTGGCTCTGGTGCAGCAGTTCGTGCAGATGCTCTGGTTGCACCACGTGGTCTTCCTCGGCCTCTGGCTCGGCCTCTGCCCCGACCCTGGCCTCTTGCGGCTCCAACAGGGGGCGCGGGTGTCTGATCATCAGATCCAGTTATACGTGTCCTCACCATCTGTGAAAGAATAGAAAGACAATTGTTAAGGACTTTGAAATCAACAAAGGCGCACGATAAGGAATCAAAAAAAGTGAATAATTCGTAACAGTTCCATAGCCTCTCGAAGATAAGTACAGACGTCTCCGTACCGATCCGCAAGACTCTACTAAACTTGCTTGTGACTCATAACACCTATGAACCTAGTGCTCTGATACCAACTTGTCACAACCCCAAATTCCCTCCGTAGGATGTCGTGATGGCACCTAGTCTCTAAGACTAGGTAAGCCTATCAATGTGGAATAATAATAAATATCTAAAATAAATAAACTACAATTCAAACAATTTCAACTCCTAAAACCCGGTAGAAATAAGTCACAAGCTTCTAAGAATTTATTCCCAATGTCTCTATATGTCAAGGTCTAAATAAAATATAAGGAAGCAACATAAAATGATAGAAGGGGACTCCGGAGTCTGCGGACGCTGGCAGATATACCTCGAAGTCTCCGTGCGCAGGTAACTCACTGACGTCTAGGCTGGTAAAATGTACCTGGATCTGCAAAAAAAAGATGTGCAAAAGCGTAGTATGAGTACACCACAGCGATACCCAGTAAGTGCCAAGCCTAACCTCGGTAGAGTAGTGACGAGGTCAGGTGAGGCCCTACTGGAATATAATAATGGCATGGTAAAATGTTTATCAATGTAGTAAAATAAAATGACATTGGAAATGAATCAAATTGTATGTCACATTTAATGACATCAAATAATTACAAATAATATCTCGTGAAATCAAAACAGAATTTCCTTCAACTTTATGAAAATCACAACAATTAATTGAAAGCAACTATGGCCATAAATCAATATCAACAAGGGCACTCACGAGGTACCGCCTCGTAGTCCCAAATCATAAATAAATTCACAATATCTCATTTCCTTATATCACCGCGGGAGCCTTCACAATTTATTTAAAGAAAACATTTTTTCCCGAAATAGCATCCCGTGTTTTAGCCACCCTTATCACACCGCATGACTTCTAGTAGTTCCCCTACTAGCCACGCGTATCAAGCCACCCTTATCTCACCGCATACGTTTCAACACCCAGACCTTATACCACCGCATGCGTATCAATATCACAATATATCACAATTTGTACCACAAGTGCTCAAATAATTTAACTTGCCAAAATAATTCAACAACAATATTTTTCCACAATAAAGAGCTCACGGCTACCTCACAATGAGTATAAAAAAAAAACATTCAGGAGTAAATAATTTAGGAAAATAATATTTCAAAATCTTTACTACGTTGCTTCAATATCAAGTTTAAAAATGTCAAATACTTCATATTAATAATATTTAATTTAAAGAAAATCAACCTTCAAATAATGCACAGAATAAAAGAAACCAAATTTTAACTAAACATGTAAAACAATTAGTAGGAAAAGATCGAATAAATTTGAAGTATATATCTCATATCATTGATGAAGAATATAACAGATAAAATAATTTAATAAATGCGCAACAACGATCTACACAATTTAAAAATATAATCTTTCACATTTAGCCCGTGTACACACTTGTCACCTCGTGTACACGACTTTCAATACATTTCAATAATCACATTCATATTAATTCTAGGGGAAATTTCCCCCACACAAGGTTAGACAAGTCACTTACCTCGACTTGCTCCAATTTAACTAAGTATTATGCTTTTTCCTCGAATTTCTGACTCCGATCGACTTGTATCCCAATGTTTTTCCTTGAAAATATATCAAATATCGCTTCTGCTCAAGCTCCAAGTTGTTAAAAATGGCGAAATGGACGAAGCCTCCCTGTTTTTATAACTTACAGATCTGTCCAGGGTGACCTCGATCATGGGGTCCGATCATGGGCTGCCTCGATTTGTAAGGGACCTCGATTTTGTAAGGGACCTCGATTTTGTAAGGGACCTCGATTGTTATGGACCTCGATTTGTAAGGGACCTCGATTTGTTATGGACCTCGATTTGTAAGGGACCTCGATTTGTTATGGACCTCAATTTGTAAGGGACCTCAATTTTGTCAGGGACCTCGATTTGTAAGGGACCTCGATTTTGTCAGGGACCTCGATTTGTAAGGACCTCGATTTGTCATGGACTTCGATTTGTAAGGGACCTCGATTTGTAAGGGACCTCGATTTGTAAGGGACCTCGATTTGTTATGGACCTCAATTTGTAAGGGACCTCGATTTTGTCAGGGACCTCGATTTTGTCAGGGACCTTGATTTTGATAGGGACCTCGATTTTGACAGCAGCCCGATTTTTGACAGCATTTCCAGCAGAAAAATTAAAGCAGCTTTTGCAGCAGCTAAGTCCCACTTTTGATTCGTTAACCATCCGAAACTCACCCGAGGCCCTCGGGACCTCAACCCAAAACACCAACAAATCCTAAAACATCATACGAACTTATTTGAAATCTCAAATCACATCAAACAACGCTAAAATCACGAATCATGCTCCAATTCAATCTTAATGAAACTTAGAATTTTCAACTTCTACATTCGATGTCGAAACCTATCAAATCAAGTCCGAATGACTTCAAATTTTGCACACAAGTCATAAATGACATAACGGAGCTGTGATAATTTTCAGAACTGAATTCCGAGCCCGATATCAAAAAGTCAACTCCCCGGTCAAATTTCCAAACTTTAAATTCCTATTTTAGCCACTCCAAGCCTAATTTTACTACGGACTTCCAAATAAAATTCCGATCACGCTCCTAAGTCCAAAATCACCATACGGAGATGTTGGAATCATCAAAACTCTATTCCGGAGTCATTTGCCCATAATTCGATATCCGGTCACTATTTGAACTTAATCTTTAAATTTTTTTATCAAAATTCCATATCTCGGGCTAGGGACCTCGGAATTTGATTCCGGGCATACGCCCAAGTCCCAAATCACGATACGGACCTACTGGAGCTGTCGAAATACTGATCCGTGTCCGTTTGCTCAAAATATTGACCAAAGTCAACTCAATTGAGTTTTAAACATCAAATTCACATTTTAATCCATTTTTCACCTGAAAACTTTCCGAATTTAAAGATGGTAATGATTCGAGTAATGGTAAATAGTGCTTAGATCACATAATAAATCATTAAATTTTAAGATGATATTTTGGGTCATCACAACCGTTCCGTAGTCTCAAAGTAAATATGCAGGGCAGGGGGATCTCTTGGAATACAGTTCCGTAGTCCCAAAGTAAATATGCAGGGCAGGGGGATTTTCCGGAATACCGTTCCGTAGTCCCAAAGTAAATATGCAGGGCAGGGGGATCTCCCGTAATACCGTTCTGTAGTCCCAAAATAAATATGATTTCAACAACTGCACATCAAGTACTCACATATCACAAATTACTCATCAAGTGCTCAAATATTTCTACTTGCCATAGAAATCAACAATACATCATTTTCTACAATAAGGAGCCCATGGCTCGACCATAATGTACACAAAATCTTAACAAAATATCCGGTAGTGAACAACTCAACAAAATAATATTTCACATAAATTCAAGGTGGCAATCACACCAAATCATCATTTAAAAATAATTTCATCAAACAAGGATCTAGGCATGACAAATAGAGGATTTAATTAGTGTTAATAATTTCCAACTAAATACATAACGACGTTTAAGGATTTTAAATTCAACGAAATTTGTACATATAAACCAAGTACGTACTCGTCACCTCACGTACATGGTTTTCAATCACACAATTTGCACATAATACTCAATGCCTGAGGGGTATTTCCCCCACTCGAGGTTAAGCAAGACACTTACCTTTTTGAAGTTATGCCGATGTTCCAAAATCGCCTTCTTTCTTGAATTGACCTGCGGACTGCTCAAATCAATCCAAATTAATTGTATAACTTCATTAAAATTTATCGAAAATAATTTCGGATAATAATATGTCGACTTAAAAATTTATTCTAAAAAGTCAACAAAAGTCAACGCAGGACCCACCCCTAGGAAACCAGAATAATTTTCATGAAATTCGAACACCCATTCCGATACGAGTTCAACCATACCAATTTTATCGAATTCCAATAACAACTCGATCTCCAAATCTTAAATTTTCATTTTTGGAGGATTTTAACAAAAATCTTGATTTCTTCAATTAAAATCCAAATTAAACGATGAATATAATCATAGATTCATGAAATATAAACACTTTAGGATATAGAACACTTACCCCAATCCATATGGTGAAAATCGCCTCAAATATCGTTTCAATCCGAGCTCCTTTGCTCCAAATATGTTAAAAATGGTTTAAACCTCGAAATATAGCTACTGCCCAGGTATTTTACTCTTTCCGATCGCGGAAAATGCTTAGCGATCGCAAAGCACAAAATTTTTCAGCCCCAAAATTGCTCTTCGCGATCGCGGAAAACCAATCGCGATCGTGAAGAACAAACTCCCCAACTCTTCCAAACAGCCTCTAGTATAATAGTCATAACCTTTTGTACAAAACTCCAAATGATGAATGGTTTAACTTTCTGAAAACTATACTCCAAGTACTATAACTTTCATTTGTTTCTCATCTCCTAATTCCTTATATATTTCTAGATATAAGCTTCCAAAATCAGCCATATGCAACAGAGATTTCCAAACTCTTCCCGGACAGTTTGTAGTGTATCCACCATAACGTTCTGTACACACCTCCAAATGACAAATGGTTTACATTCCTGAAAACTAGACACAAAGGGCTACAACTTTTATTCTTTGATCATCTCCAAATTCCTTATAGATTGCGAGATATGAGCTTCCAAAGTCGGGTCAGTGCGGCAGGAGTTTCCTCTATGCGATCGCGGATCGCGAAAAGGCTTCCGCGATCGCAATTCACAGTCTCCAAACAGCAAAATTGCTCTTCGTGATCGCGACCGTTTGTCCGCGATCGCGATGCATACCTCTGTGGCCAAAAACTAGCAACTAAAAATGGCCTAGAAATAGTTCGAAACCGCCCCAAAACTCACCCGAGCCACTCGGTAGCCCGTCCGAGCATACCAACAAGTCTCAAAACCTATTACGGACTTAGTTGAAACCTCAAATCACATCAAACAACGCTAAAATTACGAATAATACCCCAATTCATGCTTAATGAAACTAAGAACTTTTAACTTCTATATTCGACGCCGAAATCTATCAAATCAAGTCCGATTGACCTCAAATTTTGCACACAAGTCATAAATGACATAACAGACCTATGAAAATTTTTCAGAATTGGATTCTGACCCCGATATCAAAAAGTCAACCCCCCGGTCAAACTTCTTAAAAATTCATCTTTCGTCATTTCAAGCCTAATTCCACTATAGACCTCCAAATAATTTTTCGGACATGCTCCTAAGTCCATAATCACCATACGGAGCTATTGACATCATCAAAATTCTATTCCGGAGTCGTTTTCTCAAAAGTCAACTCTCCGGTCAACTCATCCATTTAAGCTTCTAAATAAGGATTATTCTTTTCATTAAATTCTGAATCTTTAGTAATTCAAACTCTACCACACCCGCGGGTCATAATACATATTGCGAAGCTGCTCGAGAGCTTAAGTCACTGAACAGGGCGTAAATTATTAAAACGATAAGTCGGGTCGTTACATTCTCCACCTCTTAAACAAACGTTCATCCTCGAACGTGCTAAGAATTATTCTGAGGTTACCAAATTGATGATTTTACTTTTACACATATACTCACGATTTATCCCACGTTACTGCGTTTGAGATAAGCCCGACAACACCATCTCATTTGAGATTATTTCTTTTATCCATATTTGTAAACTTTAAGACCAATTTCTTACACTCCAAACATTTTCAAAAAGTATGATTTTCATATCAACGCACGGTATTAGCCTCAACCGGTGGTAGCAACACGTGCCTACACACACATCATACGTATGCCCATAACCACATCTCTAGTCTTAATAGCTGTTCATAATTAATTACAACATCGCCAATTAACCTCATATTAACCAAAAACCTCATTTCGAATTTTCACAACAATGACAGCAAAATGTGAGGCATGAAGACCTCATAACTATTTATCGGACTTAACAAGCCACATTTAACGCCGCCTGGGCACTCACCTCGTGGGATAAAACTCAATATTTTCCTCACAATTATGGATAAATATGCACAGAAACACATAAAAGAATTATCAAATAAGCCTAACAGGCATGACTCCTTATTAATACTATAATACAAATTTTAATTTCACAAAAGGAGAATTTAAACTCATAAATATTTCACCACAAGAACCTCGTCCTTATATAACTTCCACTGTGGCTTGTAGCCCGGTTTAAATATTTCACATCATATAAAAATTCGAGGATCTCGTCCTCAACTCCGAATCACAAGTATTTTGCACATTGTGCCAACTGAAATTTCAATTTCCTTTCTTTCTTCTTTGCAATATATTTCATAAACAGTTTTCACAACACAGAATGAACCCTTATACCGGTAGGGAATATAATTCATAAAAATTAGAATCAATTATTCCGAAACACATTAAACCCACTGTAATGAATAATAAAAATTTCTTTTGGACTTATAGCCTTCAATGGTGTACAAAAATAAAATGACAGATACAGGCTCACATCTTCAAATCTCCCAACAAGGATAAATATATAAGTGGGTCACAAAAATTACGAAACTCACCCATAAGCGGAGCATAATAGGAGAACTCACCTCAGTATTCAGAACCGAATCAAATAAAGGTAAATATCCTTTTATAACAAAATCAGGATCGTACCTGTAACGACACCATCTGGTGTATTGGCCTTGGCCAAATCATAGCGATTATATTAACGGGTCGGGTCTCCACCTCTTAGGCGCCCACTACCCTCATGTCCTTCACCTCTAGCTGACTGTGCACGTGGAGTATTAACTGGAATAAAGCTTGTAGCTTGAGTGCTTTGGTGAAATCCACCCCTCCCAAGTCTGGGACAATTTCTCTTGATGTGTCTAGTATCACCACTCTCATAACAACCCCTTTGCGGGCGTGGCTGCTCATACTAAATCTCTGCCGGATAACTGGAATAACCACCGTAAGAACCCCGTATCAGTGGTGCATTAAAAGAACTTACTGTAGCACCCCGAATATTCTGAAATTATTTCTGTGACCCCGCTGGTACTAAAATGTAAAATTAATAATGACGCAGGAATACCGCAAGCCCCAACATCATCCCATACAAATCTCGCCTATTAATCATATACAAGTTTCGGAGAACCTTTCATTACCACATAAATACATCTCAGGCCAAAACTGATATAACACATGACCCCGTAATCCGATCGTTGATAGTGGACTCCCCTCACTTGGCACGAAGCCATAGGACACATTCTGATGATCCACAATACTAACCTTATCGCTCGTAGGACACCGATCATAAGATACCTCAAGTCATTTATTTGGCGCATGTCATCCTCGTGACAGTTAAACTCGCTTTCTCCAGTGCCTTGGCTGCTAGTATGTACCATTTGCTAAATAGAAATCCCATACGAACTACGTAGTCTCTAACACCACCAACTATCTTCATATCTACATCCACCTCATGACCCTACCACGATTGTCACAATTAGGTAATTAATTAAACCTTCTTAAGATCATACTTATTAACCAGATGTCAGAACCTGTTGCACCCCCATGTTCACAACTGAATGATCTCTAAATACTTCCGCATCCTCAATCTGGATGACACATTGTAACAATGGTTGAACAAACCTGGCACCCTTATAACCACTCTGTAGTATCACAAACCGTTGGCGCATAGTTGATAACGAGTGGATGCAAAAGAACATAAGATATATGCTTCAAGCTGAATAAATGCCGCACGATAAGGAATGAAAGAAGTGAATGTTTTCCTACTAGCTCTGTACCCTCTCGAAGATAAGTAATACGTCTCTGTACCGATCCACAAGACTCTACTAAATGCGTTCGTGACTCGTAGAACCTATGAACCTAGAGCTCTGATACCAACTTGTCACGACCCAAAATCCCGCCACAGGTGTCGTGATGGCACCTAGTCTCTAATACTAGGTAAGCCAATTTCAATTACATATTTGAAGCCATTTTTTTTAATTAAATAAGTAATCAAAACTAACAGCGGAACAAATAAGAATATACAACCTCCCAAGACTGGTAGTACTAGTCACGAACTCTAACTGAATACATGGAATGATCACAAGGACCGAATATACAATACTGTTTGATTAAAAATTAACAGTACAATGAAATGAAAAGACTCCAAGGGACTGTGACGACCAAGCAGCTCTACCTTAAATCTTTACGGTCCTGCTTTAACTCTGCTCAAGTCCGATATCTCCAATACCTGGCTCTGCACAAAACTGTGCAGAAGTGTAGTATGAGCACAACACGATCGGTACCCAGTAAGTATCAAGACTAACCTAAGTGGAGTAGAGATGAGATACAGTCAAGATACTCACTAGTCTAATAGCATGTGCAATGTAATATACAAGATAGTAGGCAACAAATAACAATAAGGACATCATAAAACAACCGGTGATATACACATCAAGACAACAAAACACCATTTAATATCGCTCAACAAATAATAAATACAAGTGCACCCAATTAAATCAAATTATTCAAATAAATGTCCTTCACATATAATTCTACCAAATAACTCTCTTTCAAATATAATTTTCCTCAAATAAAATATCTTTCAAATATAATTCTTTCATATAATACTTTCTAAATAAAAATGCTTCCAAATAAATATTTTGAATATAATTCTTCAATTGAAAAGTTACCATGTGACACCTCATTTCAAAATCATAAAAATACTGGTCTCATCCTATTTTCATATCTTCACGGTACTTCGTGCCCATAATTAAATTACCATATTTTTTCGCCACCTCGTGCCCTCATTTTATATCACAATTGCACGGATAATTCACATGCCAATATCCTCAATGTATATAAGATCCATATGATCAATTTATTTCCACTAAAGTGAGTTTAGAATTATTAAATCAAGTAAGAAATCATCAAAGAAATGAGTTTATTTTTTTAACTCGTTTGGGTGAAGAAAATGACATTTCAATTAAAATGAAGCATCCGACGACTACTAATTTGGATGTAAAATTTATTAAATTAAAATATAATAGTAATTTCTTTTATTCTAAACAACTCAATTCTCGAAAACCAGTAAAAACCATAAACACAAATCTGCAGAGTCTTGTACAAAGAGCCAAAGCCAACACAATACAACAAGGAATACCAAAACACATAAAAAAATCAAATAATACATCACGGAAGAATACAAAAATTTACATATCATGGAAAAATAAAATAACCAACGGCAAGTGCATCCATAGAAAAATATGCAAGATATGGGGATCTCCCAGGGTACCGCCTCGTAGTCCCAAAGGCAAATATGCAAGACAGGGGGATCTCACGAAATACCGCTCCGTAGTCCCAAAGTAAATATGCAGGGCTGGGGGATCTCCCGGAATACCGTTCTATTGTTCCAAAGTAAATATGCAGGGTAGGGGATCTCCAGGAATACCGTTCCGTAGTCCCAAAGTAAATATGCAGGGCAGGGGGATCTCCAGGAATACCATTCCGTAGTCCCAAATTGCCTTCTTGCTTTAATTGACCTACGGACTTCTCAAATCTATCCAAAATTAATTATATAACTTCATTAAAATTCATCGGAAATAATTTCGGATAATAATACGTCGAATTAAAAATTTATTCTAAAAAGTCAACAAAAGTCAATGCAGGGCCCACCCCTAGGAAACCGGAATAATTTTCATGAAATCCGAACACCCATTCCGATACGAGTTCAACCATACCAATTTTATCGAATTCCAATAACAACTCGATCTCCAAATCTTAAATTTTCGTTTTTGGAGGATTTTTACAAAAATCTTGATTTCTTCAATTAAAATCCAAATTAAACGATAAATATAATCATAGATTCATGAAATATAAACACTTTAGGATATAGAATACTTACCCCAATCCATATGGTGAAAATCACCCCAAACATCGCTTCAATCCGAGCTCATCTCCAAATATGTTAAAAATGGCTGAAACCTCGAAATATAGCTACTGCCCAGGTATTTACTCTTCGCGATTGCGAAGCATAAAATTTTTCAGCCCCAAAATTGCTCTTCGCGATCGCGGAAAACCAATCGCGATCGCGAAGAACAAACTCCCCAACTCTTCCAGACAACCTATAGTATAATGATCATAACATTTTGTACCAAATTCCAAATTATGAATAGTTTAACTTTCTGAAAACTAGACTTCAAGAACTATAACTTTCATTTCTTTCTCATCTCCTAATTCATTATAGATTTCTAAATATAAGCTTCCAAAGTTATCCATATGCAACAGAGATTTCCAAACTCTTCCCGGACAGTCTGTAGTATATCTACCATAACCTTTTGTACACACCTCCAAATGACAAATGGTTTACCTTTATGAAAACTAGATACAAAGGTCTACAACTTTTAGTTTGGATCATCTCCAAATTCCTTATAGATTGCGAGATATGAGCTTCCAAAGTTGGGTCAGTGCGGCAGGAGTTTCCTCTACGCGATCGCGAAAAGGCTTCCGCAATTGCGATTCACAGTCTCTAAACAACAAAATTGCTCTTCTTGATCGCGACCGTTTGTCCGCGATCGCGATGCATACCTCTGTGGCCAAAAACCAACAACTAAAAATGGCCCGAAACCACCTCAAAACTCACCCGCTTCACTCGGTACCCCGTCCGAGCATACCAACAAGTCTCAAAACCTATTACGGACTTAGTCAAAACCTCAAATCACATCAAACAACGCTAAAATCACGAATCATACCCCAATTCAAGCTTAATGAAACTAAGAAATTTTAACTTCTATATTCGACGCTGAAACCTATCAAATCAAGTCCGATTGACCTCAAAGTTTGCACACAAGTCATAAATGACATAACGGACTTATGAAAATTTTTCAGAACTGGATTCCGACCCCGATATCAAAAAGTCAACCCCTCGGTCAAACTTTTCAAAAATTCATCTTTCGCCATTTCAAGCCTAATTCCACTACAGACCTCCAAATAATTTTTCGGACACGTTCCTAAGTCCATAATCACCATACGGAGCTATTGACATCATCCAAATTTTATTTCGGAGTCGTTTTCTCAAAAGTCAACTCTTCAGTCAACTCTTTCCATTTAAGCTTCTAAATAAGGATTGCTCTTTTAATTAAATTCCGAATCTTTAGTACTTCAAACTCTACCACACCCGCAGGTCATAATACATATTGTGAAGCTGCTCTAGATCTTAAGTCACTGAACATGGCATAAATTCTTAAAACGACAAGTCAGGTCGTTACAAGTTCTTAGTGGGTGTGACCCACTTATTAGATGACTAATCCACCTAATCCCCTACGTGTGACACCTATATAACAAATTAAGAGTCACTAAATGGAAATAGGGGTGTTGCCATGTGGGGGGGGGGGGATCCTTAATCTCATCAAAATATCTTAATTAATCACCCAATAATTCTTTAATTAACTAGATAATCTCCCATTATTCAATAATTAATCAATTACCCACATAATTAAGAATTATCTCAACTTACTTAAAATACTACTCACTTTTAACATATCTTATACACCTTACTATTATGGTCATGTAGTACCTTGTATGGCACTAATCCATAAATACGGGGTATTATGGCTCGGACCGTATTGGATCCCAAATTGTCAAACTTCGACGAAACTCATTTTCTTCGATTAGTTTACTCTCTCACCTTCACGAATTTACTTATCCCTTGTTTGAAATAGCATAATACTTATAATCCCAAAATAATCTCATTACTGAACTTACGTCGATTAACTTACGACGAAACTTTAACATACGAAAATGCGGGATGTAACATCATTCCCCCCTTTGGAACATTCGTCCTCGAATGTTGACTGATGCACTAATCATTTCCATAACTTATAACTGAGGTGTCACGCCCCGAACCTAGGAGCGAGACAAGCACCCCGTGCCTCGCCTAACCTGGCGTACCAAATTGCGACTAAGGGACTCTGAACACATAATGTCATACTTTGGCCATGGGGCCACCTTGCAAGACAATTTGCGAAGCAAAATATAAAACTGAATGGAAACTAGCACTAACTAAATATCAATATAAAGCTAGGCCGACAAGGCCGTCATAGCTACTACAGCTAACAAACCACCAATTTATACAAACCCAACATAATGCACTAACCAACATGATATGCCTACAAGCCTCTACTGATAGATGTACTGTGATCGGAACAGGGCCCCGACCTACCCATAACATATATACAGATATACATAAGATGTACACAAAACTCTAGTCCTGGCAACTCCGAAAGACGTGGAGCTTACCGATCAGGCGGAACTCGGAAAACACCTACTGAGGAGGTCTACCCGTCTGTCTGTCTGAACCTGCACGCATGAAATGCAGCGCCCCCCAAAAAGGGACGTCAGTACGAAATAATGTACCGAGTATGTAAGGCAATAAAATAACTGAAATCTGAAACTGAACTGATAATATGATAACTGAAATTAACTGGGAGTCAAAGATGATCTGGAGATATACTTACCTGCTGATACTGACTCAACTCCTTCAATATAGTAAGTAAAATAATTGTACGGCCTTATAAGGCTCGGTATATATAACTGCTCTGCCATAGTAGGCTCGCTTATAGGCGCTCGGCCATACTAGGCTATGTATCTCGACCATGCTGGGCTCGCTCATAGGCGCTCGGCCACAGTAGGCTCGGTATATAACTTTCCATCTGATCAGAGGTTGCCCAATAGGGGCCTGCCCATCGATTATAGCTCGATGGTAATGAAAATACTGTAATACTGTATATATAGGCTTGCTGCTCTCTTGACTGAAAGAAGACAATACTAAAATTGAATATAGAGTCTCGATAAGGAATAATATTGTAACTTATGAGACTAGAATAGTGTGAATAAATTCATGAATATGAACTTCTCTTTTGTCTCATTACTAACACATGTAGCTACGAGATCATGCCAAAATGAAGGAAGGCTTAGCCTTAACATACCTTATCACAATCTTTTCAATCACCAAGTTGAACTCACCTCTTCGCACCTTAATCTACAAGAATGATAATAATACTATCGTTAAGTTACGAAAGGTACAACTATCGCACAACGAACGACAAACCTATTTTGTATTAAAACGGGCAGCATCTCCCCTATAATATGCCCTTCCTCCAACTTCAAGATAACACCAACAATACAAGGACAGAACAATAACAACATATATACATCATTTTCCAGCCCTATATACACCATCAAATACTACAAAACAACCCAACACACCCCAATCTCTTCGTACACAAAACGACCACCGTAGTAGTGTCAAACGACCCGAAAATGTTATGACGAACGACCAGCCAACCACCCTACATTTATATGGTGTTTATAAACCCCCTTCCTCCTCCAAAACTCCACAAAATAGTAATAAAACACGCAGCCCAACAGCAACACAAAACAGTCCACAAAACAGTCCGCTACAAGTGAATAACTCGAACTCACGGCTTCCGATCACCATCCCGTGAGTTCTTACAAGTATAGAACGACTTACCATGAATTTACAGAAGAAAAAATGGATGAAAGAGAGAAGTAAACTCACCTTATTTGTTGGATAACTCAGCTCCTATCTTGGTTCTTCAAACTCTAAGTTTTACCTCCAATTGGAACTTGAAAGGGAGAGAAAATCAATTAGGGTTTGTGGGAAATTTTTGGGAGGATTCTTTGCAGAGCTTATGTCTGGTTATTATGCTCTATTTTAAGTCTAATATATGAAGAAAATAGGCCCTTAAAAGGCCTCTTTGGACGACCCGAAATGGCCCATTTTTGGGCTTTCATTTAAGCAAGTAGGTGACACACCTACTTGTCACCTAGCAGCTTGCGCAGTATCGCAAAAATGCACATATCTCTCTACTCCGATGTCGTATTGACAAATGAGTTTAATGAGTTGGAAAATAGACTCATAGATCTTTAATTTGATGGGTGGAACACACCATAACTCTAAGTATATTGGGAGAAAATTGCAGTTACATTTGACCCAAAGTTTCAGTAAAACTTATGAATGTAACTTGTGATGACTTTCATCGACTTTTGTTCCACAACTCGCTTGACTTAAAAACATAACACACGGATGTAATACGACTAATATAAATCATACCATAATCTCTTTATCATGTTAATCACCCTAGTCTCACCCCAAAGGTACATGTTATAACATTCCCAACTTGTCGACTTTCGATGAAACATTGTTTTATTTAATTGCTTTAGCTTCTGAACTGTCCAACCCTCTTTGTACTTGTTGTTCATGATCTTCAATATTTGTAACCTCAGAGGTAACATGATTAACTTACTTTATATACTTTTAAATATTATCTCATTTTTTTGTCCTACATTAGTTTGCTTACGACGCATTTTTACATACGAAAATATAGGGTGTAACATGAGGAGTACTTGTGAATACTTTAGTACTCCTCTTGCCATCTAGGCAACTGTTTTGTGAATGAATCCCAAAGGTCAGGGCATTCCCTCTTTAGGCCTTTTTCTCACACCATGACTTGTGGTTGGAATCCTTCCAATCTTGTAACTGTTGTTACCTCTTATCATGTACCCTGTTCGACTCTGACTTTGTAAGTGCGCATATGCGACTCTTTTCTCTTTTTTCCCTCCACCTTTTGGCCAATCTCTAGGCCTCACTTTGTAAACATATACAGAGCTTAATAAGATGTCCCTCTGGGCATCTATAGGTATACTGAAGTTCTTCGCTCGGTACTTTATCGAGCTTACGAATATTATTATATCTTATTTCATAGACTCGGTTATCTACTCGTATGACTTTACTACATCTAGATAGGTCATACTATATCATAACTCTTACTTCGATTTACCGTTACTGAGGTCTGCTTCCAAACTCCAGGTTATTCTCGTTGCTTATCATATATGTATAAATCTGAGTCCTTTAATGCTTCTTCATTACTGTTCATCTTAAGACTGATGGCCTAATCTCATCTCATACTTTGTAAATTTTATCCATCCATTGTTGATTCACTTCAATGTTGATCTAAAATCTACCACTGAAGACTTGAAACTTCTTACGTAATACATTGCCGCTAGGGCTCACGTCTCCTCGGGGAACAGCTGAAATGATTAGACTGATCCACCTGGGGCGATACCATACTTCCATAACCGTATTTTATAGCATCCCAATGTGACTCACCTTTCATGGGTATTTTAATCTCGTACAATTCATGAAATCCTCTTCAAGTCATTACTCAATCGAAGGCCCAAACGTCATCCGTTATCTATCACAATTACACCCGTATTCTACTACCAAGGCAACATTCCATCTCTTCTAAATGCTATTAGTCTTAGACTCCTTTGAGTTCATTCCGGCTATACTGAGCTTTCTATAACTTAGAGAAACCATCTGTTCTCTTATTTTCATGAGCTTAATCCCGAGGATTTATCCATTCTGGTCACCTTCTCACTCGCCTTTTCTCATCCTTACTCATGTCTTCCTAAAACTTTGTCGCTCTACCATACTTTAGCTTGCGACCTACACATATCTATTTATACTATTCGCAATCTTCCTTCAACTTGCTTGCATCATAGATTTCCTTATATCATTTTGGAACATCAAGCGATACATCACATCGTCTCTAACTCTTCTTTACTCTCTTAATTAGACTTCTCGATACCTAGAAACCATAAGCTGGAAGACATGCCACTGACGATGCTGCTATCGTTCCTGGATACCGAATCCCCGCACTTCTAGCCATCTATCCGAAGCATGGACCATTCACAACCTTTTGTATTTGAGTATCCCGTACGTTGTCCACCCTTACCTTAATTACCTTAAAGTATCGCATCACATCTTTTATCTCTTCCATGTCCTCCCTTCCACATAGGTATCATTCACATCCACAATTTGAAGCTCTATTATAACACTTGCACCTCTAGTGTATACACAATCCGGTGGTAGCTCTATACTGGCTTCTTATGAGGCTAATACTCTTCTAACTGGCTTTCTTGTAGAGCTGTTATAGAATATGGTTGTTGTACTATCTCTCTTATACCTCTGATATTAAGAGTGATTCTGCTATGTTATAATTTTCTGGGTCCAATAATCAGACTCCTGATTTACTTCGTTGATGTAATTCTTTAGTTTCCTCTCCCTTCTGAACGGCCTTTACGTAGGCTTATGCTATCTTCCGATCTGTGGCTCCTGGTATTAGTTATTACTTTAGCCTTTCATGGGCATTATGAAATATCCATGATACAATCTTTTAACAATTCAATCATTTGTCTATGACCTGGACTCAATTCTTTCTTTTAACTTATACCAGAGTCTTTTACGGCTGTATGATTGTCAACATATATGCTGCATGGATTATACTCTGAAATCTTGAGTGCATTCATAATGTAACTAACTCTGGATCATTGATCGAATAATTCCTTTCGTTCCTTCTCAACTTTCTTTAAACGTAAGCTATTATTTTTCCTGGTCTTTCTACCCCCTTGTTGCATGCATACTTAACTTATCTTAGTTCCCACGTATGCCAGAATTTTTGTGTAAGTCATGTGATTTCGAATCCTACTTTTTCTTTTACTTCCCGTTCATTAGCCACGGTAAGTGCCACTTTCTCATAGAGCGCATGCAATGTTGTAGTGAGACTATTTTTACATGATCATTCCCTCTTCAAGTTACTATGCTTAGGTTGAAGCCTTCTTCCTTATTTCCTCAGCTAGCCTTTCATTGTAGTACTTAGGGAGGACCCTCTGACTCTTGTAAAGCTGCAAACTTATTACATCGAATACCCGATGGAATTCTTGATGTTCGTACTCACTTATAATTATCCTTAATTACTTATTTCCACGCCCTTGTGCTTGTAGGGTTGCTCCTGAACTGAAATTTTGATCATCTTCCCAGTGAGACTATCTTTTATTTCCATAACATTCATACGGTACCTTTAACTACCCCAACTCTTAACTGAATATTTCCCAAGGGTCACGATATCATTATTTGCGAGACTGGATTCACTATGTTGGGAGTTCACTATGTTTATCTTGCACGATCTATTGATTTGCCTGTATCCTCTTGTCTGGCCATAACTAGGCTCTTTCTGGATCAACTACTAACTACTCGTTGGCACATTCTCATATCAATATTCCGCGTAATCTTCTTGGCTTATCTCCTTTATATTAACTTGCGTCTCGCACATGCTCCTTATCTATCAATAACATCTCGGGCAAGAACCCTTACTTCCTCTCATTGACGCCGTGTTTGTATAATGTTCTGGAATCGTAGCATATCTGCAGGATTTGGATAAGTGCATTCCTTTTTCATTTTTTATCGCATTCTTCCTTTACCATTTCATAATTACTAGAAGCACTTAATTCTGACTTAATGCCATATCACTCTATATTCCCCCTTTAGGGGAGTACTTAAGATTTAGCGCTGCGACGATCTACCCATATATGTTTTACCTCTTTATCTTTGGCGTATTTTCACATCATCGATGATCTTTACTCGCCTCGCGGTAATCCTTCTGTACCAAGGATAACAAATTTCCTTACTCGCGAGGGTGACACTTAGTATAACTGGCACTTACAGTCCCTTAACCTTAACTTTGCTCACATTGCTTGCTTTAGAGAAGCGTCTTCCTGAATGACTATTCTCTGAATTTCACATGAATCTTCTTCTGTTGTCCATTCTATTATCGTAGGAACCAAATATGAAATTCTTATGATGTCGACCATTATCAAATCACTCAGTCCCTAATTCATGTTCAGATTATCTTGTTCACCAACCCATACTGATTTCTATTATTCAGGGGTCTAACTTTTCCTACTGGTAGCCACATTGGAGAGTCACGAACTTATTTCCCAAAATAAGGATATGACTTCATGGCCTATACTCTTTTGTTGCTTCAAGGCCTGTCACCTCTCGTCTTTTCCTTCACTTGACTATTGACTCTGTGATACTGTCATTTTTTTCTACCGTTGTCATTCATGTATCACATCTTACTCATAATGCTTCATTAACTCTCTTCTTATTTCCTTGCTAACATTTCTATCTATCACTTTATTCTGAGAACTTCGGCAAGATATTATTTTGCTTTTAGCTCCCCTTGCTCCATCCACTGGATCTTCGGGTTTACCTAACATGCTTTCTCTACTAGGGACGGGAGCAACACTAAGGTAATATTTATCCCTTCAAGGCTTCCAGTGCCTATATTTGTAGTACTCATATCTAGGTGTACTATTCTAGCATGCACCATCTGGGTGTCTTACAAGGATATCTATTACCACATTTGCGCTATCCTTCTGAAGTATCAACTAATGCTAATAATCCATGCACTATTTTTGGGTTACCCTAACCCAAGCTAGATCCGGATATCATGTCTTCTCTTATACTACATTTGTTAGCCCCCATAGGGCATAAATGAGATGGGTGTGGCCAATTGTACATACCTCTGGTTTTTTAAGGTAACTCAAAAGGCTTATATTCCTCTGCCTGGATTGTAAATATTGATAATCTTTATTAGTTGAGCGCCTCGTACCCTTCTTCATGTTACTTCTTTTAATTGTTGAAACTTGTATCTATCTTCTGAATCTCTCATTGCCTTTAACCATAGGGGTGGATAGATATTCCTGCCTTAAGGCTCCTTATCAAAAGGCTTACACGTCTTAGTACACACATGATCTACTGAAGACCTTACATTTACTCATCAAAAGCATCATGCAAAATCGAGTTCCTCCGACTCAACTCTTTCACATCCACATGCAATCTCTTACCAACCGTCTTTCTAGATGTAGGCATCTTCGTATTATGAATAAGATAGAGTTTAGGAAATTTAGTTCCTACAACTGAGCTCTACCACATAATCTAGAGTAAGAAGAAAGAGTGACAGTCCTAAATGCCTTGTAGCCTCCTTCTTATAAGTGTAGTGCATAACACACCCATAAACAAGACTCTACTAGACACAACTTGTAGACTCCCTAGGACAGAACTGCTATGATAATATTTTTGTCACGACCCAAACTGATGGGCCGCGACGGGCACCCGGTACCTTACTCAACCGAGTACCAACATAACATATCTTTTCGTGTCATTCTATCATAGGTAAATGAGACGGAAAGACTGCCATAGGATAACTAGAATAAAACATACAATACCAACTTATACATAAGACATACGGGCCTATAAGACCAAAATGATTACCCGTACACTAAACATAGGCCGACAAAACCATACAATCTTTTACGTACATGACATATGTCTACAAGCCTCTAAGAATACATAATTTTCATAAAGGTCGGGACATAGCCCCGCCATACCAATCAGTACATGTCCTAATCATATTGACCAAATAGCAACTCCGGAGCAAATGGAGCGCACCAATATCTTTCGCTGAGCTGATAGCCTACTTGGAGGACTCTCAACCTATTTATCGGGACATACGGGCATGAAACGCAGCGTCCCCAGTAAAAAGGGACATCAGTACAAATAATGTACCGAGTATGTAAGGAAATAAAAATCAGTAAGTAATAGACATGAGAGAAACATGGAGTAAAAGACTCAACATGTAAGTCTAAATAACTCTATGAATCATTTCATATTTATAATGTCATGCATATGCGTATAAATGTCATACCATGAATAGGTATATGCGTTCATAACATCATCAAGCCTCTGAGGGAATCCCATCATATCATCTCGGCCATTGTGGGCAAATCATCAACGTATACCAGCTGATTAGGTGGTGGTGCGTATATAACGCCGTAACCTTTTTTCATATCCCATATACATATAATATACGCGTATATAACTCCATATGGTCATGGGTCGTTGTACATGTATAAATGAATGAAATGCATATGAAATGTGTTAATAGGATTTCTCAGAATGTCATAAAATCAAAATGCCTTTCGGATACACTTTATCAAATATCTGAGACTAATGAACAGAAGAAATAATAATAATTCACATGGGGAATCAAGAACGTAGGCATCTCTAATACTTCTATGAATAGAGTCATTTATGGAGGTTGCGTATTTTGCTCGTTTCATCTGTATTATTTGGATCATGCCAAAAAGAAAGAAAGGATAGTCTTAACATACCTGAGCCAATTCTCTTGACAATCCTTCCAACACACATCTTTTGTGATAAAACACGTAACGACGGATCAAATTAGGGAAAAATTCGTATGATATTTTTGAGAAAGATTGTACCGTGCTCTTTTAGAATTTGCAATTCACGCTTTATCCCATTGGCATGGAATCACCAAACAACGTCATTTATGTTGTAGCAAAAATTCAACAGTTTCCATGTAACCCCACCTCCAGAATACAACTTTGCAATATCAAATCATGACCAGATCATTGACAATTGTAATCTTACAACATGTATATAGTGAAACAAGTATTCCTCAATGCATATTTGTTTCCTCAACTGTAATCTCCATGTGATCGTTCCTCCCGTCCTCTTCGTAATCGTTCCTCCCATTCTCCCCGTGATCGTTCTTTCCGTCCTCCAGAAGACCGTTCTCTATACCGTCTTGTAGATGAAAGTTCATCAGATGGTGATGATGATGTTTTACAAAACACCCCTCGACCAATACTTTTAAATATTTTGAACTAGACTAATAGAACTAGTTTTGAATTAGATTGAGCAATTTTGAACTTTGTTGTAATTAGTTTTAACTTGGTTTTGGATTGTTATGTTTAATTGAACTTTAATTTGTTAGTTTTAAAGTATTAATTGGATGTTTGGTTGTTGTTGTCATAGTTGTTGGATTTTTGGTTGGATTTGTGGTGATTTGGTGGTTGTTAGAGTTGAATGGGGGGGGGGGGGGTATTGGTATGCTGTTTTGATTTGGCAAGTGGTGTAGCTACCAAAATAGGTATTTTTTATCCAAAATTAAACCCAGAAAACCGACCAACCTTGGTTGGTTACTAATAAGAAAAAAATTAAATTGCAGTTTACTGACCAATTTTGGTCGGTTAATGTACAATGAATTCCCAAAATTCAACATTACCGACCAACTTTGGTCGGTTTTCTGCCTACCCAATCGAGTTTACCGACCAAAGTTGGTCGGTTTTTTTAAATTTTAATAATTTAAAATAAAAATAATTTTCAATACCGACCAACGTTGGTCGGTACAAAAAATTTAATAAATTTAATACACCGACCAAGCTTGGTCGGGTGTAGAGCATACCGACCAAGGTTGGTCGGTAATTTTCATTCAACTTTGGTCGGTATTCCTTTCCGACCTCTAAAATACCGTCCACACGTAAATGGTCGTGTTTTGGACGGTTCTTGGCTATTACCGACCAAAATTGGTCGATATTTTTGATTAATTTTTATCGAATTTCTAGTAGTGAGACAATGAGTTCTATTTAATGTCCATTAGCGCAGACGACAAGACGTAGTTGCACTCCTATTTGGATGGCTGATTGTCATTTCTTGGTGTCGAGACAAAACTCACAAGAAGACATTTTTTAAACTTGACATTTAGATATACGTATGTGTGGTATATATTTCTTCAGGTACAAGAGTTTTTAGCTAAAATTGTTCCTTAAGTACATGAGTAGGTCTAATTTTGTTTCATATTTTACCTTGAGCACATATAGTCATTTATCTTTGCTAAGATGGAGCACATATAATTTAGTTAACAGCAAAACCCAACAAAAGGTACAAAACTAACGGCCCCATCCCACGTGCAGTGCACATGACAGTAAAAACATGAGCATAATAGAGGTCGTCTTCCTAAAACAACATTTTTCCCTGTTCACCCTTAATCCCTAATTACTTGCGAAGCTACATGCTTTCTATCTTGCAGTCATGAAAGAAAAACTCATCCCCGACGGCTCGGAACTTGTATAGAAATTAGTCGTGTAAACTGAAACTGTATATGGAACTGCTAATGCCCCATGTTCAAGTAATTAAACTGGCTAATCATATCAACAGTTTGTCCAATTGAATAGTCTTAGCCGTAATATTATAATTTGCTTGGCTTTTGAATTACTCATATTTATGCTATTGTGGGTTGAGCAGAATTTTTTTGATTCCTAACCTATAGACAGTTTCAAGAACAACAAAGGAGAAAAGTGTTGTTAATAGTTCCTTTAAGATAAGAACTGATGGTATAGTTTAATTATGCCTATTTACCCCAAAATCGGATAACGATTGAATTTATACGCGATTTTAAGGATATATGATCTAATTTGATACAAAGTGAGAAATCAGATTTAATATGGAAGAATAAATAGAAAAATAAATGCAAACCATGCAGATTGAACAACTTAAGCCTCGCAAGGTTAACTTCATTCGAATTTAGATGTGATATTATTGAAGCGGGAATAATATGAACAGAGCTGGAAAAATAGTATCTTGTTCTTTGAAGTATGTTACAATCCCCTCCCTAGTTACTCGGTCCCCTCTATATATTTTGGGGAGATGAAACTTTTAAGATATTATTTTATATGAAATTATGTGGACCGTTAGCTCCCTTTTTGACTTAATCCCGTGATTTTCGCCATAATAATTGGTTAATGATGAGAATCACGGATCCTTATCCGATGAGTTGGCAAAGCTCTTCTTCGAGGCCGTTAGAAGCAGGATCGGTCGTGCCTTCGATAAACTCAAAGACAAATCTGATGGTCTTGTCGAACTTCGAACCTCGATATCGAACTCAGTTTCATCTATAATTTCGATCTCTTACAAATGTGTCGAGCCTGATTTATTATTCCAGATGCTCGATCAAGCATCGAGCTCGGTTCTACCTGTATACACTGCCCATTTTGGGACTGATTATGTCACTAGTCATGCTAATCCTTCATTACACGCTGTGTTCAGAGAAGAATTTCATCTGGATTTTCCACGCGGTTTTGCTTTTGAAGCCATACAAGTCAATGGTTACGCTGAAATGGTTATTTGGAGAAGATGAGCCAATGTGGGTCTTGTTTCTATTGTCACATACATTGCACGTGGAAAGGAGCCGTTAGTTTTGCGCCTTTTGTTTGGGTTTGGTGTTAACTAGACTATAAGTGCTCCATTTTAGCAAAGATAAAGATTATATGTGCTGAAGATGAAATATTAAGGACAAAATTAGACCTACTATTATATTCAAGTAATTATTTTGATTAAAACAAAGTAAGCTTTTTGCAAAGACATGTCAATGCATGTCCCCTCTAGGCGTTAAGTACTCTGTGTATGTATGTCAAGAGAAAATTAGCCTTTCACTTTGTTAATTACTTAAAAGTTCAAAATTAAAGAATCTCCGATTTAAAATTTGTTATTGTTAAGTTTCGTGAATAGGTATAAATGAAATGGAAGATGCACATTTTAAATTGTACCTTTTCATCTCACCCTTTCATTATCTATAATTTTAGAAGCTTAGCCTCCTTTTAAAAATATGGAAAAATTGAAAACTTCTCTTCTCTTTTTGTTGCATTATTTTTCAAATAAATATAAGCGTCAAGTGTGATTTGCTCAGTTTGTTGAGTTCGCTGAAATTCTGTGATTTATAGTGCCTCTACAAAATAGCTATTCCATTCTATCCTGAGAGCAATTAATCCATAACCTTGGGCAACAGTGAGAGAATTAGATTCCTTAACGATACACAAGCAACTTGTGGACTAGAAATTATTTTATGTTTTGTTTATTGAACTAATATTTTTTTCTTCTTTGATTTTTTGATTTTAAACACAAATTACCAACAAAAGTTTTGTAGGTAGATTCCAACATTTAAACTTTAAAGCTAATTCCAAATTTATAGTTCATCAACTGGCAAGGTTGAACATGTGGATGGAAAAGTAAAAGGAATATTTTTGTTTGCAATTTGTTTTCCAATTTTAAACTAATTTTGTTTCGGTTGTTATTTTGGTAAAAACCCAAACATTATTTTAGAAAAAATCCCCCCCCCCCCCCGCACCCACTTTTACTTTATCAATGTACTACTTTGTACTTAGACTTAACAGGTTCAGTTCCTTTTATTTGATAGCTTAGTTTCTTGTTTTAATAAAATGCTTCTCCTAACCCAAAAAAATTAATCTAAACCTTTTCAGGCTGGAACACATTATTAATCTTTGTAAAGATATAAATTACTCATAAATTTTCCTCAATTTACGTGATATTACGATAAAAAAATATCTGGCAAAGAAATTATTGGACGGTGGAGACTAAGTAAGAAGGTGCAATTGTTACTCGTTGAAAATAAAGACATTAATCAGCTGTAAACATAGTACTTTCCCCTAATATCTCGATCAACTTTTACACATCATCAATTACGAAAGAAAGTCATGATACTGACTTACTTTCCCTTAATAGATCACTGTTTACCCGAAAAATGGATAGAGTTAAATTTGTACGTAGTTCTAAGGGTATGTGGTATAACTTGACACAAATCGTAAGAGTAAAATGAAAATATCGAGTATTAACCGTAAAGAATAAAAAATAAGCAAAGTTGAGAAGGGGATGAATTATGGATTAAGCAAGATGAATCAATATATGAAGCTAAAAAAAGATAATTCTTCAATATGGGAGTGTATGATATCTCAGTTACAAAGTATGCCAAACTTTTCCCTTTTACATAAATATAGTTATCCCTTTTATAGTGTGAGATCCTACTTTAGATATAATTAAAAATACATAGTGGGAACCCATGATAAATCAACTTTTTCCTAATTCCCGCCGAGATTCTCTCCCTTAGTGCGGCTGCAACGACTCTTGTCTATTAGCTCGATCTTGATCGGACTCAGCATTGGCCGGTATTGGTCGATTTCTAGTTTTAGAGCTCGATGCGGGTTTGAGGTTGATACCGACTCGGGGTCTGGTAATGACTTGGGCTCGGTATCGATTGGCCTCTGGCCCTTAAGCTCGATTCCATCACATCTCATTATAGTTCGATTCAGACCCGAGCTCGATAATGACTTTGAACTCGGTATTTGACCTGTACCTGAAATTTGAAGCTCGTTTGTGTCATCTTCGGATCCCATCTCGATATTATGAAGACTTTCTTCGGTCAAATATGATCCCATCTCGATCAGTCGTACAAAAGCCGAAATCAGTTTCGACCGTATACAAATAATCCACTCGTTTCTCGGGAAGGATGTAGCGAGAAATGATATGATTTTCCTACGGCTCGATTGGATATGCACTAACATTTGCATCGAGCCCAACCATGACGTACATGATAGCTGTCCCGTCAGTTTAGTTTACCAAGGCATTTAATGCGTGTCAGACGGTGGTCGGCCACCACTGATATTGAACCGCCATTGCTCAATCTATAAATAGCTCCTCCTTTTACCATTTATCACTTTTACATCTTCAATCTCCAAAATTTTCAAGTTCTTCTTCTGAGTTCATCTGTAAATCTGTGATTTTTTACTGCAAAATCTTTCTTCAAAAATACCAAATCTTTGTTACCTCCTTCTATTTTTTATTTTTAAATCCAAAATGGCGAAAACATCAAAAACCATTCCTCAAAAAGAAAAAGCTTCTTCTTCACAGTCTGTCGCCGATAAAATACCGGTAGATCCACGGCCTGAGGAGTGCGTTCCTGGGGCGTGTGTTCTTACCTTTGATTTTAAGGTCGACAAAGGCTCGTCGGTTCCCGGCCGATGTGAGCCAATATCGAGGTATATGTGTTCGATAACTGAGGGGTACCTCGAACAAATAAGTAAAGATTGTAATTGGGAGAACAAAGAAGTAGTAATCCAGACTCCTGAAGAAGATATCACCACCCACATGAAAGGGCTTTTAAGCGTGTATACCTACCCTTTCACGTTAGGTCCTCTCGACCCTGTTATTATTGATTTCTGCCGTCAATACCAAATAACCCTAGGTCAGATCCATCCTTATTTTTGGCGGATCGTTATTTTGATTCGTTTCTTCGTGAACAAAATCGAGGGGATGCCTTTCACCCTCGACCATCTTATTCGATTGTACTTCCCTCGCCTCGTTCGAGGTGGGTTAATAAAACTTCAGCGCCGGGCTACCAAGGTTTTGTTCTCGAGCATAGACGAGGACAAGGATCGAGGCTGGATGGGCAGGTTCGTTCGAGTGAAGACTTCGGACCTAATTACGTCTGAAAAGATGCCATTTTCTGAGGAGTGGAACATGAAGCGTAAGTGTAATCCTATTGTTATCTCTTACTATTTTGCCCCTTCATTTATTCCTCACTGATATCCCCCTTTTGTGATGCAGCGGTTCCTTGGATGCCCAGTGCAGTTTCTGACCTCAAGAACTAGGTACAGGGTCTAGCTTCGACCTCTACATATGCCGAGCGCTCATGGCGTGATTTGTCAAAGGGACAATGGGAGGCCAAAAATCATGGTAAGCCTTTTTCTGGTATCGTTGATAGTTCGAACAAAGCGTTTTCCATATATTTAATCAATTTTCTTGTGTGTAGGCCTAGGCAAAGATGCGGTTTTGAGGCCCCCGTCCGACGAGGAAGAGGCTTCGTCCTCTATTCCTAAACCGGTGAAGGATAATGAGAGAAAAAGGGCCTCCACTTTCGAAGATCCAAAACCGAAGACGAGGATGGCTCGTAAGCCGAGGAAGAATACCATCCCTTTGACCATAGAATCAGTTCTGCGTCTAAGGGATGAAGACAAAGAAGAAGAACAAAACGACGGGTCCGTGCTAGTGGCCCGAATGAAGAAAACCATCGATGCCCCAAAGGCAGCTGAATCGATGGTGATTTATAAAGCTCCGCCTCGGATTGGGGAGATATCGGAGCAAGGTTCAGGCAGAGTCCTTGAATCGTTAGAGATCGAGGATGCTTCCCATCGAAGTCAACAAACAGTGGGTATATCAGAAGGGGCTAGTCCTGAAGCTCTCCGAACTGAGGAGAACGCCCCAAGCGAGTTGCTTGGGGCAATAGTAATCGGAGACTCGCCCACTCTCCCTGCCTTTTCCGAAGGGACGATTCGGGAAGCCCAAGCTTTAGGGGCCCTCGAGATAAGCCGGTCTCATAAGGGGAGGAGCCCTTCTGTGATTTGTTTACTGGAGTCGAGGATGTTGCTGGCCCTAGTGATGTGTTGGGCCTTTTCTGTGAAGTGCAACAAGCTCTGAATCGGATAAGCTTTAACTCCCTTTGTTGATATTACTTTTATGTTTGCTATTCTTATCTAACTTCTTTTCTTCTTTCTTACATAGGCCTTAATGGTTCATCGAGAAGCATGTTCTCGGTCTCGAGCTGAGCTGCGTCAATACGAGGCCGACCTCCAACGGGTCACGGAGGTGAGGAACGCCCTTAGACTCCTCTTCGGGCAAAGGGAAGAAGAAATCAAAGACCTCTAAGCTGAGTTGGCCAAGGCTCATCAAGACCAAACCGAACAGGTAATAATAATTTTAAAAACCCATGGGCTTGATCCTGGAACGGTGGCTAATATTTCGATCTCACTGATGCAACAGAAGCTTGAGGTGATTGGGAAGCTTCGTGAGGAGGTCGATATGATAAGGGCAGAGACCTTGGAATGGAAAGATGGCATGGACCGTCTTGCCGCAGAAAAAAAAACTGCTCGAGCCCAATTATTATCAGCCGAAAACCAACTTCAAAGAATGAAGGAGAAGAGCCTGATTCAAGCAAAAAAACAATAGAGGAGCTCGAGGCTGGGTTGGCCTCCAAACTTGCCAAGGCTAAATTTGATGCCGAAAAAGCAAAGGCCAATGCAGATGCATTAGTGGCCGTCTATCGGGCGGATGCTGAAGCTGCTCAGGTACAAGCAAGAGAGGCAGCCGATACCGCTAACACTCAAGCACATTGGGTTGCTGAACTTGCTAAATGCCGATATCGGAGGGAGACCCTTGAGGAGATCCATGCTCGAGGTTTCAATCTCGCCGAAGAAATAAAAAAGGCTAAAGAGCTCAAAGCAGATGCTGAAGCCTTGGCTTCCGATGATGATGATGATGATGATGGGAGTAAGAGTGGGTCCGAGAGCAGGGAGGATCCTGATAGAGAAGAGACCGCCCCCAGAGATAACCAAGAAACTTAGCCCTTAGTTTCCATTTTGGTTTTTTGTGTAGGGTCATGTTCGGACATAGTAAACATTCTTGTATATATATAAAGATTTTTTCTTTTCCAGACTTGCCTCTATTTTATTCTCTGCCTTGTGAATATTTTGTTTCATTCATGCCTTATGAAGGTTTTCATAAGGCTTTAGGCAATTTGATCGAATTTGGACCTTGTAGCCTTTGTAACCGAGTGAGTGCTTGCTCAAACTCGAAATAAGGTAGCCCATAGGCTTAGTAGTCGAGTGAGTGATTTCTCAAACTCGAAGTAATATAGACCGTAGGCTTAGAGGTTCAGTGAGTGATTTTAACTCGAAGTAATATAGCCCGTAGGATTAATGGTCGAGTGAGTGATTGCTTGAGCTCGATGTAATGTAGCCCGTAGGATTAATAGTCGAGTGAGTGCTTGCTCGAACTCGAAGTAATGTAGCCCGTAGGCTTATTGGTCGAGTAAGTGATTCAAACTCGAAGTAATGTAGCCCGTAGGCTTAATAGTCGAATAAGTGATTGCTCGAACTCGAAGTAATGTAGCCCGTAGGCTTAATGGTCGAGTGAGCACTTGCTCGAACTCGAAGTAAGAGTAGCCCGTAGGCTTAGTAGTCGAGTGTGCTTGCTCGAACTTGAAGTGATGTAGCCCGTAGGCTTATTAGTCGAGTGAGTGATTCGAACTAGAAGTAATGTAGCCCGTAGGCTTAATGGTCGAGTGAGTGATTGCTAGAACTCGAAGTAATGTAGCCCATGGGCTTAATGGTCGAGTGAGCGCTTGCTCGAACTCGAAGTGACATAGTCCGCAGGATTATTAGTTGAGTGAGTGATTCGAACTCGAAGTAATGTAACCCGTAAGCTTAATGGTTGAGTGAGTGATTGCTCGAACTCGAAATAAGAGTAGCCCATAGGCTTAGTAGTCGAGTAAGTGATTCGAACTCGAAATATTGTTACCCCGTAGGATTAATGGCCGAGTGAGTGATTGATCGAACTCAAAATAAGAGTAGCCCGTAGGTTTAGTAGTCGAGTTAGTGCTTGCTCGAACTCGAAGTGATGTAGCCCGTAGGCTTATTAGTCGAGTGAGTGATTCAAACTCGAAGTAATGTAGCCCATAGGCTTAATAGTCGAGTGAGTGATTGCTCGAACTTGAAGTAATGTAGCCCGTAGGCTTAATGGTCAAGTGAGCGCTTGCTCGAACTCGAAGTGACATAGCCCGCATGATTATTAGTCGAGTGAGTGATTCGAACTCGAAACAAAAGTAGCCCGTAGGATTATTAGTCGAGTGAGTGATTCAAACTCGAAGTAATGTAGCACGTAGGCTTAATGGTCGAGTGAGTGATTGCTCGAACTCAAAATAAGAGTAGCCCGTAGGCTTAGTAGTCGAGTGAGTGCTTGCTCAAACTCGAAGTGATGTATCCTGTAGGCTTATTAGTCGAGTGAGTGATTCGAACTCTAAGTAATGTAGCCCGTAGGCTTAATGGTCGAGTGAGTGATTGCTTGAACTCGAAGTAATGTAGCCCCTAGGCTTAATGGTCGAGTGAGCGCTTGCTCGAACTGGAAGTGACGTAGCCCGCAGGATTATTAGTCGAGTGAGTGATTCGAACTCGAAGTAATGTAGCCCGTAGGCTTAATGGTCGAGTGAGTGATTGCTCGAACTCGAAATAAGAGTAGCCCGTAGGCTTAGTAGTCGAGTGAGTGATTCAAAACCGAAATAATGTAGCCCGTAGGCTTAATGGCCGAGTAAGTGATTGATCGAACTCGAAATAAGAGTAGCCCGTAGGTTTAGTAGTCGAATGAGTGCTTACTCGAACTCGAAGTGATGTAGCCCGTAGGCTTATTAGTCGAGTGAGTGATTCGAACTCGAAGTAATGTAGCCCGTAGGCTTAATGGCCTAGTGAGTGATTTCTCGAACTCGAAGTAATGTAGCCTGTAGGCTTAATGGTCGAGTGAGCGCTTGCTCGAACTCGAAGTGACGTAGCTCGCATGATTATTAGTCGAGTGAGTGATTCGAACTCGAAACAAAAGTAGCCCGTAGTCTTATTAGTCGAGTGAGTGATTCGAACTCGAAGTAAGAGTGAGTGATTCGGACTCGAAGTAATGTAGCACGTAGGCTTAATGGTCAAGTGAGTGATTGCTCGAACTCGAAATAAGAGTAGTCCATAGGCTTAGTAGTCAAGTGAGTGCTTGCTCGAACTCGAAGTGATGTAGCCTATTGGCTTATTAGTCGAGTGAGTGATTCAAACTCTAAGTAATGTAGCCCGTAGGCTTAATGATCGAGTGAGTAATTGCTCGAACTCGAAGTAATGTAGCCCGTAGGCTTAATGGTCAAGTGAGCGCTTGCTCGAACTGGAAGTGACGTAGCCCGTAGGCTTATTAGTCGAGTGAGTGATTCGAACTCGAAGTAATGTAGCCCGTAGGCTTAATGGTCGGGTGAGTAATTTCTCAAACTCAAAATAAGAGTAGCTCATAGGCTTAGTAGCCGAGTGAGTGCTTGCTCGAACTCGAAGTAATGTAGCCTGTAGGTTTAATGGTCAAGTGAGTGCTTGTTCGAACTCGAAGTGATGTGGCCCGTAGTCTTATTAGTCGAGTGAGTGATTCAAACTTGAAGTAATGTAGCACGTAGGCTTAATGGTCGAGTGAGTGATTGCTCGAACTCGAAATCGCCGAGTGAGAATGGTTGCTCGAACTCGAGTCGGTGTAGCTCTTGGGCTTTATAGTCGAGTGAGTGTTGCTCGAACTCGTTGATCTTTCGGTTGGCAGTCCCCGATTTATGGGGTAATGGTCTGCCCTTAAGCTTGTTTGCATAATAGATCTCGAAATAGAGAAATTGTTCTTGGATATAAGATATCGGTAAAGAAGAAATTTTTTTTGTAAGTCATTATACATGTGTTCATGTTTTGTGTTAGGGCTCGGGCCAACTACATGGGCATGGCTCATTTGACCATTTGGCCCTTACAATATTTCATGTCGAGACCCTGTTGCCATGAAATAACGAAGTAACTATCTTTGCACCGTACTTGATAATCATCGTTGATATGTTCAATGACAACGGTATGCCCCCTAGTATTCGAGATTGATTGTAAGGAAACATCAGATACTGTTGAATTGTTCCAAGTTAGCACGATCAATGGTTTCCTCATTAAAAAACCTTGCCAAAAAACCCATTTGGGACAAAACCGGTCTAAGGAAAAAAGAGTGCAACGCGTGCTTTCAGACCTAAGGCTTCGTGTTGAATAATCCATCTTTGTTCCTGATCGAATTTATTAATCCTCATCTTTGGTCGAACACTTGCAAGGGTTAGTTTTGAAATATAATTGAACGGGGGGGGGGGGGTCGTACCTTAGCAGTAGTATCGTTTTAGCACTTTATCACACCGAGCTTTTAGGATTTCAACTATACAGCCGGTATCAGTCTCTGATCGACCTCTGTTCTCGGTTGGTAGCCCTTTTAATAACAGACCCAGAGCCCAACTGGTTGTCTTCGACTCTTATTTTGGACTTATATCGATTGTGAACATCGGCCCAAGTAATAGCTGGGTACTCGATCAGGTTATGCTTCAGCCACCGTGAAACCATCGAGCTTCGTTCATTTAGACCTTGGGTGAAAGCTTGAATAACCCAATCGTCTGTGACTGGTGGTAGATCCATTCGTTCCATTTGGAAACGAGATACGAATTCTCTTAGTATCTCGTTATCCTTTTGTCTTATCTTGAATAGGTCCGACTTTCTGGTCTCGACTTTTATGGCCCCGGCGTGTGCTTTTACGAAAGAATCTGCAAGCATAGCAAAAGAATCGATAGAGTTAGACTGTAAATTATAATACCATATCATTGCTCCCTTTGTCAGGGTTTCACCAAATTTTTTCAATAATACAGATTCGATCTCATCATCCTCTAGATCGTTCCCTTTGATGGCACATGTGTAAGAGGTGACATATTCGTTGGGATCGGTCGTTCCATTGTATTTAGGAATCTCGGGTATGCAAAACTTCTTTGGGATCAGTTTAGGAGCCACAGTCGAGGGGAAAGGCTTTTGCACGAATTTTTTGGTATCCAACCCTTTTAACACTGGTGGTGCCCCCGGGATCTGATCGATCCTGGAGTTATATGTTTCCGTTTTTTTATCGTTTGCTTCGATCCGTTTTGTGAGTTCCTCGAGTATCTTAGCAATTTCGGAATTAGTCATCGACTCTTGCTCATTTGATCTTATTATTGCTGGCTCCGTTATGTGGGTGATTTCTCGGGGTAGACTGGGCTCCGGCCTGCTCGGTACCTGGATTTGACTCTGCAACTGAGCTATCTCTACCTGTTGAGCTTGCAACAATTCGAAAATCATACGCAAGCTGATTTCATTTTCCTCAACGTTATGGGTTTCTCGAGCTGTAGATCGAGTACCACCATGAATGCTATTTTCAGGTTCAGAACGTAGGGTTGCCTCAATGGCCACATGCGAATTAACGTCTAATGGCACTTTGACTCGAGCTCCAAGGGTGTCGACAAGTGGCCTTTCGGTCCTGGGCGTCAAGTTGTTGTTCTCACCTTGAAGACCAGTTTCGTTGTTGATAGATAAGGCCATTTATATTTGTTGATACATAGTGGGGAACAACTTTTTCATAATTCCCGCTGAGATTCTCTCCCTTAGTGCGGCTGCAACGGCTCTTGTCTATGAGCTTGATCTTGATCAGACTCAGCATTGGTCGATTTTCAGTTTTAGAGCTCGATGCGGGTTTGAGGTCGATGCCGACTCGGGGTCCGGCAATGACTTGGGCTCGGTATCGGTTGGCCTCTGGCCCTTAAGCTCGATTCCATCACATCTCATCATAGTTCGATTCGGACCCGAGCTCGATAATGACTTTGAACTCGGTATTTGACCTGTACCTGAAATTTGAAGCTCGTTTGTGCCATCTTCGGATCCCATCTCGATATTATGAAAACTTTCTTCGGTCCAATATGATCCCATCTCGATCGGTCGTACAAAGGCCGAAATACCGTGTACAATCACTATTCCAAGTTTTGGTGGGCCATATATGGCATATTTCAGATGTTACATCTAATGTGAACGTCTGCTTGGCTGATGAAAAACGAAACTGATCAAAAGGTGTACCGAGAATAGCAACCCTAGTTATTACAAGTCTTTTAATTATTTTATTTTTATATTTGATTCAATTAACGTTATTAAGAAAAATCAATTTAGTCTTACAAGTTGTGTCTTGTCCCGATACACTAGTTTGAGGCTTTATAAGTTTATATTACAATATTATCTAAGTTTTTTTAAAAAAAAAATTATCTAAGGCAATTTCTTGTAAATTATATATATATATATATATATGTGTGTGTGTGTGTGTGTGTGTGTGTGTGTGTATTATAATATACATTTTAGGAAAACGTGAACCACTGGGTTGCTCTAGTGGTAGCACCATCCACTTCCAACCAAGAGGTTGTGAGTTCGAGTCACCCCAAGAACAAGGTGAGGAGTTCTTGGAGGGAGGGAGCCGATAGTCTATCGGAAACAACCTCTCTAACGAAGAATTGAAGAGATATAATTATACTATACATTTTAGGAAAACGTGAACCTACATGCTTTCAGATAGATCCGCCCATGTCCATTAATATGGCATATTCAATTAATATCTTCAAATCTAGATAAGTGTAGCGCCCTTCGGGCAGGGGATATAGGACAACGATTTTGCAAATACATCGTACTCCGGCGTGGGGCCAAGCCCAACCAATAATGAAGGAGAAGAAGAGTAAGGCATGTCCTTTCTTTGAAGCAAAAAGTCTAAACACAAAAACAATAAAAGGCGACGTCATTTCTTATTCATTAAAGCAACATATTTGGCTTTTTGTTATAGCTATTTCAGTAATTAAAAAAAAGATTTTAAGACTTCTTTACCTTACAGTCGTTTGATTCGGGAATCTATTATTTTTTGTGGGATAAGAGAATTCATATTAACAATTCATGGATAAAAGTCTTTAAAGTAAGCCCTCACCACATATTAACTCTTACTTTGTTATTAACCTTAGTCGAGGGACTATTGACACAATCTCTATCTTCACAAGATAGGGATAAAATTTGCTTACAAATTATCTTTCCAAGACTCTGCTATGTGGGATTATACTGGGTATGTTGTTATTATTCACCAAATCATCCTAACAAATCGTACATTATATCCACTGCATTGATAAAACTTATAAAAAGAAGCCAAAATTGTTTAATTATATCAGCATTTGAAAATTTAAAAGCGGTATGGTAGAAATTAGTTTACACATACGAGGAAGGAAGTGGAGGTGGAGGTGGAGTTGGATTACGAGGGATCATGTACGTGTATATATAATTCAAAAAAGACTATAAAAATGAGGTGAGCCGAACATAAATGTAAGCTCAGCCTGCTCTAGCTTTGAGACTTTAGAATATTGCGCCAGGGAGATGTAGCAGAAAGTTTGGAAAAAAATGCCGAACGAAATGAAAGCTCTTGCTTTGAGAGTAATTTAGATTGCACGGGGAGAGGTAAGGGGTTAGTTTCACGGGTGGTCACTAATTACTCTTTGTAGTTCTAAAGTTATAAAATTAATTTTTTGTAACATCAAATTTATTGAACTAACTATTTGTATTACTAAAGTCGTGCAACTAGTTTTTATTGTATACGGGTGAACTCGGGGTCAGCACACACCCCGAGTTTCCGGTGAGTCAAACAAAATATGAATGTATGAGATAGAGACCGAATCTGAGAATTATTTGGTTCGAGGCTGGAACGGGGTACTCGCCACCCGGCCTGACAAGACAATACCCCCCAAACCCGGAACGAGCTCCAAGACCTCGGAAAACATTACAAACGGTTGCACACGACTAACAGAGGGTCGTGATATCCGTACCCAACTGAATACCATGACGTGAATCTCGCCCGATACCGGTAGTGTATCGGTGATTGATGTACAAGGAGAATTTTTACTTTTTTTAGAATTGTACTTGGGATAAAATTCTCCTGCTATATAATGGGGAAGTTTCTTATTCAATAGAGATAACACACATATCAAGGCAATATGAATTTATTTCTTTGCTTTCTAGCTATTGAAAGGTTCTCATTTTAATCATAGTTTATCATATACATTTGACTTCGAATCGAGGGTCCGATCGAGGGCAAAACTACTGTTGAGCTTAAATTCGAGCCCGGATTCAATATCATAACTGTTTTGGTTATTTATTTTATCTTTAATTTGTTTAACTAACGTTCTTGATTATTTGTGTTGAATCAATTCACATATCCTTAAAACCGGGTATAAATTTAATTATTCTCTATTTTAAGGATAAACAGTTTGGCGCTCACTGTGGAGCTAAGGATAATAGTGGTGGTTTGACATAAATATGCATAACACGCTCTATTTTACACTTGTTCTTTAAGGTCTCAATTTCAGGTCAACTTATAAATGTCAAATTCTTAGTCTGCTCACTTGAACGTTGAGGCTGAGTTTGGCCATCATGGCGAAAACAACAATCTAGTGCCTAGCAATGAGGTGCCCCTTGTTGATCCGAAGGAGTCGCAGTTGCAGACTTAGTCGATGCTAACTCGCAGGTGGTTATCGACACCAACCTGCCTACCGACCCCAAGAATAGCATTCGTGGAGGAGCTCGACCAACGGCTCGAGAAGCGCCCGAAGGCGAGGGTGACGGGATCAGTCTACGATTGATCTTAGAAATGATACAGGCTAAACAAGAGGCGATAGTGTAGCTGCAAAATCAATGTCGCGCCCGAACAAAGTTGTGACCGAACCGTCCCGAGAAAACACCCGAAGAAATGAGCAGATCACCAAAAGGCCAGGCGAAGATGAGTCCGGTATCACCCCCGAAGTAATGAAAGTACTAGAGGCATTAACGAAACGGGTGGAATCAGGTAAAAATAAATAAATATAGGCAAACGATAAGAAGGTAGAGACATAATTTCTGGGTCGATCAAAATCCTAGGAGCGCGTCCAATATTGAAAGGCCCGGATACTAAGAAATTTGTCCAAAAGCCTTTTCCTCCGAGCGCGGCACCGAAGCCAGTCCCGAAGAGGTTTCGTATGCCCGATATTCAAAAATATAACGAAATTGTGGATCCAAATGAGCATGTGACCTCCTATACATGTGCCATCAAAGGTAACGACTTGGAAGACGACAAAATCGAGTTAGTGTTATTAAAGAAGTTCGGGGAAACTCTATCAAAAGGAGCGATGATATGGTACCACAACTTGTCCCCAAATTTCATTGATTCGTTCACTATGCTTGCGGATGCTTTTGTAAAGGCTCATGCAGGGGACATCAAGGTCAAGACCAGAAAATCTGACCTTTTCAAGGTTAAGAAAAGAGATAACGAGATGCTCAGGGAGTTCGTGTCAATATTTCAAATGGAACAGATGGACTTGCCTCCGGTTGCGGACGATTGGACCGTGCAGGCATTCACTCAAAGACTTAACCCTCGAAGCTCCTTGGTTTCGTAGCAGTTGAAACGAAATTTGGTAGAGTTCCCGACAGTAACTTGGGCTGACGTCCACAACAGGTACCAGTCAATTATTAGAGTCTAGGACGACCAACTCGGTGCCCCTTCTGGGTATGTTTATTCCATCAGAACAAACGAAATACCTAAGATAGTCGTCGATCATGAATCAAGGTCGGTCCGAGATCGGTATCAACCATATAGTGCAGAAAGGAGGGGGAATGGGCCCGGGCATAACCCCACGAGGAACGAGAAGAGAAGCGACTGTGGGGCCAATAGCCGAGGTTTGATGAGCAAGAATGGTTTTGACAGGCTGCTCGGGGGAAGGAAAGCACCGAGATTATTAGAGTATAACTTCAACGTTGATGCAGCCAACATCGTATCGGCCATTTGACACATAAAAGAATCTAAGTGGCCTCGAACATTGCAGTCCGATCTTACCTAGAGAGATCCTAACCTGATGTGTAAGTATCATGGCACTCATGGCCACAGGACCGAGGACTGCTGACAATTGAGAGAAGCAGTTGCCCGATGGCACCTCCGAGACTTTCTGGGTGATCGAGCCAAAAACTACTTTAAGAACAGGGACTCCAAAAAATAGACCGACCAAGAAGAACCTTAGCACGTCATCCACATGATCATTGGAGGGGTCGATGTCCCTCATGGGCTAATGGTAAAGCTCACTAAAGTATCCATCGCGAGGGAAAAGCGCATCCAAGATTACATCCCGGAGGAAACCATTTCGTTCAGCGACGAGGAAGCCGAGGGCATCGTATAGACTCATAATGATGCACCGGTGATATCCGTACTTATCAACAAATTTCGAGTTAAACGTGTGTTAATTGATCCAGGAAGCTTGGCCAACATCATCAGATCTTGGGTCATAGAGCAGTTGGGGTTACAAGATCAACTAGTGCCAGCGGTCTGGGTGTTGAACGAATTTAACATGGCATACAAAACTCCTAAATAAGAAATAACCATTCCAGTGAATACCTCCAGGACGATTCAAGATAAAACATTCTACGTGATCGAAGGGGACATGAGGTATAACACCTTATTCGGAAGGCCATGGGTTCACAACATGAGGGCAGTACCTCAACATTACACCAAGCACTGAAGTTCCCTACGCCGGGAGGAATCAAGACGGTCTACGGAGAGAAGACGACCGCAAAAGAAATGTTTTCAGTCGACGAGGTGATCCCAGTGCCCATGATCTCGATATCAAAGAACACAGAGCCGACCAGGAAAGAAGAAATTAAATAGCAATCACCGATACTAGCCCCGACCAAACGAGAAGAGCGAGAAGTAGGCGAGGAGGATGCTTACAGAGTTCCTAGGTCGTTCATTGCTCATGATGATTCCGATGCTACCAAATCAACAGTCGAGGAGCTAGATAAACTCATATTGATCTAACGCTTACCCGATCAGAAGGTATACCTGGGCACAAGGTTAACTTTTGAGCTCAGAAAAAACTCATTGAATTTCTTATAGCTAACATAGATTGTTTCGCTTGGTCCCATCTTGACATGACAGGGATCCTACCGGAGGTAACCAATCATAAGCTGAGTTTGGACCCGAAGTTCCACCCGGTTAAGTAGAAAAGGAGACAGCAGTCCAAGGTCAAGCACACATACATCAAGGACGAGGTATCTAAATTCCTTAAAATAGGATCCATTCGGGAAGTTAAGTACCCAGACTGGTAAGCCAATGTAGTGGTAGTACATAAGAAAGGAAATAAGCTAAGAATGTGTGTGGATTATAAAGATCTGAACAAGGCATGCCCTAAGGATTCTTTTCCTTTGGATAACATCGATCAAATGATCGACACGACGGTTGGGCACGAGAGACTCAGTTTTCTCGATGCATATTCCGAGTACACCCAAATTACGATGGACCCAGGCGATCAAGAAAAAACCTTCTTTATCACTAAATTTGGCACCTATTGTTATAACGTAATGTCATTCGGATTAAAAAACATCTGTGCCACCTATCAACGCCTAGTAAACTGGATGTTCGAAGAACAGATAGGAAAATCAATGAAAGCTTATATTGATGACATATGAGTCAAGTCCTTGCAAACAAAGGACCATTTGAAACATTTGAAGGAAACCTTCGACATATTGAAGAGATGCATTATGAAGCTGAACCCAAAAAAGTGCGCATTCGGGGTCGGATCCGGAAAATTCCTCGGGTTCATGGTATCTAATTGAGGGATCGAGATCAATCCCGACAAAATCAAAGTCATAGAAGACATCACCATGGTGGACAACATCAAGGCCATTCAGACGCTGACCAGGCATATAGCCGCCCTAGGACGATTCATAATGAGGTCCTCGGACAAAATCCATTGGTTCTTCTCACTGTTGAAGAAGAAGAAGAATAACCTTTCCTGGACCCCGGAATGCCAACAAGCTTTAGAAGAACTCAAATGCAACCTTTCGAGTACGCCCTTGCTCCATACTCCGAAGGCGGATGAGCAGGTGTACCTTTACTTCACGATATCCGAGGTAGCGGTAAGTGGAGTCTTAGTGTGGGAAGAGGAAGGTATGCAATTTTCTATTTACTATGTGAGTAGAACTCTAGGCGAGGCAGAAACAAGGTAACCTTACCTGAAAAAATTGGCGCTCGCTCTGCTCAGCGCCTCCCGAAAATTAAAATCATACTGTAAATGTCACCCCATATGTGTCATAACATCTTACCCACTGAGGAACATCATGCACAAACCCAAGCTCTCTGGCCAGTTAGCCAAATGGGCCGTTAAAATCAGTGGATACGATATCGAGTATCGACCCCCAACCGCCATCAAATCTCAAATTTTGACAGACTTCGTGGACGACTTTACGCCGACCTTAATACCCGAAGTTGAAAAGGAATTATTGTTAACCTCGGGGACTGCCTTGGAAATTTGGACCCTTTTTACGGACGGTGCCTCGAACGCAAAAGGGTTCGAACTCGGCATCGTGTTGAAACCACCTACGGGAAGTGTAATTAGGAAATCTATTAGAACTGTGAAATTGTCTAACAATGAGGCCGAGTATAAGGCCATGATTGCAGGTCTCAAATTGGCTAAAAGCTTTGAGGCAGAGGTGATCGACGCCAAGTGCGACTCCCTCCTTGTGGTTAATCAAGTCAATGGAACGTTCGAAGTAAAAGAGGAACAGATGCGAAGGTACTTAGACAACAGGTAACTCTGCATCAAGTCAAGGAATAAGCCCTGTAGCACATGCCCTGAGAACATAACAGGGAGGTCGATGCTCTGGCTAACATAGGGTCGTCGGTCGATGTTGGTGAGTTCACCTTCAGGGACAGTAGTACAACTCATGAAATCGGTGATAGAAGAAGGCCATGCCGAAGTAAATTCCACGAGTTTAACTTGGGATTGGAGGAATAAGTACGTAGATTACCTGAAGACTAGAAAATTGCCTCGGATCCAAAAGAATCGAGAACTTTGCGTACTAAGGCTGCTAGATTTAGCTTGGTCGAAGGGACATTATTCAGGAGAACATTAGACGGCCCACTAGCCAGGTACTTGGGGCCGAGAGATACCGAATACGCCTTGAGAAAAGTTCATGAAGGCACTTGCGGGAACCATTCGAGGGAAAAATCTTTGGTTTGGAAATTAATTATGGCCGGCTATTACTGGACCAAAATGGAGAAGGATGCGAAGGACTTCGTGCGAAAATGCGATGACTGCCAGAGACACGCACCGATGATCCATCAACCGGGAGAATTACTCCACTCGGTCTTGTCCCCGTGGCCATTTATGAAATGGGGGATGGACATCACTCGTCCTCTACCGTGGGCTCTTGGTAAGGCTCAATTCATACTATTCATGAATGATTATATTTCCAAATGGCTCGATGCTCAAGCGTTCGAGAAAGTTCGGGAAAAAGAAGCATTGACTTCATCTGGGACCACAAAATATGCCGATTCGGGATACCAGCCGAGATCGTGTGCGATAATGAGAGACAGTTCATCGGCAGCAAGGTAAATAAATTCTTCTCAAGATCACAAGATTAAGAAGATATTATAAACACCTCACCACCCTAGTGGGAAAGAACATGCGGAATCGACAAACAAGACCATACATCAAAAATTGAAAAAGAGGTTGACCGATGCCAAAGGGAAATGGAAGGAAATCCTGCCCGTAGTCCTGTGGGCATACCGTACGACCTCGAAGTCTAGTACCAGGGCCACCTTGTTTTCATTGGTTTACGGGGATAAATCCTTAATACTAATCGAATTGGGAGAACCGAGCCTCAAGTTCCAATATGCGTTAGAAGGGTCAAACGGCGAGGCCATGATCACGAGCCTAGAGCTATTGGATGAAAGACAGGAGGCCACCCTAGTCCGGTTGGCTGCATAGAAACAACAAAAGAAAGATACTACAATCGAAGAGCCAATCTCCGCCCCTTTAAGATCGGATACTTGGTATTGAGAAAGGTAACATTGCACACCCAGAACCCGAACGACAAGAAGCTTGGACCAAATTGGGAAGTACTATATCGAGTCGTCGAAATTATCGGTAAAGGCTCGTACTAACTCGAAGCATGAAACTTAGTTACTCTTTAATCATGTTACGAATAGGACTAACATTTGCAGGTGAACAACTAAGGATGGATATGGATGTTAGGTATGAAAGCACGTGTTGTACTCTTTTTTCCTTGAACCGTTTTTGTCCCGAAATGGATTTTTCGGCAAGGTTTTTAACGAGGCAACAGTAAAACGTGTTAACTTAGACTCGAAGGCCAGTCTCAAACCGGAGTCAATGGGCATTCATTTTGCATCAACAATATCTGATCCCCCTCAAGCACGACTTCGAATATTGAGGGCCATTATCCTCGGATTAAGGTTTTTAGAAAGGAAAATTTTACCAAGGAAAAAAGAAAACCTTGTATGCTAGAAGTTAAGGCTCGGTGGTTAGTATTCATTGTAAGGGCCAAATGTTCGTGTGAACCAAGACCACATAGTCCATTTTAGCTAGGATACAATCTTTTACGTATTTTCGATCATGTACTTTACACACAGAAATGAAAGAAAGTTTTGCCTTGCTATTACACATATTCTTGCCTATTATATTTCGGATCCTTAGAGCCCACGGGCTACCCCTATTCGGGGACAATCGGGCCCAAGGGCTACCCCTATTCGGGTATTATCGAGCCCAAGGGCTACCCCTGCTCGGGGATTGTCGTCCAAAAAAAAAAAAAATTTAGACAACTCGGGATACTAAATCCCGGAGGCACCAAACCTATTAGGCGATGCCTAAATAAAAAAAGGCTACGGCAACCTTAAAAATGGCTCGAAGACGTCCAAAGCTCGTAAAAAGAAAGTAAGGCCTTTATAAAAACTTGAAACTTGCTAAAAGGTTACCCTCATTAAAATCATAATTTAAAATCACTTAAGCATCCTAAAAAGACTTCCGGTCACACCGCGTTTTCATAGCCTCGAGAAAACAAAGTTATATCGAAATCAGGCTACATTCGGACCTCTGAAAAGTGTTCACCCTATAACTACATTTGATTCTAGCTAAGGCATTAGAAACATTACAAGAATAGAAATTATGAAATGATGATGAAAAAGTAAAGACACGAAATTGCTAGAAAGGGAATATTTTATATATATTCCAGAATATACCTACAAAGGTCCCATTAAAATGGCCTCAAAATAAAAAATAATAATATATACATGAGACCAAAACCAAAAAAAATACTAAGGCATTTATGCCTGATCTTCACCGGGGCCCGACTCATCGCCAGAATCGTCGGAGCCTTTGGATCCCTCAGAACCCCCGGAGTCTTAGGTACCTTCGGGCTTGTAAAGCTTCTTCGCCTCGGCCTCGAGCTTTTTTTCTTTCCCGATCTCTGCCAAAAAGTCAAAACCTCGGGCGCGGATCTCTCCGAGGGTCTCTCTTCGGGACAATTGCTTCATATATTCGGCCTTTTCATTCAGGCGGGTCTCTGCTGCCTACACATCGGCCTTATATAGGGCCACCATCTCTTTGACCTCATATGTTGTGTCTAATTTGGACTTCACAGCCTCATATTCTATACCGAAGGTATCCCGTTCTGTGACGGCTGAGCTCAGTTGTACTCGGAGATCGTCATTCAATTGAGACCACTTGTCAGCTTTGTCTTTCGCCACCCGAAGTTGGTTCACAATCGATGCCAGCTTCACCTTAGTGGTTTCCTTCTCTAAAGCCAGCAGGTCTAATTTGCTTTTACACTCGTCGGTCATGGCCTGAACCTCATTCATCTCGCTTCAGAGTGGTCGATCAGCTCGATCTTCTATTGGACCTGCGAGGTTTTATCATTAGTCACCACGACTAGCTCCTCTTTTTTTATCTTTAAGACCTTTACCTTTTTAACCAGGTCGGCATGTTCCCGCTTCAGGGACTAAGCTCCTTCTGAGCCCTGTCCAGCTCGGCCTGAAGATCCCTGACGGCCCCTTCATATTGGTCACTGAGAAGCCTGTGCATATCCTTCTTCTGAATCTGCTCCTTGAACTCGAACTCGAGCTGGTTGATTTCAAAGAGGTACCGAAGGAAGCTCTCATAGTGAAGCACCGAGGCCTACAAAATAACAAAAATAGTAAGAGATATCGAAACCTAAGTAAAATTCACAAGAGATGTTGATGCCTTGGCTGGTTCAGCGCCTGAAGTTCCTCGTTGAAGAGACTCGATGTGCCCACCTTATTCATCTTTTCCTGGTCCTCCTCGGTCACCAGACATCAGAGGTAGTTGGCTATGCCAAGGGAGTAGATGAAACCAGAGCATCCTCTAGGATCGTAAGAATAACCGTTCTCTTACAGCCAGGGTCCACGCTCTGAGTGGGAAACTGTTTCACCAGTTTTGGGCTCGAACTCGGCCCTCCAAATTCAGAAGGCGCATCCATCTTCGGGATCTCCAGGTCGCCCAGCCCAGAAAAATCTTCCAAAGTGGTCATGTCCACGCCATCAAATAAGGAGTGAAGAGGATCGTCCGTGCCGTGAACTCTTTCACTTGACTTTTCCTTTCCTGCTTGGACCTCTTCAAGCATGGACTCAGTGTAGGAGGGCATCTCGATGATTTCTATCACACAAGTCGCCTCCTTCGGAACAGAAGTAGCTTCTCGGGGGTCTCAACCCCCGTCTCCATCTAGGCCTCTCGAGTCGGAAGAAGATCGGCCTCATGGATATTTTCCACGATTGTCGCTTGCTCCCCTGCAGGTGTCAATCCATGAGCAACGAAGATGTCATCTTCTTCGGACTCATCCCTGAGCCAGTGAAATGAGTCAGAATCCGGCACGCAGGAGTTGGTGTTTTTCTTGGGCTTACGAGACCGGGAAGCCGCCCTATTTTTTGGCTTCACCTCGAGAACCGGGGAACCTGAAGACTTTCTTTTCCTCTTATTCTTATCCCCCGCGGCAGCCCCGATCTGTCCCGTAACGGTGGAATCAACGGGTAAGGGTGTAAGGCCCCGTTAAAATTTCCTAATGATTTACGATTTTAAAGTGTGCCAACGGTATTTGGGAATAACGTGTTTGAGTATTAAAGGAGACCCATGGGATAGAACCACATTATTTTGAAATTAAAATATATGTTTAAGGTGTGTTGGAACATACTAAGGAGTTCTGTAAATGGCAAGAATTTGTGTGGAACAAGTTGGATACATTAAGTGGAAAGGATATCTCAATTCGCACAACATCCTACTTCAAACGTATGCTTCTACCAAACTATAATAACTTAGGAGGTTATCTACCTATCATATTAAATCCCTTTGAGTCTAGTTTCCAACGCTTCAAACCGTTTGTCATTTGGACATTCCTACAAGACGTTATGACCAAATTACCAAAGGCTGGCGGAGGAGTCTGCGGATGCGAAGCATCCGAGGCCGCGTCCGAAAGAAATGCTGGCAGTGAAGTGCTGCCATAGCATCCAGGTCCGCATCCGAGCTTCAAAGAGGAGTGAAGTGGGGATGCGAAGCATCCAGGGCCATATCCGAAACCCAGAATTCTGGGCTTATAAATACAAAATCAGGGGAAGAGAGTATTTTGTGTATTGGGGGTTAGGGTTCTTAATGGTGAAGAGACGCTTTTGAGCTCAAATCAAATCCAATCAACTAAGGTAAGTTGTTAATGATGTTTTGGGTTGATTATTACTCAATATACATGAGTTCTAACATCATTCTTACATCCAAATACTAGATTTCATCATCAAATCCTCAAGAACACAAAAATCACCAAAGTTGTGATTTTTCAAGATTGATCTTCTAGAGGTAATTCACATGCTTCAAACTCGTTTATTATGAGTATTTAGAAGTATTTGAAGCATTTTTTACAAGTTTTAATGGTTGAAAGATTGGATTATAAACTCTAGTTCATGGCATGAATAGTACTTTTGAGAGAATAAGAGAGAGGATGAATGGTAATTTTGGTGATGAAATTTATGAATACAATGAACCTATGGAATTTGTTACTAATATTGGTCCCATTGGATGTTGTTATTGTAGATTGAAGTTGCTTAGTGTAGTGGATCATTGTAGTATCATTAAGGGACAAATTTGAGGTATGTTGGCTAAACTCCTCTCCTAGAATTGAATCCCATGGTATTCATGTAATTTATGTAAGTCCTGAATTGTTCGTTATGAAAGTGGATATTACGAATAAGCTTGTGTTGAAAGATATTTGTTCAATATGTATCCCAAAATGCTTTTATCATGTTATGTTATCAATTGAGAATATGTTCAAAGTATGGGCTATGCATTAATAATGTTGCGACTTCAAGTCAAGTTCAAACGAAGGCTATTATGCCAAATTTTGTGAAACATCTCTATGTGCCTAAGACTCTTAATTGCTCACATATGTACTACAAACCTCGAATTAAATTGTTGTTGTTGTTGATGATGATGATGATGATGTTTGAAAGTGATAAAAGGTGAGCATGAATTACTAAATACGGCTGACTTGCCAAGAATGATTGTCACGACCCAAAATCTCACCCGTCGTGATGGCGCCTATCTCAATACTAGGCAAGCCGAAAATCTCAACAAACCACAATTTCTCTCAAGATTGAAAATATAATATTTAAATACAATACAAACACTTCCCAAAACCTGGTGTCACTGAGTACATGAGAATCTAATATGAATACAAGTCTGGAAAATACTTATACTATAATAGTCTGAGACCAAATACGGTAAACAAAGAGATAGAGAAGGAGAGACAAGGTTTGCGGAACACGACAACAACCTCAAAATCTCCTAAAAATTAACCGCGCGAAAGGATCAATACCCGCTATATCCGGGAACACCTGGATCTACACACGAAGTGCAGGGTGTAGTATGAGTACAACCAACTCAGCAAGTAACAATAATAAATAAGGAACTCAAGATAGTAACGAGCTACACAGTTATGGTTCATTTCCAATAATCCCAACAAAGAATAGACATGCTATCAAATCTGGCAGATTAATGTCAAATCAATTTTTATACAGTTCCTGTTCATGCAATCCGTATATCAATAATCTTTCAGAAATTTCACAACAATGATAGATAGAAACTAAGTACAACAACAAATGGAAATCAAGTACAACCTCTTAGGACAACAATCACTCACTGGGCTCCCAACCCTCATCACTCCCTGGGCTCCCAGCCCTCATCACTCTCTCAATGGGTACCCGCGCTCACTAGAGGTGTACAGACTCCGGATGGGCTCCAACAGCCCAAGCGTTATAATCTGCATGGATAACTCACGTGCCATAATATAAATATCTGGATCCGCACGGCCAACTCACGTGCTATAGTATAATATAAGGATCCGCACGGCCAACTCACGTGCTATAGTATAATATAAGGATCTGCACGGCCAACTCACGTGCTATAGTATCAATATCTCACAATCAGGCCCTAGGCCTCACTTTGTCATAAATCTCTCCAGTCTCTCGGGCTCTCAATAATCATGAAATCAGCCCAAACAACAATGATATGATGTATCAATAATAATAACAGAGACTGAGATAAAATGTGCAAGTAAAAACTGAGACCGAGTACATATAGCATTTAGCAGGCAATTCAACAAGTACGCGACCTCTATGGGTCCCAACAGTACTATCACATAGCCTAAGCATTTATTTCTAACATGATTTACAGTCAAATTTTATCAACACATAGAGAGCATATAGCTAACAACAAATTATTCAACTTTACAGTTTCCCGAGACGGACCAAGTCATAATCCCCTCGGTGTATGCCCGTCACCTAGCATGTGCGTCACCTCCAAAATAATCACATGATACCAAAATATGGAGTTTAATACCCTCAGGACCAGATTTAAAACGGTTACTTATCGCAAGCCGTGAAATTCTTATTCCGCAATTTTCTTTCCTCGAGAATTTATCTCCAAATGCCTCAAATCTGGTCATAAATAATTTGTTTCAGTCAATAAAATTCATTGGAATTAATTCCATAAGAAAATAATGATTTTCCATAAAAATTCAAAAATTAGCTCAAATATCGCTAGTGGGGCCCACGTCTCGGAACTCGACAAAAGTTACAAAATCCGGAAGCCCATTCAACCACGAGTCTAACCTTACCAATTTTACCAAAATCTGACCCCAACTCGACCCTTAAATCTTCAATTTAAACCAAGAGGGTTTTCAAATTTTCCCAACTCAATTCACCAATTAAATGATAAAAACAACCATGGATTCGAGTAATTTAACCAATATTGAGTTAAGAATACTTACCTCGTTGTTTCTTCTGAAAATCACCCAAAATCGCCTAAAATCCGAGCTCCAAATCGTCAAAAATTGAAAATGGGACGAAGTCCCATTTTCAGATCTTAAACTCACTGCCCAGGCTTTTCTTCTTCGGGAACGCGGTCAGTGCCTCGCGTTCGCGAAGCACAAAATATCTCCCTTCCAAATTCCTCCTTCGCGAACGCTACATCACCCTCGCGTTTGCGAAGCACAAAATGCCTCTGCCTCAATGCCTTCTACACGAACGCGTTCAACCCATCGCGAACGCGATGTTTTGTTCCCCCTCACTACGCGAACGCGACACCCCCTACGCGAACGTATAGACCAATTGCCTGGGGTCCTCAGCTGCTTCCTCTCTTCTTCGCGAATGCGTAACACCTTTCGCGTTCGCGATGCACACCCAGTCCACCCTTCGCGAATGCGTGCTTCTCTTCGCGAACACGAAGAGCAAATATTGCCTGCCTCTCAGTTCCTCTTCGCAAACGCGAGGCTCCACTCGCGAACACGATGAAGGAAACTAGATGGTGCATCAGAAAAATTCCAGCAGAGTTCCAAGTCCAAAATCCAATCCGTTAACCATCCAAAACTCACCCGAGCCCCTCGGGACCTCGACCAAATATACCAATAAGTCCTAAAACATCATACGGACTTAGTAGAATCCTCAAATCACCTCAAACAACGCTAAAACCATGAATTACATCCCAATTCAAGCCTAATGAACTTTGAAATTTCTAATTTCTACAAACGACTCCGGAACCTATCAAATCACATCCGATTGACCCCAAATTTTGCACACAAGTCATAAATGACATAGCAGAGGTATTCCAATTTTTAAAAATCGGATTCCGACCCCGATATCAAAAAGTCAACCCCCCGGTCAAACTTCTCAAAAATTAAACTTCGGCATTTCAAGCCTAATTCCTCTACGGACTTTCAAATAATATTTCGGACACGATCCTAAGTCCAATCACCATACGGAGCTATTGGAATCATCAAAATTCAAATCCAAGGTCATTTACACATAGGTCCATATCCGGTCCACTTTTCTAACTTAAAATTTTCAATTATGAGACTAAGTATCTTATTTCACTCTGAGTTCCTTCCGGACCCGAACCAACTAATCCGATAAGTCATAAATCAATTGTAAGACATAAATTGAGAAATAAATGGAGAAACTGGGTTATAATATTCAAAATGACCGGCCGGGTCGTTACATTCTCCCCCTCTTAAACAAACGTTCGTCCTCGAACGTGTTTAGAAATATATCTGGAGTCTCAAATAAGTGTGGATATTTGTTCCGCATTTCCTGCTCAGTCTCCCAAGTAGCTTCTCCGACTGGCTGGCCTCTTCACTGCACCTTCACTGATGCTATGTTCTTTGACCTCAATTTTCAAACCTGCCGGTCTAAAATAGCCACCGGCTCCACATCATAAGTCAAATTACCGTCCAACTGTACTGTACTGAAATCCAGAATGTGAGACGGATCCCCGACATACTTTCAGAGGAAGGATATATGGAACACTGGATGAACACCTGATAGACTAGGTGGCAAAGCAAGTTCATAAGCCACCTCCCCAATTTTCTTAAGTATCTCAAAAGGCCCAATATACCGAGGGCTCAACTTGCCCTTTTTCCCGAACCTTAACACACCCTTCATGGGTGAAATCTTGAGCAGAACCTTCTCCCCAACCATGTGAACAACATCACGAACCTTCCTGTCAGCATAACGTTTCTGTCTAGACTGTGCCGTGCGAAGCCATTCCTGAATCACTTTCACCTTCTCTAAAGCATCCTGAACCAAGTCAGTACCTAATAGCCTAACCTGACCCAGCTCAAACCAACCCACCGGAGATCGACACCGTCTCCCATATAAAGCTTCATACGGAGCCATCTGAATGCTTGACTGGTAGCTATTATTGTAAGCAAACTCTGCGAGTGGCAGAAATTGATCCCAAGAACCCCCAAAATCAATGACTCAAGCGCGTACCATATCCTCTAATATCTAAATAGTGCGCTCGGACTGTCCGTCCATCTGAGGGTGAAATGCTGTACTCAACTGAACATGTGTGCCCAATTCTCGCTACAGTGCCCTCCAAAACTATGAGGTAAATTGCGTACCCCGATCTGAAATAATGGACACCGGCACACCATGTAGGCGAACAATCTCGAGAATATAAATCCCAGCCAACCGCTCCGAAGAATAATTAGTACCGACTGGAATAAAATGCGTAGATTTGTTCGACCGATATACTATCACCCAAACAGCATCAAACTTTCTCAAAGTTCGTGGGAGTCCAACTACGATGTCCATGGTAATATGCTCCCACTTCCACTCCAGAATTTCAAGTCTTTGTAGCAATCCGCCCGGTCTCTGGTGCTCGTACTTTACCTGTTGACAATTTAAACACTAAGATACAAACCCAACTATATCTTTCTTCACCCGCCTCCACCAATAGTGTTGCCTCAAATCCTGATACATCTTTGCGACGCTTGGATGAATAGAGCACCGCGAACTGTGAGCTTCCTGGAGGATCAGCTCACGAAAACCACCTAGATTAAGGCATACATAGCCTGTCCTGCATCCGTAATACACCGTCGTCTCCAATAGTGAATTCCTTGGCATCACCGTGCTAAACCGTGTCCTTAAGAACAAGCAGATGTGGATCATCATACTGACGCTCTCTGATGCGATCATATAAAAAAGACCGAGAAACCACATAAGCCGAAACTCGATCCAGCTCGGAAATATCCAATCTAAAAAACTGATTAGCCAAGGCCCGAACCTCCAAGGCTAAAGGCCTCTCTTTTACCGGTAAGTATGCTAAGCTGCCCAAACTCTCTGCCTTACGACTCAAGGCATCGACCACCATATTGGCCTTTCCAGGATGATAGAGTATATTGATATCATAATCCTTAAGCAACTCCAACCACCTTCACTACCGCAAGTTAAGATCCTTCTGTTTAAACAAATGTTGTAGACTCCGATGATCGGTATATACCTCATACTAGACACCGTACAAGTAATGCCGCCAAATTTTCAAGGCATGAACAATAGCTGCTAACTCAAGATCGTGGACTGGATAATTCTTCTCATGTACCTTTAACTATCTGGACGCATAGGCAATCACCCTACCGTCTTGCATAAGTTCTGCACCGAGACCAATCCGCGACGTGTCACAATACACAGTATAAGACTCTAAACCTGTATGCAACACCAATACTGGAGCTGTAGTCAAAGCTGTCTTGAGCTTCTGAATGCTTTCTTCACATTCATCCGACCACCTGAACGGAGCACCTTTCTGGGACAATTTAGTCATAGGCGATGCAATAGATGAGAAACCCTCCACAAAACGACGATAATAACCGGCCAAGCCGAGAAAACTCCGAATCTCAGTAACTGAGGATGGTCTGGGCCAATTCTGAACTACCTCTATTTTCTTCGGATCCACCTTAATACCTTCACTGGACACTATATGTCCCAAGAATGCCACCGAACTAAGCCAGAACTCACACTTAGAGAATTTGGCATAAAGTTTCTCCTCTCCCAGCCTCTGTAATACAATACCCAGGTGTTGTGCATGATCCTCCTAGCTACGTGAGTACACCAGAATATCATCAATGACTACCACGACAAATACATCAAGATATGGCTGAAATACATTATTCATCAAATGCATAAATATTGCAGGGGCATTGGTTAGCCAAAAAGACATCACAAGAAATTCATAGTAGCCATAACGAGTCCTGAATGCCGTCTTTAGAATATCTAAATCCCGAATTTTTAATTGGTGATACCAGACCTCAAATCAATTTTGGAGAACACCCTCGCTCCCTGAAGCTGGTCAAATAAATCATCAATACACGGCAATGGATATTTATTCTTGATTGTAACTTTGTTCAAATGCATATAATCAATGCACATCCGTATAGTACCATCTTTCTTTTTCACAAACAGAACCGGTGCACCCCGAGGTGACACACTAGGCCTAATAAACCCTTTTTCAAGGAGTTCTTGAAGTTACTCTTTCAATTCTTTTAACTCCGCTGGTGCCATATGATATGGAGGAATAGAAATGGGCTGAGTGCCCTGCACCAAATAAATACCGAAATCAATATCCCTGTCAGGTGGCATACCCGGCAGGTCTGTAGGAAATACATCCGAAAATTCTCGCACGACCGGTACTGAATCAATAGTAGGAGCATCTGCATCAACATCTCTCACAAAGTCCAAATATGACAAGCATCCCTTTCCAACCATACGTTGGGCCTTCAAATAAGAAATTACCCTGCTAGGAACAAGATCTAGAGAACCCCTCCATTCAACCTTTGGCAACCCCGACATCGTCAACGTCACGATTTTTGCGTGACAGTCCAGAATAGCATGACATGGAGACAACCAATCCATACCCAGGATTACATCGAAATCAACCATACCGAGTAATAACAGATCAACTCTAGTCTCCAGTTCCCCAATAGTTACTACACACGACCGATACACACGATCCACAGTAATAATATCGTCCACCGGTGTAGATACACAAACAGGTGAAATTAAGGACTCACAGGGCATATCCATATAATGAGCAAAATACGATGATACATATGAATAAGTGGAACCAGGGTCAAATAATATAGAAGCCTCCTTGTGGCACACTGAAACAATACTTGTGATCACTGCGTCTGAGGTAACGACATCTGGCCTGGCAGGAAAAGCATAGAATCGAGCCTGTCCGCCTCCTGATCGGCCTCCCCCTCTTTGGCGACCCCTAGCTGCCTGACCCCCACCCCAAGATGGCAGGGTGGGTGGTGTAACTGCTGGTGCTAGTGCCGTCGGTCGAGAACTCTGCTGTGAAACCCCACTAAATAGCCTAGGACACTCTCTGTTGAAATGACCAAATTCTCCGCACTCGAAACAACCCTTCCTCTGACGGAACTACTGCTCCTGATACCCCGAAGGATGACCTGCAGAAGTCTGTGCGGACGAGGCATGATGAGAACTCTGCGCTGGTAGTGCACTGAATAAAGACTGGCCTGAGTGAACACTGTAAGAACCATGGCTAGCTGATGCACCACGATGAGCTAGATGACCCGTCTGAGCGTGTTTGTAAGAATGACCCCTACCACGGTGAAAATGACCCCCTGAAGGAACACCGCTGTAATCACCCGGACCACGAGGCCTCTTAACCTCTCTCTCTCCACGTTCCTGGCTACAAACCATCTCTATCTGCCGAGCAATGTCCATTACCTCATCAAACGTAGTACAAAATACTCTCTCCCTAGTCATAAGTAACCGTAACTGATATGTGATTCCATCAATGAACCTCCTAATCCTCTCCCTATTAGTGGGAACCAACCAGACTGCGTGACAAGCCAACTCAAAAAATTTCATCTCGTACCACGTCACAGACATATCACCTTGGCGGAGCTGCTCAAACTTTCTGCGCAACTCTTCTCTACGGGACTGTGGTACGAACTTCTCCAAAAAGACCATGGAGAACCGATGCCAAGTAAAGGGTGCTGCGCTAACAAGCCTACGTCTCTCGAAAGTCTCCCACCATCTGAATGCAGACCCAGAAAACTTAAAAGTAGTGAATGAGACCCTACTGGTCTCCAGAATACCCGTTGTCTGAAGCATCCATTGACACCTATCCAAAACATCCTGAGCATCCTATGAATCAGTACCGCTAAATGGTGGAGGTAGAAGCCTCTCAAATCTCTCAAGTCTCATCTGCTCATCATCTACCATAACAGGAACTACCGGGGCCTGAGCAGTTGCAACCGTCTGGGCTGGTAGTGCCCCCGGTATCTGAAGTCCCTGTACTACCTGGTCTGGAGTACGGGCAATGGGGGTATGAGTACCTCCCCCAGCCTGAGAAGTGGCAAGTGCGGCCTGAGCCGAAACCACCTGAGCAAGACCAGTGCAGGCTGCCAATATCTGGGCCAAAGTCTCCTGAATGCATGCAATCTCAATGGGCACAGCTAGTGCCTGAGCTGATCCTGTCGGCTCAACTATATGTGGAATCTTCTCCTGAGCTGGAATAACTGGTGGTACTACACGTGCTGTTCCAACTGTGGTTCGAGCTACACCTCGACCTCTACCTCGGCCCCGGCCTCTCGCGGCCCTAACTGGTGGCTGACCATCCGATCCGGTAGTATGTGTCCTCACCATCTGTTAGAGAATAGAATAGCAGAAATTTAGTTTCCAAAATCAACAAATTAGCACGATAGAATACAAGAAAGTGAAATTTTCCTAAGGGTTCTGCAGCCTCTCGAAGATAAGTACAGACGTCTCCGTACCGATCCGCAAGACTCTACTAAACCTGCTCATGACTCGTGAGACCTATGTAACCTAGGCTCTGATACCAACTTGTCACGACCCAAAATCTCACCCGTCGTGATGTCGCCTATCTCAATATTGGCAAGCCGCAAATCTCAACAAACCACAATTTCTCTCAAGATTGAAAATATAATATTTAAATACAATATAAATACTTCCCAAAACCTGGTGTCACTGAGTACATGAGCATCTAATATGAATACAAGTCTGAAAAATACTCATACTATAATAGTCTGAGACCAAATACGGTAAACAAAGAGATAGAGAAGGAGAGACAAGGTCAGCGGAACACGACATCTACCTCAAAATCTCCTGAAAATCAACTGCTCGAAAGAATCAACACCCGCTATGTCCAGGAACTCCTGGATCTGCACACGAAGTACAAGGTGTAGTATGAGTACAACCAACTCAGCAAGTAACAATAATAAATAAGGAACTGAAGATAGTAATGAGCTACACAGTTATGGTTCATTTCCAATAATCCCAACAAAGAATAGACATGCTATCAAATCTGGAAGATTAATGTCAAATCAATTTTTATACAGTTCCTATTCATGAAATCCGTATATCAACAATCTTTCAGAAATTTCACAACAATGACAGATAGCAACTAAGTGCAACAACAAATGAAAATCAAGTATAACCTCTCAGGACAACAATCACTCACTGGGCTCCTAGCCCTCATCACTCCCTGGGCTCCCAGCCCACATCACTCACTCAATGGGTACCCGCGCTCACTGGGGGGTGTATAGACTCCGGAGGGGCTCCTACAGCCCAAGCGCTATAATCTGCACAGACAACTCACGTGCTGCACGGACAACTCACGTGCCATAATATAAATATCTGGATCCGCACGGCCAACTCACGTGTTGCACGGCCAACTCACGTACCATAGTATAATATAAGGATCCGCACGGCCAACTCACGTGCTATAGTATAATATAAGGATTCGCACGGCCAACTCACGTGCTATAGTATAATATAAGGATCTGCACGGCCAACTCACGTGCTACACGGACACCTCACGTGCTATAGTATCAATATCTCACAATCATGCCCTCGGCCTCACTCAGTCATAAATCTCTCCAGTCTCTCAGGCTCTCAATAATCATGAAATCAGCCCAAACAACAATGATATGATGTATCAATAATAATAACAGAGACTGAGATAAAATGTGCAAGTAAAAACTGAGACTGAGTACATATAGCATTTAGCAGGCAATTCAACAAGTACGCGACCTCTGTGGGTCCCAACAGTACTATCACATAGCCTAAGCATGATTTCTAACATGATTTATAGTCAAATTTTATCAACACATAGAGAGCATATAGTTAACAACAAATTATTCAACTTTACAGTTTCCCGGGACGGACCAAGTCACAATCCCCTCGGTGCACGCCCACACGCCCGTCACCTAGCATATGCGTCACCTCCAAAATAATCACATGATACCAAAATCTGGGGTTTAATACCCTCAGGACCAGATTTAAAACTGTTACTTACCTCAATCCGTGAAATTCTTATTCCGCAAATTCCTTTCCTCGTGAATTGGTCTCCAAACGCCTCAAATCTGTTCATAAATAATACGTTTCAGTCAATAAAATTCATTGAAATTAATTCCAAGAAAATAAAGATTTTCTGTAAAAATCCGAACATTAGCTCAAATATCGCCTGTGGGGCCCACATCTCGAAACTCGGCAAAAGTTACAAAATTCGGAAGCCCATTCAACCATGAGTCTAACCATACCACTTTTACCAAAATTCGACCCTAACTCGACCCTCAAATCTTCAATTTAAACCAAGAGGGTTTTCAAATTTCCCAACTCAATTCACAAATTAAATGATAAAAACAACCATGGATTCGGGTAATTTAACCAATATTGAGTTAAGAACACTTACCCCGTTGTTTCCTCTTAAAATCACCCAAAATCGCCTCAAATCCGAGCTCCAAATCGTCAATAATTGAAAATGGGACGAAGTCCCATTTTCAGAACTTAAACTCACTGCTCAGGCTTTTCTTCTTCGCGAAGGCGGTCAGTGCCTCGCGTTCGCGAAGCACAAAATATCTCCATTCCAAATTCCTCCTTCGCGAACGTGACATCACTCTCGCGTTCGCGAAGCACAAAATGCCTCTGCCTTAATGCCTTCTACGCGAACGCGTTCAACCCATCGCGAACGCGATGCTTCGTTCCCCCTCACTACACGAACGTGACACCCCCTACGCAAACGCGTAGACCAATTGCTTGGGGTCCTCAGCTGCTTCCTCTCTTCTTCGCGAATGCGTAACACCTCTCGTGCTCGCGATGCACACCCAGTCCACCCTTTGCGAACGCGTGCTTCTCTTCGCGAACGCGAAGAGCAAGTATTTCCAGCCTCTTAGTTCCTCTTCGTGAACGCGAGGCTCCACTCGCGAACGCGATGAAGGAAACCAGATGGTGCATCAGAAAAATTCCAGCAGAGTTCCAAGTACAAAATCTAACTCGTTAACCATCTAAAACTCACCCGAGCCCCTCGGGACCTCGAACAAATATAGCAACAAGTCCTAAAATATCATACGGACTTAGTCGAATCCTCAAATCACCTCAAACAATGCTAAAACCATGAATTACACCCCAATTCAAACCTAATAAACTTTGAAATTTCTAATTTCTATAAATGACTCCGGAACCTATCAAATCACATCCGATTGACCTCAAAATTTTCACACAAGTCATAAATGACATAGCAGAAGTATTCCAATTTTCAGAACCGGATTCCGACCCCGATATCAAAAAGTCAACCCCCGGTCAAACTTCTCAAAATTAAACTTTCGGCATTTCAAGGCTAATTCCTCTACGGACTTCCAAATAATATTCCGGACATGCTCCTAAGCCCAAAATTACCATACAGAGCTATTGGAATCATCAAAATTCAAATCCTAGGTCATTTACACATAGGTCCATATCCGGTCTACTTTTCTAAATTAAATTTTTAATTATGAGACTAAGTGTTTCATTTCACTCCGAATTCCTTCCGAACCTGAACCAACTAACCTGATAAGTCATAAATAAATTGCAAGACATAAACTGAGCAGTAAATGGGGGAACAGAGTTATAATATTTAAAATGACCGGCCGGGGCCAAGAATAATTTTTGTTATAATTGTTGCCACTAGTGCCAATGAAATGAAAAGATGGGAAATAAGTATGAAATGAGAACGATTGGTATAAAAAGGTTGATGTCTTGAATGAGATGGCCTAGCCGATCGGGTCGTGATCGGACACCATGCCGCACACATGGTGGTGATTATGCTGGAAATTACGATTTTGGTTGATGTCTCAAAATGAGATGGCCTAGCCGATTGGGTCATGATCGGACTTCATGGTAAAAGTACGATGATATTGGTATTATTAATATTGGTATCATGAACGGTGGCATATTGGTACTAAAGACCTCCCAACTTAAGATATGAAAATTTATTTGAACATTGTCTTGATCTTAATTTGAGGTTTGATGTTGTTTGAGACTTCCACTGATATTATGATTGTTCTTACTTGTATTATTAATTATTCTATTGAGCGGGTGTTTTGTCATTCATACTAGTACTATTCCACATGTACTAACATCCATTTTTGCTGGGGGCGCTGCATCTTCAATGTGTAGGTGGTTCCATAGCAGGAGACACTGATCAGTGATAGCGGTACACCCTCTTCCCAGCAGACTTGGTGAGCCCCACTTCATTTCTGGGTCATGTATCTTTTGTTCCTTGTGTATTGTGTTTGAGGTATAGCCGGGGCCTTATTTCCGGCATTATCATAATACTTTTCTGTATCCATTAGAGGCTCTGTAGACATAGTGTGGGTTGTATATTGTTGCTGGGAAAGTAAAACTAGTTATGTTGTGCTTGGATTGCTTGTTCCACTACAGACTATGAAAAACGTCTGCAAAGTTGAGACTTTAAAATGATGAAACTATTGGAAATGAATTGGTACTGTAGACATGATCACCTTATTGTCTAATTAATGAAAATATTTATTCTCTTTATTCAAGGATGAGTTTGGGTAGAAGGAATCTAATAAGCTTGCTCGGCCGAGTTCACTTGGTTGAGCACCGGTCCTGCTCCCCGAGTTCGGGGCATGACAAACTTGGTATCAGAGCCTAAGGTTTTAAAGTGTCCTAGGATGTCTCGGAGCCATGTCTAGTAGAGTCCTTCTTATCAGTGTGTTATCGACCACATCTATAACTAGGAGGTTACATGGGCATTTAGGAATAATACCTTTCTTTCATGTTCTCGATCGTGCGATAGAGCTGATTGTAAGATTGTCTATCCTTTAACTCGTGCTTTGCTCTAACTTTCAGTATATGGCACCTAAGAAGGCACGAACTGGCCAAAGGGCCAATGTCACCCCAAGAGTGGCAGTTGATTCTATATTTAATGATGCGGGTGAGCACCCAAGGAGTGAGAATATTCCTCCAGTTACTACACTGCCTGATTCTGCTATAACTGATCAGACCGTACTTGTCCCTACACCTACTGAGGGTGCAACGGTCCCTCCAACTGATATTCCAATCCTACCTCCAATTCCAACTTCCAATTTTGGTGTTTCTGATGTTGATGTTAGGGGAGCCATACAGATGTTGGTTCAGATAGTGGCTTCCCAGGCCCAGAGATCAAATGTTGCACCCACTTCTTCTAGTCAGCCGGGGGATTCTGCTAGTTCCAGGGTGAACGGGTTTCTCCAGTTGGATCCTCCAGTGTTCAGAGGTACTAACCCAGATGAGGACCCCCAGGACTTCATTGATGAGATGCACAAGACTCTCCGAGTTATGCGTGCTACTGAGACAGAGGCAGTGGAGTTAGCCTCCTACCACCTAAAAGAGGTTGCATATTCTTGGTTTGAGCTATGGGAGGAGTCCCGTGAGGAGGGGAGCCCTCCGGCAAGGTGGGGTGAGTTTGCTGATGCATTCATTGATCATTTCTTTCCTGCTGAGATTAAGGAATCCCATGCTACTGAGTTTGAGAACCTGAGGCAAGGTAGCCTGAGTGTGTGGGATTACCATATTAGATTCGCGTACCTGTCCAAGTATGTTATTTACATATTGCCCAATTTGGAGGCTAGAGTGCGCTAGTTTGTGCAGGGACTTAGTTCCTTGGTAATTAATGAGGCTGCTACAACTGCCTTGAATTTTGATATGAACTATGGTAAGATGGTGGCATTCGCTCAAGCCACAGAGCCTCGCAAATTGAAGAACAGAATGGAGCGAGAGGGTGACAATAAGGCCCGGTATGCGGGAAACATGGGTGGTTTTTCTAATGGTGGAAAGTCAACATTCAAGGAAGGGTCGTCAGAGCCATCTCATTCCTTTGCTCAGTCTTCGGCTAGTGCACCGCCATCAGGGCCCAGTCAGCAGCAACAATGGAGTCATTTCAGGTCGAGTTAGGGCAACAGGGGCTCCTATTAATAGAGTCGTCATGGTGGTAGATTCCAGCAGCGGCGGAGGCCTCCATGCCCTAGGTGTGGAAAGATGCACTTAGGAATATGGTACATGGACTTACCCATATGCTATGGATGTGGATTGAGAGGTCACATTCAGAGGGATTATCGTTCGTCCCACTAGGGTGCGGGCAAGGGCCCAGCACAGCTAGCCAGTTCTGAAGCTACTACATCCGCAACACCTTCTCCAGCTCGAGGCACTCCAACACCCGCAGGGCGTGGTGTAGCTAGGGGTAGAGCATAGAGTTCGGGAGGATCTGACCGTTTCTATACTACGAGGGGTCGCCAGAATTTAGAGGCTTCTCCCGATGTTGTCACAGGTATATTGATTGTCCAATCCCATGATGTGTATGCTCTTATTGATCTAGGTTCCACTTTGTCATATGTCACTCCTTATGTTGCTATGGAATTTGGGATAGAATCGGAACAGCTTCATGAGCCGTTCTCTGTATCTACCCCGGTTGGTGAGTCTATTTTGGCCGCTGGTTTATAGGGATTGTGTTATCACGTTTCATGGTCGGGACACCATGGCTGATCTTATGGAAATAGGAATGGTCAATTTTGATGTGATAATGGGGATGTATTGGCTTTATTCTTGTTTTTCCAAGCTTGATTGCCGAACCAGGACTGTTAGGTTCGAATTTCAAAATGAGCCAGTTATTGATTGGAAGAGTGATGATGTAGTGCCGAAGGGTAGGTTTATTTCCTACCTTAAGGCCATGAAAATGATCAACAAGGGGTGTACTTACCATTTGGTCCGGGTTATGGACACTGATGCTGAGGCACCTACACTTGAGTCTGTGCTTGTTGTGAATGAATATTTGTGAGTCTTTCCGAAAGAGCTCCCTGGGATCCCACCAGACAAGGAGATTGATTTTGGGATTGAGGTAATGCCAGATACGCATCCTATATCTATTCCACCCTACATAATGGCATTGACAGAATTGAAGGAACTAAAGGAGCAGCTGAAGGACTTGTTAGAAAAGGGTTTCATCCGGCTGAGTGTATCGCCTTTGGGAGCACCAGGCCTTCATGGGTATGAGGGTGGTTCGGACTTTTTGGGTTGAATAATGCACCGGAAAGTAAATTAAAAATTTTGGCGGAGTAGCGCATTTATGCGGTCCATTATGCGACCGCATAATCACTCTGCGGGCCGCATAATGGCCGTAGAAGTGAGCAGGAGAAGGGCCAGTCTGGGGGCAATTATGTGGTCGATTATGCGACCACATAATCGATATACGGACCGCATATCGGTCGCATAATCCCTCTTGGGTTTTTGCAGAGGGAGTTCTGCGGTGAATTATGCGACCGCAAAATGAGTATGCAGACCGCATACTGGTCGCATACCTGGGCCGAAAGTTCAGGCGCCTGAGGGCCATTTCTGCGGTCACTTTGTGGACGCATAACCATTATGCGGTCGCATATGCGATCGTAGACCAGTGTCGGGTCACCCATTTTCTTAATTTAAAACCCAACCCCCATTCCGTTAAAACACCCCTTTAATGTATTTTGAAGCTCATTTCTGATATTTCTAGTGTGAGAGAGAGATGGTTCTAGAGGGAGGGCCTAATTTTCATCAATTTATCTTCAACCATCACTCAAAGCCTTGGAAATATTCAAGTAAAGCACCAAAATTCTTCACTCTAAAAGGTAAGGCTTCATCACCCCAGCTCTTAATTTCAAACATAGCTATAATGGGGTATTAGTGTGATACTTCATGGGTATGAGGGTGGTTAGGACTTTTTGGGTTGAACAATGCACCGGAAAGTAAAGGAAAATTTTTGGCAGAGTAGCGCGTTGATGCGGTCCATTATGCGACCGCATAATCACTCTGCGGGCCGCATAATGGCCGCAGAAGTGAGCAGGAGATGGGTCAGTCAGGGGGCAATTATGTGGTCGATTATTCGACCGCATAATCGATATGCTGACTGCATATCGGTCGCATAATCCCTCTTGGGTTTTTGCAGAGGGAGTTCTGCGGTGCATTATGCGACCTCAGAACGAGTATACGGACGCATACCTGGGCTGAAAGTTCAGGCCCGTGGGGGCTATTTCTGCGGTCACTTTGCGGACCGCATAAAAATTATGCGGTCGCATATGCGATCGCAGACCTATGTCTGGGCACTCATTTTCTTAATTTAAAACCCGACCCCCATTCCGTTAAAATACCCCTTTAGTCTATTTTGAAGCTCATTTCTGATATTTCTAGTGTGAGAGAGAGAGGGTTCTTGAGGGAGGGCCTAATAATCAATTGATCTTCAAGCATCACTCAAAGCCTTGGAAATATTCAAGTAAAGCACCAAAAGTCTTCACCCTAAAAGGTAAGGCTTCATCACCCAAGCTCTTAATTTCAAACATAGCTATAATGGGGTATTAGTGTAATACTTCATGGGTATGAGGGTGGTTCGGACTTTTTGGGTTAAACAATGCACCGGAATGTAAAGGAAAATTTTTGGCAGAGTAGAGCGTTTATGCGGTCCATTATGCGATCGCATAATCACTCTGCGAGCCGCATAAAAGCCGCAGAAGTAAACAGGAGAAGGGCCAGTCTGGGGGCAATTATGCAATCGATTATGCGACCGCATAATCGATATGCGGACCCCATATAGGTCGCATAATCCGTCTTGGGTTTTTGTAGAGGGAGTTTTGCGGCGCATTATGCGACGGCAAAATGAGTATGTGGACCGCATACTGGTCGCATACCTGTGCCGAAAGTTCAGGGCCCTGAGGGCCATTTCTGCGGTCACTTTGCGGATTGCATAACCATTATGCAGTCGCATATGCGACCGCAGACCTGTGTCGGGGCACCCATTTTCTTAATTTAAAACTCGACCCCCATTCCGTTAAAACACCCCTTTAGTCTATTTTGAAGCTCATTTCCGATATTTCTAGTGTGAGAGAGAGAGGGTTCTAGAGGGAGGGCCTAATTTTTATTAATTGATCTTCAACCATCACTCAAAGCCTTGGAAATATTCAAGTAAAGCACCAAAATTATTCACCTGAAAAGGTAAGGCTTCATCACCCCAGCTCTTAATTTCAAACATAGCTATAATGGGGTATTAGTGTGATACTTCATGGGTATGAGGGTGGTTCGGACGTTTGGGTTGAACAATGCACCAGAAAGTAAAGGAAATTTTTTGGCGGAGTAGCGCATTTATGCGACCGCATACTCACTCGACGGGCCGCATAATGGCCGCAGAAGTGAGGAGGAGAAGGGCAATTATGCGGTCGATTATGCGACCGCATAATCGATATGCAGACCGCATATCGGTCACATAATCCCTTTGGGTTTTTGCAGAGGGAGTTCTGCGGTGCATTATACGACCGCAGAGTGAGTATGAGGACAATATACTGGTCGCGTACCTGGGCCGAAAGTTCAGACCCTTGATGGCCATTTCTGCGGTCACTTTGCGGACCGCATAACCATTATGCGGTCCATATGCGACTGCATGCCTGTGTCGGGGCACCCATTTTCTTAATTTAAAACCCTACCCCCATTCCATTAAAATACCTCTTTAGTCTATTTTGAAGCTCATTTATGATATTTCTAGTATGAGAGAGAGGGTTCTAGAGAGAGTGCCTAATTTTCATCAATTGATCTTCAACTATCACTCAAAGCCTTGGAAATATTGAAGTAAAGCACAAAAATTCTTCACCCTATAAGGTAAGGCTTCATCACCCCAGCTCTTAATTTCAAACATAGCTATAATGGGGTATTAGTGTGGTACTTCATGGGTGTGAGGGTGGTTCGGACTTTTTCGGTTCAACAATGCACCGGAAGGTAAAGGAAAGTTTTTGGCGGAGTAGCGCGTTTATGCAGTCCATTATGCGACCGCATATCACTCTGCGAGCCGCATAATGGCTGCAGAAGTGAGCAGGAGACGGGCCAGTATGGGGACAATTATGCGGTCGATTATGCGACCGCATATCGGTCGCATAATCCCTCTTGGGTTTTTGCAGAGGGAGTTCTGCGATGCATTATTCGACCGCAGAACGAGTATGCAGACCGTATACTGGTAGCATACCTGGGCCGAAAGTTCAGGCCCCTGAGGGCCATTTCTACCGGTCACTTTGCGGACTGCATAACCATTATGCGGTCGCATATGCAACCACACACCTGTGTCGGGGCACCCATTTTCTTAATTTCCCGACCCCCATTCCGTTAAAACACCCCTTTAGTCTATTTTGAAGCTCATTTCTGATATATCTAGTGTCATAGAGAGAGGGTTCTAGTGGGAGGGCCTAATTTTCATCAATTTATCTTCAAGCATCACTCAAAGCCTTGGAAATATTCAAGTAAAGTACCAAAATTCTTCACCCTTAAAGGCAAGGCTTCATCACCCCAGCTCTTAATTTTAAACATAGCTATAATGGGGTATTAGTGTGATACTTCATGGGTATAAGGGTGGTTCGAGCTTTTTGGGTTAAACAATGCACCGGAAAGTGAAGGAAAAGTTTTGGCGGAGTAGCGCGTTTATGCGGTCCATTATGCGACCGCATAATCACTCTACGGGCCGCATAATGGCCGCAGAAGTGAGCAGGAGAAGGGCCAGTCTGGGGGAAATTATGCGGTCGATTGTGCGACCGCATATCGGTCACATGTTTTTGCAGAAGGAGTTCTGCGGTGCATTATGCGACTGCAGAACGAGTATGCGGACCGCATTCTGGTCGCATGTCTGGGCCGAAAGTTCAGGCCCCTGAGGGCCATTTCTGCGGTCACTTTGCGGACCGCATAGCCATTATGCGGTCGCATATGCGACCGCAGACCTGTGTCGGGGCACCCATTTTCTTAATTTAAAACCCGACCCCTATTCCATTAAAACACCCCTTTAGTCTATTTTGAAGCTCATTTCTAATATTTCTAGTGTGAGAGAGAGGGTTCTAGAGAGAGGGCTTAGTTTTCATCAATTGAGCTTCAACCATCACTCAAAGACTTGGAAATATTCAAGTAAAGCACCAAAATTCTTCAACCTAAAAGGTAAGGCTTCATCACCCCAGCTCTTAATTTCAAACATAGCTATAATGTGGTATTAGTGTGATACTTCCTAGGTATGAGGGTGGTTCGGAATTTTTGGGTCGAACAATGCACCCAAAAATGAAGGAAAATTTTTGGCGGAGTAGCGCGTTTATGCGGTCCATTATGCGACCGCATAATCATTCTGCGGGCCGCATAATGGCCGCATAAGTGAGAAGGAGAAGGGCCGGTCTGGGGGCAATTATGCGGTCTATTATGCGACCGCATATCAGTCGCATAATCCCTCTTGTTGTTTTTGCAGAGGGAGTTCTGCGGTGCATTCTGCGACCGCAAAACTAGTATGCGGACCGCATACTGGTCGCATACCTGGGCCGAAAGTTCAGGCCCCTGAGGGCCATTTCTGCGGTCACTTTGTGGACCGCATAACCATTATGCGATCGCATATGCAACCGCACACCTGTGTCGGGGCACCTATTTTTTTAATTTAAAACCCGACCCCCATTCCGTTAAAACACCCCTTTAGTCTATTTTGAAGCTCATTTCTAATATTTCTAGTGTGAGAGAGAGGGTTCTAGAGAGAGGGCCTAGTTTTCATCAAATGAGCTTCAACCATCACTCAAAGACTTGGAAATATTTAAGTAAAGCACCAAAATTCTTTACCCTAAAAGGTAAGGCTTCATTACCCAGCTCTTAATTTCAAACATAGTTATAATGGGGTATTAGTGTGATACTTCATGGGTATGAGGGTGATTCGGACTTTTTGGGTTGAACAATGCACCGGAAAGTAAAGGAAATTTTTTTGCGGAGTAGCGCGTTTATGCAGTCCATTATGCGACCGCATAATCACTCTGCGGGACGCATAATGGCCGCAGATGTGGGCAGGAGAAGGGCCAGTCTGGGGGCAATTATGCGACCGCATAATCAATATGCGGACCGCATATCAGTCGCATAATCCCTCTTGGCTTTTTGCAGAGGGAGTTCTGCGGTGTATTATGCGACCGGAGAATGAGTATGCAGACCGTATACTGGTAGCATACCTGAGCCGAAAGTTGAGGCCCCTGAGGGCGATTTCTGCGGTCACTTTGCGGATGCGACCGCACACCTGTGTCGGGGAACCCATTTTCTTAATTTAAAACCCGACCCCCATTCCCTTAAAACACCCCTTTAGTCTATTTTGAAGCTCATTTTTGATATATCTAGTGTGATAGAGAGAGGGTTCTAGTGGGAGGGCCTAATTTCCATCAAATGATATTCAAGCATTACTCAAAGCCTTGGAAATATTCAAGTAAAGCACCAAAATTCTTCATCCTAAAACGTAAGGATTTATCACCCCAGCTCTTAATTTTAAACATAGCTATAATGGGGTATTAGTGTGATACTTCATGGGTGTGAGGGTGGTTTGGACTTTTTGGGTTGAAAAATGCACCGGAAAGTGAAGGAAAAGTTTTGGCGGAGTAGCGCGTTTATGCGGTCCATTATGCGACCGCATAATCACTCTGCGGGCCGCATAATCGCTGCAGAAGTGAGCTGGAGAAGGGCCAGTCTGGGGGCAATTATGCGGTCGATTGTGCGACCACATAATCGATATGCGGACCGTATATCGGTCGCATATTTTTGTAGAGGGAGTTCTAGGGTGCATTATGCGACTGCAGAACGAGTATGCAGACCGCATACTGGTCGCATATCTGGGTCGAAAGTTCAGGCCTCTGAGGGCCATTTCTGCGGTCACTTTGCGGACCGCATATCCATTGCGGTCGCATAAGCGACCACAGACCTGTGTCGGGGCACCCATTTTCTTAATTTAAAATCCGACCCACATTCCGTTAAAACACCCCTTTAGTCTATTTTGAAGCTCATTTCTGATATTTCTAGTGTGAGAGAGAGAGGGTTCTAGAGGGGGCCTAATTTTTATCAATTGATCTTCAAGCAGCACTCAAAGCCTTGAAAATATTCAAGTAAAGCACCAAAATTCTTCACCCTAAAAGGTAAGGCTTCATCACCCCAGCTCTTAATTTCAAACATAGCTATAATGTGGTATTAGTGTGATACTTCCTAGGTATGAGGGTGGTTCGGAATTTTTGGGTCGAACAATGCACCCAAAAATGAAGGAAAATTTTTGGCGGAGTAGCGCGTTTATGCGGTCCATTATGCGACCGCATAATCATTCTGTGGGTCGCATAATGGCCGCAGAAGTGAGAAGGAGAAGGGCCGGTCTGGGGGCAATTATGCGGTCTATTATGCGACCGCATATCGGTCGCATAATCCCTCTTATTATTTTTACAGAGGGAGTTTTGCGGTGCATTCTGCGACCACAAAACTAGTATGCGGACCGCATACTGGTCGCATACCTAGGCCGAAAGTTCAGGCCCCTGAGGGCCATTTCTGCGGTCACTTTGTGGACCGCATAACCATTATGCGATCGCATATGCAACCGCACACCTGTGTCGGGGCACCCTTTTTTTAATTTAAAACCCGACCCCCATTCCGTTAAAACACCCCTTTAGTCTATTTTGAAGCTCATTTCTAATATTTCTAGTGTGAGAGAGAGGGTTCTAGAGAGAGGGCCTAGTTTTCATCAATTGAGATTCAACCATCACTCAAAGACTTGGAAATATTTAAGTAAAGCACCAAAATTCTTTACCCTAAAAGGTAAGGCTTCATTACCCCAGCTCTTAATTTCAAACATAGTTATAATGGGGTATTAGTGTGATACTTCATGGGTATGAGGGTGATTCGGATTTTTTGGGTTGAACAATGCACCGGAAAGTAAAGGAAATTTTTTTGCGGAGTAGCGCGTTTATGCAGTCCATTATGCGACCGCATAATCACTCTGCGGGACGCATAATAGCCGCAGATGTGGGCAGGAGAAGGGCCAGTCTGGGGGCAATTATGCGACCGCATAATCGATATGCGGACCGCATATCGGTCGCATAATCCCTCTTGGCTTTTTGCAGAGGGAGTTCTGCGGTGTATTATGCGACCGCAGAACGAGTATGTAGACCGTATACTGGTAGCATACCTGAGCCAAAAGTTGAGGCCCCTGAGGGCGATTTCTGCGGTCACTTTGTGGATGCGACCGCACACCTGTGTCGGGGCACCCATTTTCTTAATTTAAAACCCGACCCCCATTCCCTTAAAACACCCCTTTAGTCTATTTTGAAGCTCATTTTTGATATATCTAGTGTGATAGAGAGAGGGTTCTAGTGGGAGGGCCTAATTTCCATCAAATGATATTCAAGCATTACTCAAAGCCTTGGAAATATTCAAGTAAAGCACCAAAATTCTTCATCCTAAAAGGTAAGGCTTTATCACCCCAGCTCTTAATTTTAAACATAGCTATAATGGGGTATTAGTGTGATACTTCATGGGTGTGAGGGTGGTTTGGACTTTTTGGGTTGAAAAATGCACCGGAAAGTGAAGGAAAAGTTTTGGCGGAGTAGCGCGTTTATGCGGTCCATTATGCGACCGCATAATCACTCTGCGGGCCGCATAATGGCCGCAGAAGTGAGCTGGAGAAGGGCCAGTCTGGGGGCAATTATGCGGTCGATTGTGCGACCACATAATTGATATGCGGACTGTATATCGGTCGCATGTTTTTGTAGAGGGAGTTCTGCGGTGCATTATGCGACCGCAGAACGAGTATGCAGACCACATACTGGTCGCATATCTGGGCCGAAAGTTCAGGCCTCTGAGGGCCATTTCTGCGATCACTTTGCGGACCGCATATCCATTGCGGTCGTATATGCGACCACAGACCTGTGTCGGGGCACCCATTTTCTTAATTTAAAATCCGACCCACATTCCGTTAAAACACCCCTTTAGTCTATTTTGAAGCTCATTTCTGATATTTCTAGTGTGTGTGTGAGAGAGAGAGGGTTCTAGAGGGGGCCTAATTTTTATCAATTGATCTTCAAGCAGCACTCAAAGCCTTGGAAATATTCAAGTAAAGCACCAAAATTCTTCACCCTAAAAGGTAAGGCTTCATCACCCCAGCTCTTAATTTCAAACATAGCTATAATAGGGTATTAGTGTGATGCTTCATGGGTATGAGGGTGGTTCATCTTGCATGCATGTGATAAAGAGTGTGGGAAAAATAAAAAGTGAACTTGAACCATGAACATTTTCCTAATTTTGGGTTCAATTTGTTTTTTCTAAAATAGATTGAGGTTGCTAAGGGTTCCAGATAATTGTAGAGTCTAAAGAAGCGCGATTGAGGTATGTTGGCTAAACTTTCTCTCTTGGAATTGAATTCCATAATGTTTCTGTAAGTTTCAAAGTATGGGTTACATATTAAAAGGTTATGGCTTTGAGTCGTGTTTCAATGAAAGATAGTATTGTCTAATAGCCTTTGTACTAAATTCATGCCCATTAGTGGCTGCTTTAACTAATGCTTTGATTTATAAATATATCCAGTGTGATTCGAATTCAATATACTCATGTGTTGAAATTGTACATTGTCATTTCTGGGGAAGAGTATTGCAAGAGTAAATGGTGTATTGACTATTTATGATTTTTCATGTATGTTTCTATTGTTGGTTGGTATGCCTCATTCTTTGGGAAGAAACCATTTGTGTTTGAAGTTTCCATTTCAAATGGATTTGAAGTATATGATTTCTGAAATATCCTATATGTTGATACTTGATGGTGATCTTTGAAATTGAAAGAGGTAAAAGTGTGGAATATGAAATACGGCCATCGTACCAGGAATAAAGAATCCTGTGAGTGGCCTAATGAGCCAAGGAAATATTATCGTTGTGAATGACTGGAAATACTAATGAGTATTTTTACAATGTAAAAGATGTTGAGGTGAGTACAATTGTATTTATGATATTTCTGTTTGCAAATCAAATCAAAAATCTTTTTGGGAGCATCATTAGCAATACCGAGGAAGGGCGAGTCATGGGGCCCATACCTGAAACTACACGTGGCGGTGTAGGGTTGGATTGTGATATTATTCCCCTTACTTGGGATGAAACTGGAACCTTTGTGGATTGGAAAAGTCAACCCGTAGGGCATATGTGGGAAGGCGGCCTAGCTGATCGGGTGGAGATCAGATGCCATATTGCGCATATGGTGGTACTACTCTTGGTAACAACTTTCTTTCGCATCACATGTCAAACCACATTGTTCGTGGGGAGATGGCCTAGCCGATCGGACTCCGTGCTAACAAAGACGGTGGTATATCGGTGCTAATGATCTCCTAACCAAAATTATATATGAAGTTCGTATTTTGAAAATTATTATGTTTTAACTGGACGTTTGGATATTGTTGATTGTGACTTGCTGTTTCTATGTATCGCCTTTTCTTATATGGGCATTCTATTTTGAAAGAGGATTTTTAAATATACATACTAGTGCTATTTGACAGTACTAACATCCCTTTTGTTGGGGGTGCTGCATCTTTAATGGATGCAGGTGGTTCTTCAGCAGGCGGCATTGATCAGTGATAGCAGTACACTCTTTTCAGTTGATTTGGTGAGCCCCACTTCATTTCGGGGTCATGTATCTTTTGTTTCTCATGTACTTTGTTTTGAGGTATAGCCGGGTTCTTGTTGCCGACATTTCTATATTACTCTTCTATTGTACTTAGAGGCTCCATAGACAGGTTATGGGTTATGGTTGATGTTGGGAATTGAACTAGAAATGTTGGTACTTGGAAACTATGTTTTTCATTAATTCTATAAACTCGTTATATTTTGGAAATTATGAATGAAGATGCTAATGGGAATAAAAAGGAAGTTGTTAATAAAATCTTTTTAGTGATTGATTAATGAAGTACATCTCCTCTTTATTCATGGATGAGTTTGGGTAGAAGGAAGTCTAATAGGCTTGCTCGATCGGGTTCTCTCGGTTGAGCGCCGGTCGTGCTCCCTGAGTTAGGGGCGTGACATAATGGTTGAAATATTGGATTATAGAACTTTAGTTCATGGCATGAATAGTACTTTTGAGAAAATAAGAGAGAAGATGAATGATAATCTTGGCGATGAAATTTATGAATACAATGAACCTATGGAATTTGTTACTAATATTGGTCCCATTGGGTGTTGTTATTGTAGATTGTAGTTGTTTAGCATAGTGGATAGTTGTAGTATCATTAAGGGATGAATTTGAGGTATGTTGGCTACACTCCTCTCATAGAATTGAATCCCACGACATTCGTGTAATTTATGTAAGTCTTGAATTGTTCGTTATGAAAGTGGATATTCCGAATAAGCTTGTGTTGAAAGATATATGTTCAATATGTATACCAAAATGCTTTTATCATGTTATGTTATCAATTGAGAATATGTTCAAAGTATGGGATGTGCATTAATAATGTTGCGACTTCAAGTCAAGTTCAAACGAAGGCTATTATGCCAAATTTTGTGAAACATCTCTATGTGCCTAAGACTCTTAATTGCTCACATATGTACTGCAAACCTCGAATTGAATTGTTGTTGTTGTTGATGATGATGATGATGTTTGAAAGTAAAAAAGGTGAGCATGAATTACTAAATACGACCGACATGCCAAAAATGATTTTTTTTATAATTGTTGCCATTAATGCCAATGAAATGAAAAGACGGGAAAGAAGTTTGAAATGAGATGATTGGTATAAAAAGGTTGATGTCTCGAATGAGACGGCCTAGCCGATTGGGTCGTGATCGGACACCATGCCGCACACATGGTGGTGATTGTGCTGGAAATTATGATTTTGGTTGATGTCTCAAAATGAGATGGCCTAGCCGTTTGGGTCATGATCAGACTCCGTGCTAAAAATACGGTGGTATTGATATTGTGAATATTGGTATCGTGAACAGTGTCATATTGGAACTAAAGGCCTCCCAACTTAAGATATGGAAATTTATTTGAACATTGTCTTGATCCTAATTTGAGGTTTGATGTTGTTTGAGGCTTCCACTGATATTATGATTGTTCTTACTTGTATTAATTATTCTATTGAGAGGGTGTTTTGTCAAACATACTAGTACTATTCCACATGTACTAACGTCCCTTTTTGCCGGGGGCGCTGCATCTTCAATGTATGCAGGTGGTTCCACAGCAGGAGACACTGATCAGTGAAAGCGGTATACCCTCTTCCCAGCAGACTTGGTGAGCCCCACTTCATTTCGGGGTCATGTATCTTTTGTTCCTTGTATATTGTATTTGAGGTATAGCCGCGGCCTTGTTGCCAACATTATCATAATACTCTTCTGTATCTATTAGAGGCTCCGTAGACATAGTGTGGGGTGTATATTGGTGCTGGGAAAGTCAAACTAGTTTTGTTGTGCTTGGATTGCTTGTTCCACTACAGACTATGAAAAACATGTGTGAAAGTTGAGACTTTATGTCACGACCAAAAATCCAAACCTGTCGTGATGGCACCTATATCAATACTAGGCAAGCCGACACCATCAATTACCCACAATTTCCTTTAAGTTTGAAAATATAATGTTTAAACATAATCCAAAATCTCGCAAATACCGATACAAACACTCCCAAAATCTGGTGTCACTGAGTACATTAGCATCTATACATTACAAGTCTTGAAAACACGATCTACAATGATCTGGTACCAAATACAATAAACAAGAGGATTTGGAAGGAGAGACAAGGTCGGCGAAACACGGCAGCTACCTCTGAATCTCCAAAAAATCAACTGTACGAAAGAATCAACACCCACTATGTCCGGGATCACCTGAATCTGCACACGAAGTGCAGGGTGTAGTATGAGTATAACCAACTCAATAAGTAACAATAATAAATAAGAACTGAAGGCAGTGACGAGCTTCTCAGCTAAGTCCAAATACAATACTTTCCAACATAAAAGGGTAGGCATGCTTTCAAGTCCAACATTCAAAACTCCACAATAATTGCTTATCAAATTTTACTGAAATAGAAAATAATGTTTTTCCAAAATTTCCATAATAGTGATATATGACAGCTGAAGTGCAACAATAATGAAATCAATGCATCCTCTTAGAGTAACAATCACCCAGTCCTCCCATTCACTCCAACCTCACAGTAACTCTTTCCTCACAGTCACTCATTCCTCACAGTCACACATTCCTCTCGATCACTCAGAACTCGACACTCACACTTAGTAGGTACCTGCGCTCACTGGGGGTGTGTACAGACTCCGGAGGGGCTCCTTCAGCCCAAGCGCTATATCAAGACAATCATGGCATATAACAATGAAATATGCTACGACGCGCAGCTTGATCCCATAAATATCCTCACAGTTAGGCCCTCGGCCTCACTCAGTCATCAACCTCTCCAGTCTCTCGGGCTCAAGATGTCATGAAAATCAGCCCAAAAATGATAATATGATACATCAATAAATAGCAACAGAGGCTGAGATATGATATGAAATGAATGAACATGACTGAGTGTGAAATTACAATTTGAATATATAATTCAACCAAGGAAATGACCCCAGAGGGTATCAATAATAACAACATATGTCTAAACATAATTTTTAATACGAGTCTCAACTCAATTTTCTCTAACACGTAGAGAATGTACTGATATCAACAGATTATTCAACTACACAGTTCCATAGAATTTGACCAAGTCACAATTCCTACGGTGCACGCCCACACGCTCGTTACCTAGTATGTGCGTCACCTCAAAACCAATCGCATAACACATAATCCGGGGTTTCATACTCAGGATCAAATTTAGAACTATTACTTACCTCAAACCGTGTAACTCTTTATTCCGCTATGCCTTTGCCTCGTGAATTGGCCTCCAAATACCTCGAATCTAGCCACAAATAATTTGATTCAGTAGAAAAAATTATTGGAATTAATTCCATAAGAAAATACTAATTTCCCATCAAATTTCGAAAATTCACCGTCTACCCATACAACGTCTCGGAACCTGACAAAAGTTATAAAATCCGAAAGCCCATTCAACCACGAGTCTACCCATACCAATTTTAACTAATTCCGCCACCAACTCGACCCTCAAATCTTCAAATTAAACCAAGAGGGTTTTCTAAATTTTTCAACTTAATTCACCAATTAAATGATGGAATCAAAGGCATAATCATGGAAATTAACCAAGACTAGATAGGAATCACTTACCCCAAACACCCACGCAAGAATCTCTCCAAAAATCGCCTTCTACCGAGCTCCCAATTCGATTTTGTGTTATGAACTCAAAGCCCCCATTTTGGTACTTTTAATTCCGCCCAGATATACCTTCACCGCGAACGCAAACGCGGCCTCACCCTCGCATTCGCGTAGAACAATCTGATTGCCCCTTGAATTAACCCTTCACGAACACAAAGCTTCGCTGACCCCTCCCTTCGCGAACGCGACAACCCCTACGCGAACGCGAAGGCCAAATGCATGGGGTCCCCAGCTGCCTTCTCTCTTCTTCGAGAATGCGAGGGTGAGTACTCGCGTTCGCGATGCTTTCTCAGTCCAAACCTTCGCGTTCGCGTTCGCGTTCGCGTTCGCATTCGCGTCCTCTCCTTCACAAATGCAAAGAACAAAATTCCTCATCCCACAGACACCCTTCGCGAACGCAAGACCCGTCTCGCGAATGCGTAAGAGGAAACCAGAAGAAACACACGAGTAGTCTTCAACCAACATGCTAAGTCCGAAAATGGTCCGTTAACCATGCGAAACTCACCCAAGACCCACATGACTTCAACAAAATTTACCAACAAGTCCTAAAACATCATACGAACTTAGTTGAGCCTTCAAATCACATCAAACAATGCTAAAACCATGAATCATATCCCAATTCAAGCCTAATGAACTTTGAAACTTCCAATTTCTACAAACGACGTCGGAACCTATCAAATTACGTCCGATTGACCTCAAATTTTGCACACAAGTCATAAATGATATAACGGACCTATTCAAATTTCTAGAATAGTATTCCGACCCTAATATCAAAAAGTCAACTCCCCCGGTCAAACTTCCAAACTTAAATTTCTATTTTAGCCATTTCAAACATAATTTAACTACGGACTTCTAAATAATTTTTCGGACACGCTCCTAAGTCCAAAATTACCATACGGAGCTATTGGAATCATTAAAACTTTATCTCGGGGTCGTCTACATATAAGTCGACATCCAGTCACTATTTTAACTTAAGCTTTAAAGCTTGAAACTAAGTGTTCCAATTCATTCCAAAACCTTAATGGACCCGATGCAATCACCCCGGTAAGTTAAATAACAATAGTAAAGCATAACTTGAGCAGTAAATGGGGGAACGGGGTTATAACACTCAAAATGACCGGCCGGGTCGTTACACTTTAAAATGATGAAACTATTAGAAATGAATTGGTATTGTAGACATGATCACATTATTGTCTAATTAATAAAAATATGTATTCTCTTTATTCATAAGTGAGTTTGGGTAGAAAGAATCTAATAGACTTGCTCGGCCGGGTTATCTCGGTTGAGCGCCAGTCGCGCTCCCCGAGTTCGGGGTGTGACAAAGGGCGCACCCTAGTCCCCTTCCAACGGCCTAAGTTCGTTGGTCTAAGGCAAACCTGTGAAGAAAAAAGAAAAGATGAGCGTTACATAAGTTTAGGGTGCAATAGTAACTATTCTTAGAAGAGTCTTACCATGAGATCGGGCTTCACATCGGCCCTTCGAAAGCTTGCATCACGAGCGCTCGAAGTATGATATCTACTTGCAGATGCCTTTGATCCACTCCTTGAGCCCGAGGACAGTAGTGGGAACCCGAGCAACAGATGCACGACCAAAAATACTCGAGAAAGGAAACAAAGGAAACTAGACACTTAAGGAAAGGCAACACTTACGAGATACATTCCACTTCACGGGAAATGGCAGGAACTTAGGAGGGATCAAATCTTCAGTCTTCACCCGAATAAAACACCCCTGCTAGCCTTGGTCTTGATCCTCGTCGATGCTCGAAAAGGGGGCCTTGCTGGCCCGACGAGTGAGCTTGATTAGTCCCATTGAAAATTTGAAGGACTGTATAGACGGAGTAGGTGGCCGAGGGTGAACCGAGGAGATTTGATGTTGTTCACAAAATAACGTAGGAGGATCATTATCCTCCAAAGAAACGGGTGGATTTGCCCAAGGCACACCTCGTATCTCTTGCAAAAGGCCAAAACTACTGGATCTACCGGACGCAGCGTGAAGGGGTAAGTGTAAACACTTAAATACCCCTCTACATGCGTAGTAATATCTTCCTCAGGCCCGGGGACAACCACTTTTTTGCCTTCTCTTTTACAGTCCTCTCGGACAATGGGAAGGGTATATTCGGTAATAGAGCATATATATCTCGATGCTCTTTCACCTCGGTCTTGTTTGGATGAGGCCTTCTCAACTTTGAAGTCGTCTGCGATTGAACAACCCCCAAGAATAAAGCCTTTCATGGGGGGATTTGGAGCCGCTTCAGTAGTAGCTACTTCGAGAGAAACCACCTCGGGAGAAGCCGTCTCGAGAATAACCACATCGGGAATGGCCGCCTCGATACCTGTGGCCGGGGTGGGAAGATGAAGAGGCAGCCCGCTGAGGAACTGATTTGGGAGACTTGGCCATCGTGATCTGGAGAATCAGAAGATTTGAAGGGAAGATATGAAGGTTTGAAGGAAAGATATGAAGGTTTGAAGGTAGGATAAAGATCTAGGTAGAAAGCTAAGAACAGTTATGAAGATTTGAAGATCAAAGGTAAAGAGATGAAGATTTAAAAGAGTTTATAGCCGCTACAGAATTCGAAGTTAAAAGCTAGGATCAGAAAGTGGAAGAAGTACAAAAGGTCGAAGCTTTTATAGGAGAAAATGTAATCATTACACGACGTTTCACATTCAGAGGTGACCAGCCAATGGTTGACACGTGTCCAAAGTCAAAATGACACGACTAATGGGACGTTTCGTCTCATTCGTCATCTCGGTTATAACGTACGAAGGAAGGAACCGGGGTTCATCTATTGTTTCCTATCATTTCGGCAAACCTACTCTCAGAGAAACGAGGGGACTATCTGTATATGGGTGAACTCGGGGTCAAGACACACTCCGAGTTCTCGGTGAGTCAAACAAAATATAAATATATGAGATAGAGACCGAATCTGAGAACTCTTTTGTTCGAGGGTGGAACGGGGTGCTCGTCACCAGGCCTGACAAGACAACACCTCCCGAACCTGGAACAAGCTCCAAGACCTCGGAAAGCATTACAAACGGTTGCACATGACTAACGGAGGGCCATGATATCCGCACCCAACAGAATATCACGACGCGGATCTTGCCCGATGTCGGTAAGATATCAGTGATTGATGTACAAGGAGGATTTTTACCTTTTTTAGAGTTGTACTAGGGTAAAACTCACCTACTATATAAATGGAAAGTTTCTTATTCAATAGAGACATTGTAACATGCATATCAAGACAATACAAATTTATTTCTTTGCTTTACGCTATTGAAAAGTTCTCATTTTAATCATAATTCTTCATATACATTTGGCTTCGAATCGAGGGTCCGGTCGAGGGCAAAACTACTGTTGAGCTTACATTCGAGCCCGGATTCAACTTCATAACTGGTTTGGTTATATTTTATCTTTAATTTGTTTAACTAACATTCTTGATTGCTTGTGTTGAATCAATATGCATATCCTTAAAATCGCGTATAACTTTAATTGTTATCCGTTTTAAGGGTAAACATTTATAGTAGTAAAATCGGTAAGCTATGTATTAGTTGCCCATAAAATACAAAACATACTAGAAAGTCAAATTGCTATATCATCATTTTGCCGCTATGTACACGCCCACGTGAGAAAAATTTTAACACAAAAATCAACCTTTTCATAACCTATATTTTAAATATAAGCAATTAAAAAACATAAAAATTAGAAGGACACAAAAAGGTTTATTTTTAATTATAAGTATTCTCGAAGAGTTACTATGTAGTTGCACATTTTATTCCTTTGGAGTAGGGGCGGACGGTGTTAGCCCGGTGGGACAGGTAAAAGTCAAAGTATCCATCTCACTCCCCTTGTATAATGACGTTGACACTTATTCTTCTAGTTTCATAAACAGTGACGTTCAAATTTTGATAATTCCTCCCCTCTTTTCCTTTATAAATACCCTTCAAATCCCAAAACCACACAGATCTCTACAATCACTTACGTCGCTCCCTACGTTGTGTAATTGCTCGTTGTTCTTTATTTTTAATCAAAACTCTCTGGTTTGCTTACTGCAAAACCAGATTTGCTTAAGAAGAGAGTGACCCACAATTTAAATGGAAAGTAGCAGTAAGTATAATATTAGTTCAGAAAAGCCTGATAGGAAAACAGTGGAAAGGAACAGAAGAATCTATATGAAGTATCTTTGTTCTAAGCTTATTTCTGTCATTCCTCCCCGCCACTTTAAACCCTCTACGGTACGTACGTTAAACCCCATCTCTCTCTCTCTCTCTCTCTCATCTTTGTTTATCTGATCTTGAATATGATTATGTTTCTATGATTGCTTGCACAGTTGCACCGTAGGAACTAAGTAATAGTTTGTTTTGCTTCACTTGAAAAATACTTCATGATTAGTCTGTCCATCTTGCGAAAATGAAATAAAATTGAAATTAACTGCAAATCAAGGACCCGCATTAGATTTTGCCAAAATAAATTTGAGTTTTATTTGACAAACACATATTTGGCCATAGATTTTGCCTACATTTTGGCCAAATTCCAAATTCCAAATCCCAAATCACTATTACATTTTTTTAAATTATCCCAAACTTTTGTATTTTATAAAAGAGCCTACCATTTATTATTTTGTAACAATGTTGCTTCGTCTTCTCGGTCACCTGATAGTGTATCATGTAGTTCATTATAAAAATGATAATTTTGTATCAAATTTATTTATGTTCAGGATTATGGTTTGCGATAATATAATGAATGTTATTGATAACGGTACTGTTGGGTATTTGTGATAGTTTTTAGAACTTGTGGATATAAGTCATGTTTCATGTTTTTTCAAAATAAATTTGGGAAATATGTTTTGAAAACTGATGTCCAAACACATTTTCATTTTCAAACCAAATTTCACCCAAATCAAATTTTTCAGAATAAATTTGAGAATCTATGGCCAAACGCTAGCCAAGAGTGAACGTTAGATGCTATAATCCTGCCACGGTAGAGAGCTTCTGAATCTCAAAACCAAGTCCTTTTGATAGGGATTTTTGGGATCTCACGGTTCTTTAATCTTGGATTTTGGTTTTGGAAATTTTCTAATATTTTCATCTGGATTTTGTAAGGCCAGGTCTTTGTAGTCAAGATGATATGTTGGACATGCAAACTACTAAAACTAAGTACTATTGATGATCTTCTTCCTTCCACTAGAAAACTCCACAATCTCGTCAGCCAAAATTATATTATGGCGGTTTTGACAAAACCGTTGTAATTACATTTAAAAATTACCGTATTTTAATTTGATTAATGCGGCCTTTTGATTTGATTATTGTAGCGGTTTTAAACCGCGGTAGTTGCAAAAGAGAATTGCTATTATAACGCCAGCATCCTTTCACAATATATTTTTTCACATTTACAATCCTATTTATTGAATGTCATGCTTTGAAACTTCCATAATACTTCATAATCATTTTAACCGAATATAGAAGATTAAATAAGAAAAATATTCAATATATAAAAAACACAAGTATTCCAAAATTACATCATCAAAATATTAATGCTTCAAAGTGTATTTCAATAGTAATATCCAAAACATTCATAGTTGATCATACAAAATAATCACTAATTCACATTTGGACGATCATCATTGTTACTTTCATATAAAGATCTTCTTGGCTCAACTGTTGATGGTGCACCACTTTCTAAATCTGATGCCTGAAAAAAAAGAGGAAAAATACAGTCATGTATCTTGGTATAATTAAGACCATGTTTGTTGATGGTTTTCTTGGCCTCATAAAAAGAACCAAGAATCTTGGCATCTTCAAAGGCATCTTTTAACAATTCTAATATACTCATCGCTTTGTCAGTCATTCGACAAAGATATTTTATATGATACAACTTGATTAGAAAGGACAATTTAAAATACTTCGTACACCCTTCGTATAATGGTTGATTGCCATCTTCGACCAATTCATAGAACTTTGTATAATCTTCATTATGCCCCTCAATGTGCCCTTCATTAAATATTTCTTCTCTATTTATATGATTAGAAGACAAACCAGGCTCGTTGACATTGTTCCCGGTGAACCCAAACGCATCATTAATCATAATTTCTATTGGATATTGGGGGCTGTAAAGTATCTTCTATGACATGGGTGCTCTGAGAAGTCTGTTGCACGGTTGCATTTGATTCTTCACCATGCCAATCCCAAAATTTATAGTTTTTTGAAAAAAGGTTTAAGAATTAGGTTCTCTTAAACTACATCTCTTCTTTGTCACTTATTAAAATCACATTTTGGATACGAGCACTTAATTACGCGTCCATCAAATGACTCGTGCTCAAAAGAAAAATTCAAAAATTGTCTTAGACCATCTGCATATTCAAGTGTGTTTCGTGGTTTGCTAATCCAAAATTTATCAATTGGCATGTCTCAAAAGGAAGACATAAGATAACATGACAATATCAAAATAGAAAAGTTAGTTCAAAAGCTTATATGTGAAAAACATAACCTATGAAATAACATCATTTCATAAGATAACAAAAAATAGTTTTGGTCTGTGAATTAGAGTAAAATATCATGCCCTAAGAGTAAAAAATAAGCTCCAGCACCAAACTATTTTCATATTTGGTCTGTGAATAAAGATACTGCTTCTAAGAGCAAGATGCAACCAGTATAAAGATCAAGGGATCATGTACACTCAGGCTGCACTCTTTACTCCAGCTAGTATGTTCAGCTTTGACCTTTTGTTTCATAACAATATTGTATGGTCTTTTCAAATAATTCTTAGTATCAATTTCCCATATGAGAGCACCACTGCTTATTGGTACTAGCAGCAAGCAGTGAATCAAGACAAATAGTATTTTACTTCTAATTGAGAACTGAGATACTGCAGTAAATAGTGCAAATCTATTGATAAAGTAGGCTCTAATTATTAGATAGAACCTATGAGAGAACCTTTAAGACTGAAACTTAACATCTGGTCTTGATTTGATCAACTAGTTAAAGAAATTACCTAATGAGAAGCCTCTTAGTGATATAAAAGTGCATATAGAAAATATTTACTTCTTCCATTAGAATTAGGACATAACTATTAGAAGCTCTACATGTAGCAGCCTGCAATAATTAGTGAATATTTTCACTTAATCTGAACTAAGTTCTTCTCTCAAAAATTTTGCTTATATATGTCAAACTGTTAACTTACTACTTCAGGCCCTTTTCCAACTTACTATAAAAAATATAATGTCCAATCATACATGACTTAAACTTCACTCCTACTCAAAAATATACTAAAATAAAAGTCTACCAAAAACTTATTTCATGTCCTCATCATTCTGGTGCACTTTCATTAAGCCTTCTTAAAGTAAATAGCTTTTATCGATATTAAAGGGAAATTGGAATAAGTTGTATCTATTTTACAAATGTAATATTATTGATTAACAAACTCTATGACTAATCTACACTGATAAGAGGTAACTCAACCCTAAGAAATAATCAATTTACCTTTAAAAAAGAAATCTGCTTAAAAGAAAGGACAAAATTCAAGTGAAACGAGTTATACCTATCAAATATCTAATTGTCGACGTCGATTCCAATAGCTTCACCAGCAGTTTTTGATCCCTCGGCTACCTATCAATCCCATATATAATATTTAGGTTAATATTAGTAAGAACAATAACTTAAAATATCAAAATTAAGTGCATGCAATCGAAATACAAGACAAAGCAACGAAAATTTAAAGAAATACCAAACTAATTGAACATAAAAATAACAAAAAATGTACTCAAAAATAAAAGAAAGAAGTACTAAAAACATTAGAGTAGTAATGTTTTCTAATAACAGCAATCGTAGTTCTGTTGTCTTTTTTTCTAATAATAGATTACTATTTTGGATGTTATATATTCAATTGACTGAATGAATCATAGATTATCGAACTAAGGGGAAAAATTAGAACAGAATTGGGAAAAATCGCTACACTTCCAAACATGCATGAACCCTACAACAACAACAACAACAACAATAACAATAACAACGCAGTATAATCCCACTAGTGGGGTCTGGGTAGGATAGTGTGTACGCAGACCTTACCCCTACCCTGGGGTAGAGAGACTGTTTCCGATAGACCCCCGGCTCCCTCCCTCCAAGAACTCCCCACCTTGCTCTTGGGGTGACTCGAACTTACAACCTCTTGGTTGGAAGTGGAAAGAGTACTAATAAAGAGAAAAGAACTTTTGGTACTAAATATACATCATTACCTGAAGATTATTGAAGTTGCTAAACGAATTTCATGTACTTTTTCTGATTTGAATCTCGATTCTTCTAGCTGGAGAAATAGAAGAATCTGAAGTTAGAAAATAGAACGAATTGGGGGAATTGAGGGAAGAATCGGGGAAAGGAATTGGGGGAAAGAGAAACGAGAGACCTATTGAGGGATGGAGTTGGGAAAATTCCAGACTTAGTAAATTCTGGAGAGAGTCTCAATTTGTGAGGGGGAAATACTAAAACCTATTGAGGGAAAATAATTAAAATGTTGTGATTAAGAGGGTGTTTGGCTAAGCATATAAGCTGACCAAACTGGCTTATAAGTACGTTTTGACTTATTTACGCGTTTGGTAAACACATAAAGTTCTTATAAGTTAAAATCAGTCATAAGTCATAAGTTGGTCACCCCAACTTATGGCTTTTTAGCTTATAAGCACTTTTAGTTTGACCAAGACTTTTACTAGTTTATCCTTAATAATATTTTTTAATTTACAAAATACTTTTCTCAAAATAAATTTCTTGACTTTCTTTTTATTCCATATTCGTTGTTCATCCTTTTCTTTATAAAGAGACTTTTTCATTTATAATCTTTTATAATTAAAAATTAAGGGTATTATAGTCATTTTAATAAAAGAACAACTTATCAGCACTTTTCTGCCAAACACATCAACTGCTTATTATCAATTTCGGCACGTCTATCCAAACACGTAAATGCTTAATTAAAAATCAGTTTCAACACTTAAAAATATTTTTCAGCACTTCAAACTTATCGGCAATTTACAATCAGTTAATCCAAACGGGCTCTAAAACACTACCGGCGGTTCTAACCGCCGCAATATGAGAAAACCACCATTATAAAATAACTTTAAATCGGCTGCTTCTAAAACGCCATTTTATATTAGATTTTGTGGCGGTTATTTGGAACCGCCGTAATATAACCGCCACAATAATTCTGATTTTTTGTAGTGATAGGATCAATATTGATCTGTTTTAATATGTTAGAAATGCTACTTTTATTTCTCTCCAAGAGTAGAAGCCAGACAGTTAATTTTAAGCAAGTCATGATTCTTCTTTTTATTAAAAAAAGTAAAAATCTAGGTTGTTTTTTTAGTTGTAAGACGCTCTAAGATGGAGAAAGAAAGAGAAGGATGGGCATTGTGAAACCGCTATAGCCTTTAGCAACTTCATTTACCCTCTCAGACTCTCAGTTCTCACTACATAACTCTCAACAATCTATCAAATTTTAAGGACCTTTAATTTAACTTTAAGGATTTTAAAAGGTTGCAAGTAATGTACATTTTTCAAATTCACTTGTGCAATTATTGCTGCTATTCACTTAAACTAGCTTCGTACATAGATTCCGTAGACTTTCTTGGACCACTTGGTCGGGATGAATTAGTACTACCTTTGCTTTTGCCTTACGAGGAAAATCAATTAAGAAAACTCCTAATTACCTTAGTACTTGTATTTACATGTGATGATTGTTATTTAATACTCCTAATTTGCGTAAACTCGTTAGCGAAGTTCATATATTTGAAGAATTTTAAATCCTATTCTTGCTCAAACTCAACCGATTGAAATTCTGCTGTCAAATGTGTGAGGAAATTTTGTAAATGCCTTCAATAGATAAGTTGATTTAAGAATTTCTAGACTTTGTAAAGTTTTGTACATTGGATAATACGTACCTAACTAATTTCTTGGCAGAAGGTCATTACACCATCAGTATCATTGCCTTTTTCTTATGAGCCAACAATTTATCCGGCCTTAAATGTACTGGAATTGAAGGGAGCCTTGGAGCAACGATAAAGTTGTCTCTACGTGATCACCTATAGGTTACGGGTTCGAGCAGTGGAGGCAGCCACTAATGCTTGCATTAAGATAGACTGTCTACATTACACCACGGGGGTGCGACCCTTCCCGGGCCCTTTTATAAATGCGGGATTCTTTGTGCACATGGTTGCCCAAACTGTACTGGAGTACTCACCGTTCTTCAGACAATATCTGATATAATCCTTGAAATAGTTGTTGGAGTTTCTCTTAATACCTATTAGCTTGTTTAAAAGTTCTTGCATTAGCTCAATGTATTAAGACAACTATAGCCTTGTACCTTAAATATGGTTTCAATATTATTCGTAGTGTTTACTCAATGCATAGAATATAATCTTTTTCGGTAAATCAACTTTTCCTTTTTGTTTTCCTTAAAGATAGGCTGTTAATTTTTTTCCTGACTTCCTAGCCAAACAATTTCAGGAGATGCTTTCACAACAAGACCAAGTTGATCAAGCTATTACTTACATTGAGCAATTAAAAGAAAGAGTCGAGGTATTAAATAGAAGGAAGGACGAGGAAGCACAAGGCACAGGTGAAAGAAGTAGTAATTCAAAGAAAGTAATGACAACTTGTACTTTAGAAACACCTGCGGTTGAAGTTTGAGAGTTGGGTTCAACTCTAGAGGTGATTTTAATTAGTGGTTTGAAAAAGAAGTACTTCACAATGCAAGAAGTTATAAACATCTTAGAGGAAGAAGGAGCTCAAGTTGTTACTGCTCATTTTTCAACAGTTTGCGGTAAGGTTTTCTATACAATCCACGCTCAAGTAATTCATTTATGAGTTTATTATTAGTATGAAAGATGATGGAAAATGTAGCTAGTTAAATTTAGCAACTAAACAATGTCTTTCTTGTTATGCTATGGTTGTAGGTGAAAATAACGAGATTAGGGATTGATGCTTCAACGGTCCAATTGAGATTGCAAAATCTGGTCTGCTAAATTTTCTAACCAGCAAGGATTAATAAGGAGATACGCCATATACAGATGTTTTAGTTTATGAAATAATAATATAATATTCATATTGTTTTGCCCAACTCTAGAGGTGATTTTAAATTGAGGTGAAGTTAGAGAGTTGGGTCCAACTGTTTTATATGCCATAGTTTTTTTCCCTTTCTTTTGTTGGTTTCAAGTTGGCATGCTTATGTACACATAGAAATCATTGCTCCCAAGGCTACAAATAGCGTAATTAGTTTATCTTTTCATCTCGATGAATCAACAACGAGATGTTTAATTTTTGATCTTTCTTGTTTTCATTGATCTTATTGGGAGAGAGGTAATTAAGAGGTACTATGCCTCTAATTTACAAAGGGAATGGTACATTTTGGAAGTACTTATACTTTGTGTTTGGATGTAATGCTAGTCAATAATTTGGTCGAAAATAACGAAGCTACCTAATTAAGCCGCACTTTCTCTTAGATAGCGAAAAAGCAAGAATCACGAATGTTAAGTAATGTCCCAAAAGAAAAAAGGAAAAAAGCCAAAAGGAGTAGACTGAACTTCAACGCTTTCGATCCCGTCAACCTTCAACAAAACCTAAGATTGAATGTTTCATGTATAGTTAGAAAAGGTAACTAATTACCTGTATGCGTAACTAATTACCTGTATTGCATACAGGTATGCCGATTCAAGATTTGAATGTTATGTTCGAATTCAAAATAATATACATTCGGTTGACTAAGTCTGAAATATATAAGTCATATTATTAAATAAATTTTTAACATACATACATGATCTAAGTCTAAGTTCTATTCGAATTGTTGGCCTAAGTGAATGTTAGTTTTGAAGATTGACAAAGGAAGCTCAGGCATGAACCGGGTCCATCCCTTGTGTGTATAGACGGGCAGATTCGAGCATGTGGGATGCACGTGAAGGAGATAAGCTTAACTTGGTAAAATTGATATCTCCTGATTGAAAAGGTTGCATAATTGATAAGGAGAAGGACTCCTTAATCAAAGAAAACACTATCCAAGATAGGGGAGGAGTTAGAAGTTGAGATCAACTAGAACTCTTCCACCAAGGAAGAGTAGCATTAGAACTTTAGTTATTTTCTACTCTACTAACTCTATAAATCACAGGATGTTCTCATTCTACACGTATGCACAAAAGCAGAAGTTAAACGTGAATTGAGAGCAAAATAGTAAGGCACATTTTGCAAGCAATTCATGTGTGATTCAAGTGTGCAAACTTAAAGCTACATGAACCAGATAGAAGAACCAGCTCCAAGTGTCTGTCTTTTATTCTAGTTCAATTGTAGTAGGTGTTTTCATATTGTACCTTTCAGCTTTATCTAGAGGTAATTGTAATAGGTACTCAGAGTATTCAAGTTAGAGTTAAATTGAAGTTGTCGCAGCAGTTAGAGGCTGGGATCCACAACGGGATTAGAGTTAATCCTAGGTTTATAAAAGTATTTTGTAAATACAGTTTTTGGCTCAGTAATTTAGTGGAGAGTTTGGAAAAATCCTACTGAGAAGTAGGTCGTGGTTTTTTCACCTTTTGAGCCAGGTATTTTCCACGTAAAATACTTGTGTTCTTTACTTTTCGCATTTACTATTTCAGCAATAGTGGGTTAAGGAACACATAGAATAAGCCGGTCCTTCTATAATCAGTGTAGGCGAAAAATTGGGCACCACACAAATCACCCCCCTCTTGTGTGGTATTGAAGTTAAAAATATCAATTGGTATCAGAACGGGTTATCCTTGAAGAGGCTAATATTTTAGGAGAAGATCAAGATGAGTGCACCACCTGAAAACTAGGAAGGGAAATCCACTGCTAGGCCACCACTTTTCAACGGCCAGTATTACTCTTGGTGAAAAAATAGGATGAGAGATCACATCATAGGAGAAGACTATGAGCTATGGGACATTGTCACAGATGGCCCACTGGCTACCATGAAGATAAATGCCGAAGGAGAAGAGGTGTCAAAGATTAGAGTTGACTGCACTGCTGGCGACTTGAGGAAATGGGAGAAGAATGCTAAAGCCAAGAAATGGCTTGTTTGTGGACTCGGTCCAGATGAATACAGTAGAATCCAAAGCTATACCACTGCTAATGAAATCTGGGACACTTTGTAAGTGGCCCATGAAGGAACACCTCAAGTAAAGAGGTCTAGAGGAACACTACTATATTCTCAATATGAGAATTTCACCATGAAGGAAGGGAAAATCATCCAAGAGATGTATACAAGGTTCACCACACTGACAAATGAACTTAATTCTCTTGGAAGGATTATTTCTTAAGAAGACAGAGTTGAGAAGATTTTGACAAGGGATCTGCCAGTTACTTGGGAGAGCAAAATCACTGCCATTCAGGAATCAAAGAACATTGCCACTCTTAAGTTGGATGAGCTAATAGGAAATCTCACTGCTTATGAACTTAGAAGGAAAACCATGAAGATGGATGTACCCAAGAAGGAAAGGAGCCTGGCACTCAGAATCATTGAAGGTTCTGATCTAGAAGATGATGAAATGGCTATGATCACAAAGGATTTCAAGAAGTACCTAAAGAGAGGAAATGATCCTTCAAGAAGTGGAAGCTACAGCAAATCAAAGGCTCCTGAAAGGCAAACCAATGAGGGATGCTACAAGTGTGGTAAGACTGATCACCACATCAAGAAATGCCCTCAATGGAAAATTGAATGGAAGAAGGAAAGAGCTGAACGAAGAAACAGAAAGAAGGAACAGGTTCAACCCAAGAAGAACAAAGGATCAACAAAGGCTATGGTTGCTGCTTGGGGAGAAAGCTCAGATGAAAGCTTAGATGATGAAGATGGAGATGAACAAGCATTTATGGCCATTGGAGAATCTGAGGTAAGTGTAATTCATCTCAAAGACAAGATTAAAGTTTTGTCTAAAGAAAGGCTATATGAATTACTTCTAGATTTATTGATGAATCTGAGGATGTAAACAATGAAAATGAACAACTGTCTAAGGAATGTGTGATTTTGAAAGCAAAGTGTAAGAACCTGGAACTTAGGGTTAGTGAGACTATAAGTGAAAATACTGCATTAAAGAATCAAGCTCATGCATTTGAATCAAATGTCCTAGAACTTAGATCTGAGAACCTAAAACTGAAATTAGGAACAAGTAAGAAGACAACTGATTGTACACAACTCACTCTAGAAGAAAATGTAGGTAAACTAAAAGATGAGTTGTATAAGAAGGATGAGCAGGTTAGAATTTTGAAGAAGGATCTAGGCAAAGTCAAGCATGAACTAGATAGAGCTTGTAAATGGAACAGGTCCTCCGATGCACTCTCATGGATACAGGAACATCATAGTATCAATAGAAGAGGACTTGGCTTTGGGAATCTGCCACCTAAATTGAATCCCAAAAGCAAGTACCTTACACTTCCTGAGAACACGATTTGTACTCACTGTGGTAAAACAGGTCACTATAAAAGTGAATGCAATGCAAAAGATAAGGCAAGCCAAAAGAACAAAGAATTTGTTCAAGGGAAGAATAGGCTACCAATCTGGGCTAAAAAGAATCTGATTCATCCTTTTGCTTATAGAAAGGGACCCAAACTAGTTTGGGTTCCTAAGACTAACCCCTGATTTTCTTTTGCAGGTCCAAGTGAAGGGAAGCAGCCAAATATGGTACATGGATAGTGGCTGCTCAAAGCACGTGACAGGAAGCAAGAACCAGTTCCTTTCACTTGAGGACCTCAAAAGAGGTAATGTCTCCTTTGGAAATAGGAATAAAGGCAAGATCATTAGGGTTGGAAAGGTAGGTAAGACTGATTCTCACTCTATTGAGAATGTCTACTTGATAGATAGCTTAAAATACAGTCTAATCAGTGTATCACAACTGTGTGATAGAGGTAACTTGGTAGCATTCACCTCTACCAAATGTTTTGTGATTAATATTACCACTGACAAGATTGTTTTGCAGGGAAAAAGAGTGAACAATATATATATTGTAGATCTGTCCACACTTACAGAAAATGAACTTGCTTGCTTAAGTGTGTTGGACAAGGATCCTCTCCTTTGGCACAAGAGACTTGGACATGCAAGTCTGAGTCAACTCAACAAATTAGTTTCCAAGGACCCGGTGATAGGGTTGCCTAATATCAAGTTCAAGGAAGACAAAGTTTGTGAGGCTTGTACAAGGGGGAAGCAGGTAAGATCCTCTTTTAAATGCAAGAAAGTGGTAAGCACCACCAGGACGATGGAACTTGTCCATATGGATCTTTGTGGTCCAATTAGAACATTAAGTAGAGGTGGTAAAAGATATGTGATGGTGCTTGTTGATGATTACTCTAGGTTTACTTGGACATTATTTTTAACATCTAAAGATGAAGAATTTGACATGTTCACTTCTTTTGTTAGAAAAACTCAGAAATAACTAGGTAATCAACTTGCATCAGTTAGGTCTGATCATGGCACTGAATTTGAAAATGCTAAATTTGCTGAATTTTGTGATGAGCATGGCATAGATCATAATTTGTCTGCTCCTAGGACTCCACAACAAAATGGAGTAGTTGAAAGAAAGAATAGGACACTTGAAGAAATGGCTAGGACTATGCTTCTTTCTAGTAAACTGCCCCATAGCTTCTGGGCAGAAGCTGTAAATACTGCATGCTACATCATAAATAGGTGCATGACTAGACCTCTTATAGAGAAGATTCCCTATGAGTTACTTAAAGGGAGAAAACCAAACATATCCCATCTTAGGGTATTTGGATGCAAGTGCTTTGTGCACAATAATGGTAAAGACTCCCTAGGTAAGTTTAATCCCAAAAGTGATGAGAGAGTATTCTTGGGAAAGTTATTAATGTCTATAACAAAATAACTATGTGTGTAGAAGAAAGTGTTATTGTGGTTTTTGATGAAACTAACATTTTTTCTGAAAGGCAGAAACATGATGATGAAGCAATTAGGCTGGTAAGAAACTCAAATGAAACGACAGCCCAGACTGAAGCTGCACTAGAGGAAGGAATAGGTAATGGAACATGTTCTTCCACCCAAGGCAACATGACAGGGGGAATAGAACAAATAGGAAATAATTCTCAAACCTCAATGGAACCTGTCCATGAACCTGTTCCACAACAACAAAGCATTTAAGGAACATCAAAGGGAAACCAGTTGGTTGTAAAATCTTACAAGTATCAAAGTTCTCATCCCATTGAGAACATAATCAATGATCCAACCTCTAGAATCAAAACCAGATCTTCATTAAAAAATCTTTGTGCTTTTGATGCCTTCTTATCTCTTATTGAACCTAAAAATGTTGCCGAGGCTTTGCAGGATGTTGACTGGGTAAATGCAATGCAAGATGAACTCAACCAATTTGAAAGGAGTCAAGTTTGGCATCTGGTACCAAGACCCAAGGACAGATCAGTAATTGGCACAAAATGGGTCTTCAGAAACAAACTTGATGAAGGTGGAACAGTTACAAGGAACAAGGCAAGATTGGTGGTTCAAGAATATAGCTAAGGGGAGGGCATAGACTATGATGAAACCTTTGCTCCAGTTGCAAGGTTGGAAGCAATAAGACTCCTCATAGCCTTTGCGACTTACATGGAATTCACCCTTCACTAGATGGATGTCAAGAGTGCCTTTTTCAATGTCTATCTAAAGGAAGAAGTGTTTGTCAAGCAACCTCCGGGGTTTGAAATCAAAGAAAGTCCTGATCATGTATACAAACTTGATAACGCACTTTATGGGCTCAAGCAGGCTCCAAGAGCATGGTATGAAAGATTATCAAAGTTTTTGCTTGAGCATGACTACAAGAGAGGTAAAATTGACAATACTTTATTCTTGAAAGAAAAAGGTAAAGATCTCTTGGTAGTTCAGATATATGTTGATGATATAATCTTTGGAGCAACTACTGATAAGTTAAGTAAAGAATTTGCTAAACTAATGGGGAGTGAATTTGAAATGAGCATGATGGGTGAGCTTAATTTCTTTTTAGGCTTACAAATTAAACAAAATTCAAATGGAACTATGATCCATCAATAGAAGTATGTAAAAGAGTTGCTTAAAAGGTTTAAAATGGAAGATTCCAAAGAAATTGACACTCCTATTGCAACATCTACAAAGTTGGATATAGATGAACCTGGTTCATCTGTTGATCAGAATATGTATAGGGGAATGATTGGCTCATTGTTGTATATTAATGCTAGTAGACCTGACATTGTTTTCAGTGTAGGCCTTTGTGCAAGATTTCAGGCAAATCCAAAGGAGTCTCACTTTACTGCTGCCAAGAGAATTTTGAGATATCTAAAAGGCACTACTGATCTCTGTCTATAGTATCCAAAAGGTAGTAATTTCAATCTAGTAGGATATGATGATGCTGATTATGTAGGTTTTCTAGTGGATAGAAAGAGCACCTCAGGTATGACACACTTTCTTGGCTCATGTCTTGTGTCTTGGGCTACCAAAAAGCAAAATTCATTAGCCTTATCTACTGCTGAAGCTGCGTATGTTGTTGCTGCTTCATGTTGTGCTCAATTGTTGTGGATCAAACAACAATTAATGGACTTTGAAATTGATGTTGGTTATATCCCCATTTTTTGTGATAACACTAGTGCTATTAGTATGACCAAAAACCCGGTTCATCACAAGAGAACTAAGCACATAGATGTTAGGCATCACTTTTTGAGGTATAACTATGAAAAAGGGTTGATCACCGTGGCATTTTATGCTACTGACAAGCAAATACCTTACATCTTTACAAAAGCCCTAAGTAGAGATCACTTTGAAAGGAACAAGTTAGAATTAGGGATGATTAAGATCACCTAAAAGGACCAGTTCAGAATTCACAACGAAAAAAAAATTGAAAAAAAAAATTGTTTTTGGTTAGAAAATCTGAAACTGTGTATATAATTAGATTAATTTTTGCTCAGACTCATACTTTCAATAGTATACTCTTGTGCCATGTGTTAAAATGACTCATTAATCTCTAATGATATTTTCTCTATTTTGGCAAATTTAGACTTACACAAAAGAATTATCAGTGAAGAACCTGGTTCATCAAGATAACACGATATATTTTCTACACTATGCATAATTTGAAATAATAATATTTGGATCATGAACAGAATCCTACCTAAGTCCAAATTCCTTTTAAACTTATCCAATATAAGTAAACCAGTTCTGTTCAAAAGAATCCTAACCAAATTAAACCACCTAGATACTAGGGAAAGGCTCTACCGTCTCTTCAAAACTGACAATTCAGTTTGATTAGACTTCTAAAAGTCTGAAAACCCTACCGTTACCCATTAATTACCCCTCTTTAAATTGATCATCATCATCTCTGTCTTCATTCCAAAATTTTCAAGCCGTCGAAATACTCTCCATCTTCTCTCATCCTCCAAATTTCAATCCACCTCTATTTTTCTTCCAGAACCAATCATAGCAATGACTAACCCTTCTGAAAACCCCGGCACACCCCCACCATTCTCCTCATCTTCAACCATTCCTCAGCCTAAGAAAAGAAGAGTTAAGATATTTGCTCGCAAGACAGTGGTTGGGAGTGAATTATCAAAGAAATTAGACGCTCAATTGAAAGCTAGCCAAGCCCAAAACCCCCAGAACTCTGAAGAATCCTTCAACTCTGCTACTGAGGGGGAAGAAAATAGGTCTTCTGATTCAGAACAGGTAACCTCTGGTCAAAATACTACTACTGAAGTCATTTCTGAATTAGCTGAGAATCTAGAGAACAGGTTTATTCTGGTTGGATCTGTGGTTGATGTAGAATCTTCTGAGTCTAGAAGGATTGGTGGTAAAAATAAAAAAGAAAAAGAAAATGAGAGTGAGTGTGCTCGTAGTGAAGAAAGGGAAATGGATAAAAGAGTGGTTGATTCTTCACCTATTCCTGATACAGGTTTAATGGCTGTTTGTGGAGCAGAATCAGGTAAATTGGAAGAAAGTGTGAAGAAAACAGGGGGAAATGGGTTTGGAGAAGCCGCTGAAGGGCTGGTTAAACTTGGGCAAAATGTAGATGAACCCGGTTCATCAGTAGAAGAAACCCTCGCAGACCTATTGAAGAAAGTGAGTGAGAGCTACAACCCAAAGAAGAAGAGAACTTCTAAGGCTAAGATCCCTGGCACTGTTAGGGCTAACAAAAAAAGGGAGGCTGCTCCTTCTAATTCTGCTGAAAATCCTCCCACAAGAGGAAGATCCACAAGAAGCCAGCTAAAGCAGAATGAGTCAGATTTGCAAAAAGCCTTAGAAGAAAGCAAAAGAAAAGCGGTTACGAAAAGGAAAAAGAAGATGGCTGAGCTTGTTGAGGTTGTTGATGTTGATAAAATGGATCTGGTCTATCAAGATAAAGATGTGATTGAAGAAGTGGAGGTTCAGACTCCCAAACCCAATAAAGCCAAGACTTCCACTAAGAAGTCTATCTTTGTGTCAAAGTCTGCTGAACCATTCACCCTAGCAAAAATGACCTGGTCTACTGTGAAGACAAAATAAGTGAAAATTATTGAGGAAGAAGAATGAAGTGGAGAGGAGGAGGAAGATGATCCAGATACTGAGAAGGATAAGATGGCCAAGTTTGGCAAGAGGACAATTCTGAAAGGTAGACTCCTCAGGTATTTGGAGGAGGAAGGGATGGTGCTACTATTGGAGAAATTCGAATTGCAAGGCTGGAAGGACATGGTCCTTCAGATGGATGGCAGGTTGGCCAGGAGTGAAATTGTTGAATTCATGGCAAATGCTGCAGTGAAGGATAGACTGGTTACCAGCTTGGTGAAAGGGGTGCAAATCTCTTTCAACGTGAAGGTTGGGTGAAATTCTAGGTGTACCTGTTGAGGGGTACAATGACTACACAAAGATTAAGTGGCCAAGCCTAGAAAACCTTCCTACTATCCTGTCCATTACCAGAAAATTCAGTGACAATGAGGAGGAACTTGAGCCCAAGGTTATATACAAGAGTAAGATGAAGCCATCCCATAAGGTGTTGTTCAAATTTGTCAACAATTGTGTTCTGCCTAGGCAGGAAAGGAGGCGCATTGCCAACTTCATGGACTTGGTTCTGATGGAGTGTTTGGATAGTGGGAGGCAGATCAATTAGCCTGGATTTATAATCCAGCTTCTTGATAGGGTTATAAATGGCTCCAAGACTCATGCCATTCCCTATGGCTTCATTCTCATAGCTGTGCTTACACATTTTAAGGTGCCTCTGAAGAAGTGGGAGGTGGCTACAAGAAAAGATCACTTTGGGGCAAATACTCTGATTGCTTGTGACTATGAGGTCCATGCCACTCCTAATGAACCTGGTTCATCCAAGAAAGAACCAGTCAATAGCAAGGTCAGAGCCTTGGTGCAGGAGAGTGGGGCAAAGTATGCTGAGATTGAGAGGCTGAAGAAAAGGTTGGCGGAGGTGGAGAGTGAGAGAGATGCTCTTAGAACTGAGCTGGCAAGAGAAAAGGAGAAGAATGATGGCATTCTTCAAAATATACTGAAATTTCTGCAAGCCAAAAACCAAGCACCTAGTTCTTCCTAGCCTTAAGCTCATAGCCTAGTGTAGATCCTTCAATGACCTAGTTTGGGATGGTTTTTTTGTTTGCTCATATTTTCAGTATTTTTATTTCTTTTTATGCTTTATGGAAGAATCATATCAAGTATCAATGAAAAATGCTAGTTTTTGCTCTAACTGTTTGTTTATATTTCTTTGATGGTTAAAATTCTTAGCTTGATCAATGATGATTAATCCATGATTGCATTTGAAGTAGCCCCAATGGCCATGAGTAAGTTTTAAAATCTGGGTATCATAAATTTTTTATGCAACTTTTCGATAATGCCAAAAGGGAGAAAATTGTTGTGCTTTACACTTTAAACAGTGATGTTTATAACCTAATAAACCCGGTCCTTGATGATAAGTGATAAAAAGCAAAAATATTTCTAACATTGTATTGATGTTGAGCTAAGTTGAAACAGGGCCTAAGCTTATGAAAAGTACATAGTTTGTCATCATCAAAAAGGGGGAATTTGTTGGCCTAAGTGAATGTTAGTTTTGAAGATTGACAAAGGAAGCTCAGGCATGAACCAGGTCCATCCCTTGTATGCATAGACGAGCAGATTTGAGCATGTGGGATGCACGTGAAGGAGATAATCTTAACTTGATAAAACTGATATCTCCTGATCGAAAATGTTGCATAATTAATAAGGAGAAGGACTCCTTAATCAAAGAGAACACTATCCAAAATAAGGGAGGAGTTAGAAGTTGAGATCAATTAGAACTCTTCCACCAAGGAAGAGTAGCATTAGAACTCTAGTTATTTTCTACTCTACTAACTTTATAAATCGCAGGATGTTTTCATTCTGCAGGTATGCACAAAAGCAGAAGTTAAACGTGAATTGAGAGCACAATAGCAAGGCATTTTACAAGCAATTCGTGTGTGATTCAAGTGTGCAAACCTGAAGCTACATGAACCAGCTCCAAGTGTCTGTCTTTTATTCTAGTTCAATTGTAGTAGGTGTTTTCATATTGTACCTTTAAGCTTTATCTAGAGGCAATTGTAATAGGTACTCAGAGTATTCAAGTTAGAGTTAACTTGAAATTATCGCAGTAGTTAGAGGCTGGTTGCCACAACGGGATTAGAGTTAATCCTAGGTTTATAAAAGTATTTTGTAAATGCAGTTTTTGGCTCAGTGATTTACTGGAGAGTTTGGAAAAATCCTACTGAGAAGTAGGTCGTAGTTTTTTTTACCTTTTGAGCCAGGTGATTTCAACATAAAATACTTGTATTCTTTACTTTCTGCATTTACTATTTCAGCAATAGTAGGATAAGGAACACATAGAAGAACCCGATCTTTCTATAATCAGTTTAGGCGAAAAATTAAGTACCACACAAATCACTCCACTCTTGTGTTGTATTGAAGTTAAAAACATGACGAATACCCCTAACTTATGTACCACATTCGCCTCTATTCCACTAACTATAAATCTGTATCATATGGCATTCTTTTAAATGGAGTAGAAATATTCATCCTAAATAGGTTTATATATTCAGTTATAGCTAGCCACCCCTTTCACAATCGCACACGTGAAACTTGATCTCCAATTTCAATTGGACTGAGAAATTAGTCGAAGTCAAAAGTATGAAAGCTTCAGTCAATGACATCTTTCTCCTTTTTTTCCCCTCCATTTATTCTTCTTCGTCAAATCTCAAAACCACACGCTGCTTCTTACTACTTGCTTTACATTCAAGATCTACATATCTCGTCCTCTTCTTTTTTCTATTATGTTCTGGAAATACGATACAAAATGAGTTGGGAACTCTATTAATTTGTTAGTACTACGTACTATTCTTTTCCTGTAGTTTCTTTTCTTTATGTTGTCAAATACCAGTTGAGAAAGCAGAACAGAAACCAGGGAAAGTGTCCGAAGATCCCAAAGCCAATCTATTCTGTGGATGCGATTGACTATTCTGGGTTAAAATTTCTGTTAATTAATTAAATAATTGAAAGAAATTTTGTCCAAAAAAGTTAATCAATTAATCTTTGGTCGAAGTCGAAGTCGAAGCCGAGCCGAGCGAGCGACGACGACGACGACGACGCGAGGTTTACTTTCTTTCTAACCCATTTAACATCAAGAGAAGTGTTTTCTCAATATAAGCACATTCATTTTTCTTTCCACCACCAATGAGGGACACTTGCTCTTTTCAAAGCAAAATGGAGCTTTAAGAATGCACGAATGAGTGTGTGAATGGGGAATGGCTATAAGACAAAGGAATGCACGAACGAGTGTGTGATTTACATGCAAGGATTAATTGCATCTACATAAGTAGGTTTCCCTTTGAACTTTCAATAGTGAACTTATATCGGATATACTCGGTTAATCGGTAGATTTGATATCTTTGAACCGTCGAGCTTTGTTGTATACCTAGACAACATAAGTCACACAATATCACGACCCAAAATCTCACCCCAGGCATCGTGATGGCACCTAGTCTCTAAGACTAGGTAAGCCGATTTCAATTACCTTTTGAAGCCATTTTATTTTTGAAACTAACAGCGGAAATAATTACAATATACAACCTCCCAAAACTGGTAGTACTGAGTCACAAACTCTAACTGAATACATAGAATGATCACGAGCACCGAATATACAATACTATTTGATTACAAGTTAACAATACAATGAAATGAAAAGATTCCAAGGGACTGCGACGACCAAGCAGCTCTACCTTGAATCTTTACGATCCCACTTTAACTCTGCTCAAGTCAGATATCTCCAATACCTGACTCTGCACAAAAATGTGCAGAAGTGTAATATGAGTACTTCATGGTCGGTACCCAGTAAGTATCAAGACTAACCTCAATGGAGTAGAGATGAGGTACAGTCAAGACACTCACTAGTCTAATAACCTGTGCAATATAATATACAAAATAATAGAAAACAAATAATAATAAGGGCAGGATAAAACAACCAGTGATATGCACAACAGACAACAAGAATACCATAAATATCACTCAATAATTAATAAACACAATTTCACCCAATTAAATCAAGTCCTCCAAATAAATGTCTTTCACATATAATTCTTCCATATAACTCTCTTTCAAATATAATTTTCTCAAATAATTATTTTTCAAATATAATTCTTTCAATAAATCTTTTCAAATATAATTTTCTCAAATAAATATCTTTCAAATACAATTCTTTCATATAATACTTTCTAAGTAAAAATTCTTCCAAATAAATATTTTGAATATAATTCTTTTAATTAAAAAGTCATCATGTGACACCTCATTTCATAATCATAAAAATACGGTTCTCAGCCCATTTTTATATTTTCACGCCACCTCGTGCCCATAATTAAATCATCATATTTTCCAAGCACCTCGTGCCCTCATTTCATATCACAACTGCACGGACAATTCACGTGCCAATTATCATTATCATTTCATCACAAAACCTCATGCCCACATTTCATATGATAACTGCACGGACAATGCACGTGCCAAATATCCTCATTATTTACTCACGGCACATCGTGCTCACATTTCATTTTATAAACTGCCTGGCAATAACCACAGGCTCTCAATTTTAACATAAATCAGATTGTTATCAATTTACCAACAATAAGACAAATTGCACAAGGTATAAAAGTAAACACAAGAAAATCACAACATCGCATGAAAATTATCAATGCCACAACCCCACATCATCACATATCGTCCCTGATAATAGTCACCTATATCGCTCATATTGCCACCCTTATCACTCCTATAGCCACCCTTATCGCTCCTATAGCCACCCTTATCGCTCCGCCCAAACAATATTCCAACAAACACAACAACAGTGAAATGCCACCCTTATACCCACATAATATCAACGGTGAAATACCACCCTTATATCCTCAAAATAATAATTAACACAACACAATAATTTACACGGAAAATTATCATGGCAACATAACAAAATCAATTCATATCACAATTTGCTCAATGGCCACAACCAAATTCTAAAACTACAACCAAGTCAATTGATTTCACAACAAAGAGCCAGAAGCTCCACACAATGTATACAACACCCAAAAACGATCAATAGAGATAGAAATTACTCAACATAAAGCAAAGCCTTCATTAAATTCAAATTTTCAATAATTATATAAACACCTCTTCTTAGGCTCATTTAATTAATTATTTGAAGAGGAAAAAATCCATAAAGAAATTAAATTCCAATAATTATCAAACCAACAAATTCACGGAATTACATAAATAATCAAGTAACAATCACATCAAATTGTCATATAACAACATATTCAACAACAACAAGGATTTAGGCACGACAAATAGATGATTAAATATATACCAACAATTATCCAATTTATCACACAATATGCTCAAGACTTTAACTCAATAAAATTTACATATATAAGCTGAGTACGTACTCGTCACCTCGCGTACATGGCTTTTCACATTTCACAAATAGCACATAAAACTCAATGCCTAAGGGGTAATTCCCCCACTCGAGGTTAAGCAAGACACTTACCTTTTTGAAGTTAGGCCGATATTCCAAAATAGCCTTCTTGCTTGAATTGACCTCCTGACAGCTCAAATCTATCCAAATTAATTGTATAACTTCATTAAAATTCATTAAAAACAATTTCGGATAATAATACGTCGACTTAAAAATTTATTCCAAAATGTCAACAAAAGTCAACGCGGGACTCGCCCCTCGGAACCCGACATAATTTTCATGAAATCCGAACACCAATTCCGATACGAGTTCAAGCATACCAATTTTATCGAATTCCAATAACAACGCGACCTCCAAATCTTAAATTTTCGGTTTTGGAAGATTTTACAAAAATCTTGATTTTTCCTCCATTAAATCTGAATTAAATGATGGATTCAAAGACATAATCATGAAAATTAATCAAAGCTGGATAAGAATTACTTACCCCAAACACGCACGCAAGAATCTCTCCAAAAATTGCCTTCTACCGATCTCCCTATTAGATTTTGAGTTATGAACTCAAACCCCCATTTTTGGGACTTTTAATTCTGCCCAAATAGGCCTTCTTCGCGTTCGCGACCTCTGTCTCGCATTCGTGAAGGCCAAAAACTCGCGGCCTCAATTTCTTCTTCGCGTTCGCGTTAACAGCATTGCGTTCGCGAAGGCCTTCCATGCATATCATCGCTTTCGCGTTCAAGCTCTCACGTTCGCGATGCACTCAGGTCCTACTGCTTTGCATTCGCAATTGAAGCTTCGCGTTCGCGAAGGCTGATGACTCCAGGCCCAGTCCCCTCCTTCCTTCTACGCGTTCGCGACTGGCCCCTCGCGTTCGCGTAGGTTCTTCAGGCATACTTTCGCGTTCGCGAGCCCTCCTTCGCGTTCGCGAAGGCCAAATCCCAGCAGCCTCAAAACTCCTCTTCGCGTTCGCGTGACTCTCTTCGCGTTCGCGAAGAAGGAAGTCAGATACCAGATACAGCAGTTCCGAAACAACCCGAAATGATCTGAAACCACCCCGAAACACACCCGAGGCCTCCGGGACCTCAACCAAATACACCAACAAGTCCTAAAATATCATACGAACTTAGTCAAATTCTCAAATCACCTCAAACAATATCAAAACGATGAATCACACCCCAAATCAAAATCTATGAACTTTAAACTTTTAAATTCTATAACTTGTGCCGAAACACATTAAATCAATCCGGAATGACTTCAAATTTTGTACACGAGTCATAATTAACATTATGGACCTACTCCAACTTCCGAAATCAGATTCCGACCCCGATATCAAAAAGTCCACTTCCGGTCAAATTCTCCGAAAATTCGACTTTTGCCATTTCAAGCCTAAATTGGCTACAGACCTTAGATTCACAGTCCAGACATGCTCCTAAGTCCAAAATCACCCAACGGAGCTAACAGAACCGACGAAACTCCATTCCGGAGTCGTCTTCACACAGTTCTGACTACGGTCAAAATCCTAAGACTTAAGCTTCCGTCTTAGGGACTAAGTGTCCCAAATCACTCCGAATCATCCGTAAATCAAACTCGACCATACCCGCGGGTCATAATATATATTGCGAGGCTGCTTGAGACCTTAAGCCACTGAACGGGGCGTAAATTTTTAAAACGACAAGTCGGGTCGTTATATTCTCCACCTCTTAAACAAACATTCGTCCTCGAATGTTCTAAGAATTATTCTGAGGTTACAAAATTGATGATTTTACTTTTTCACATATACTCATAGTTGATTCCACGTCACCGCATTTGAGATAAGCCCGACAACATCATCTCATTTGAGATTATTTCTCTTATCCATATTTGTAAACTTTAAGATCAATTTCTTACACTCCAACATTTCAAAAGGTTTGATTTTTTTTTTCAACAACGCACGGCATTAGTCTCAACTGGCTATAGCAACCCGTGCCTACGCACACATCAATTTTCTTGATAGTGTTGAAGTACTTCGTAAATTTTCTAGGGTGTTACATTCTCCCTCGCTTAGGATCATTCGCCCTAAAAAACATAACATAACTTATATCTTCCTTTGCAAATCTCAATCCTCCAAATTTTACTAACTCCCAAATTTTTTAGAAATTTCGGTAGAGTCTCCCGTGTAATTGGGCCTATCCACCTGCCAGAGTAACACCAAAATAACTCCTAACAACACATCCACAACCCAACACAATACCACAAGGTATATATCAATAACACCAATCTTAGCATTACAAGCACTGCATTATCATAATGATATCAGGACGTGAAGTACATCATATGTATGCTCATCACCACATCTCTGGTCTTAAAAGTTGTTCATAATTAATTCCAACATCATCAATTAATCTCATATTAACCACCACCTCATTTCAAATTTTTCACAACACTTACAACAGAATGTGAGGCATGAAGACCTCATGATTACTTACTCGGATTAATAAGTCACATTTAACGCCACCTGGACACTCATCTCATAGGTTAAACCTCAATGTTTACAGCACCAAAATGGCTGAATATGCACAGAAAAATATACAAGAATTATCAAATAAGCCTAACAGGCATGACTCCCTGTTAATACTATTGTACAATTAAATTTCACAACAAGAAAATTTTAAACTCATAAATATTTCACGACAAGGACCTCGTCCTTACATAACTTTAATCGCGGTTTGCAGCCCGGTTTAAATATTTCACATCATGTAAAAATGCGAGGATCTCGTCCTGAACTCCGAATCACAAGTACGTTGCACATTGTGCCAATTGAAATTTTAAATTTCCTTTCTTTCTTCTTTTCAATATATTTCATAAATAATTTTCACAACATATAATGAACCCTCCTACCGGTAGGGCATATAATTCATAAATAAAAAAAATTGGAATCAATTATTCCGAAATACATTAAACCCACTGTAATGAATAATAAAAAAATTACTTTTGGGCTTATAGCCCTCAATGGTGTACCAAAAATAAAATGACAGATACGGGCTCACACCTTCAAATCTCCCAACAGGGATAACATATAAGTGGGTCACAAATTTACGAAACTCACCCATAAGTAGAGCATAATAGGAGGACTTACCTCAATATTTAGAACCGAATCAAATTAAGGAAAATATCCTTTTATAATAAAAATCAAGATCGTACCTATAACGACACCATCTAGTGTATTGGCCTCAGCCAAATCATAGTGATTAAATCAACGAGTCGGGCCTCCACCTCTTAGGCGCCCACTACCCACCTGGCCTCCACATCTAGCTGACTATACACGCGGAGTATTAACTGGAATAAAGCTTGTAGCTGGAGTGTTCTGATGAAATCCACCCCTCTCAAGTCTGGGACAATCTCTCATGATATGCCTAGTATCACCATACTCATAACAACCTCTCTGAGGTCGCGGCTGCTCGTACTGAGTCTGTGCCGGATAACCGGAATAACCACTGTAAGAATCTCGTGCCGGAGGTGCACTGTAAACTGGAGCACTCTGAGTAATCTGATGTGCGAACTGAGCTGACCGACTGCTCGAGCCTCTGCTATAATGGGTTCTAGCTGAAGAGTAAAATCCACTAAACCCTCCAGATCTTCGAGACCTTTTGGCCTCCTTAGACTCCCTTTCCTCGCCTAAAACACCCTCAATCTTCCTTGCAATCTCCACTATTTGTTGAAATGGAGTATCAGTTTGCAATTCTCGAGCCATGCATATTTTAATATCATAATCGATCCCCTCAATGAATCTGCGGACCCGTTCTCTGATTGTAAGAACTAAGATAGGTGTATGACGGGCTAACTCACTGAACCTGATAGCATATTCTGACACTGTCATAGTGCCCTGACGCAACCGTTTGAACTCTGCGTGCCACGCATCTTGGAGAGTCTGGGGAACAAACTCTTTCAAGAACATTTCCAAAAATTGAGCTCAAGTTGGTGGTGTTGCATTGGCCGGTCTACCTTCTTCATAGATTTGTCATCACCGATACGCTGCGCCTGACAGTTAAATGTAGTAAAGGAAACTCTGCTCACTTCCACAATACCCATGGTGCGGAGAATACAGTGACAATTTTTCATAAATCCTTGGGCATCCTCTGCAGCTGTGCCACTGAAAGTTGGAGGATCATATTTCTTAAACCTTTCAAGTCTCTTTTGTTCTTCTTCTGATGCCTTGGGCCTGACCACAGGCCGAACCGGAATAAATGGTTGTACTGGTACTACACCCGAAACCTGACCAACGTGATCCTGCTGCTCTGGAGTTATGGTAGGATTCTGAGTTACTCCCCCAATCTGCGAAATATTTGGTGCAACAAAGATCAATGCCACCGGAGTTAATGTACCAAACATACTCAGGAACTGTGCTAAGGTCTCCTAAAGTTTGGGGGTAACAGCTTCTAGTACCTGTCCCCCAACTGGAGCTACTAGTGGCTCCTCAACTGTTGTTCTGACAGGTGCTCTAGTCGCAGCACGTGCCCTTCCTCGACCTCTACCTCGGCCTCTACCTCTGCCCCGGCCTCTTGCATCCCTAGCAGTATGTGCGGATGCATGTTTAGCTAACCCAGTAGCACGTGTCCTCAACATCTGTGAGAGAATGGAGATATAAAGGTTCAAATTCCAAATTCAACAAATTTCACACGAAAGGAATGAAAGAAATGGAAATTTCCTAACAGTTCTGTAGCCTCTTGAAGATAAGTAGAGACATCTCCGTACCGATCCGCAAGACTCTACTAAACTCGTTCGTGACTCATAGAACCTATGAACCTAGAGCTCTGATACTAACTTGTCACGACCCAAACAATCCCACCACAAGCGTCGTGATGGCACCTAGTCTCTAAGACTAGGTAAGCCGATTTCAATTACCTTTTGAAGCCATTTTTTTTGAAACTAACAGCGGAAATAATTGTGATATGAATTGATTTTGAAACTAACAGCGGAAACTAACAGAATTTGTTTGTGGACATTGAGCAAATTGTGATATGAATTGATTTTGTTATGTTGCCGTGATAATTTTCCGTGTAAATTATTGTGTTGTGTTAATTATTATTTTGAGGATATAAGGGTGGTATTTCACCGTTGATATTATGTGGGTATAAGGGTGGCATTTCACTGTTGTTGTATTTGTTGGAATATTATTTGGGCGGAGCGATAAAGGTGGCTATAGGAGCGATAAGGATGGTTATATGAGTGATAAGGGTGGCAATAGGAGCGATAAAGGTGGCTATTATCAGGGACGATATGTGATGATGTGGGGTTGTGGCATTGATAATTTTCATGCGATGTTATGATTTTCTTGTGTTTACTTTTATACCTTGTGCAATTTGTCTTATTGTTGGTAAATTGATAACAATCTGATTTATGTTGAAATTAAGAGCCTGTGGTTATTGCCAGGAGGTTTATAAAATGAAATGTGAGCACGATGTGCCGTGAGTAAATAATGAGGATATTTGGCATGTGCATTGTCCGTGCAGTTGTGATATGAAATGTGGGCACGAGGTGTTGTGATGAAATGATAATGATAATTGGTACGTGAATTGTCCATGCAGTTGTGATATGAAATGAGGGCACGAGGTGCTTGGAAAATATGATGATTTAATTATGGGCACGAGGTGGCGTGGAAATATAAAAATGGGCTGAGACCCGTATTTTTATGATTATGAAATGAGGTGTCACATGGTGACTTTTTAATTGAAAGAATTATATTCAAAATATTTATTTGGAAGAATTTTTACTTAGAAAGTATTATATGAAAGAATTGTATTTGAAAGATATTTATTTGAGAAAATTATATTTGAAAAGATTTATTGAAAGAATTATATTTGAAAAATAATTATTTGAGAAAATTATATTTGAAAGAGAGTTATATGGAAGAATTATATGTGAAAGACATTTATTTGGAGGACTTGATTTAATTGGGTGAAATTGTGTTTATTAATTATTGAGTGATATTAATGGTATTCTTGTTGTCTGTTGTGCATATCACTGGTTGTTTTATCCTGCCCTTATTATTATTTGTTTCCTATTATTTTGTATATTATATTGCACAGGTTATTAGACTAGTGAGTGTCTTGACTGTACCTCATCTCTACTCCATTGAGGTTAGTCTTGATACTTACTGGGTACCGATCATGGCATACACATACTTCACTTCTGCACATTTTTGTGCAGAGCCAGGTATTGAAGATAACGGACTTGAGCAGAGTTAAAGCGGGATCGTAAAGATTCAAAGTAGAGCTGCTTGGTCGTCGCAGTCCCTTGGAGTCTTTTCATTTTATTGTACTGTTAACTTGTAATCAAACAGTATTGTATATTCGCCCCTCGTGATCATTCTATGTATTCAGTTAGAGTTTGTGACTCAGTACTACCAGTTTTGGGAGGTTGTATATTGTAATTATTTCCGCTGTTAGTTTCAAAAATAAAATGGCTTCAAAAGGTAATTGAAATCGGCTTACCTAGTCTTAGAGACTAGGTTCCATCACGATGCCTGGGGTGGGATTTTGGGTCGTGACATTGTGTGACTTATGTTGTCTAGGTATACAACAAAGCTCGACGGTTCAAAGATATCAAATCTACCGATTGACCGAGTATATCCGATATAAGTTTATTATTGAAAGTTCAAAGGGAAACCTACTTATGTAGATGCAATTAATCCTTGCATGTAAATCACACACTCGTTCGTGCATTCCTTTGTCTTATAGCCATTCCCCTTTGTCCTAAAACATCATACGAACTTAATCGAATTCTCAAATCACATCAAACAACATCAAAATGACGAATCGCACCCCAAATCAAAATCTATGAACTTTGAACTTTCAAATTCTATAACTTGTGCCGAAACACATCAAATCAATCCGGAATAACTTTAAATTTTGCACACAAGTCATAATTGACATTATGGACCTACTCCAGCTTCGGGAATCAGATTCCGACCCTGATATCAAAAGGTCCACTTCCGGTCCAATTCTCCAAAAATTCGACTTTCGCCATTTCAAGCCTAAATTGGCTACAGACCTCAAATTCACAGTCCGGACATGCTCCTAAGTCCAAAATCACCCAACGGAGCTAACGAAACCTACAAAACTCCATTCCGGTATCGTTTTCACATAGTTCTGACTACGGTCAAAATCCTAAGACTTAAGCTTACGTCTTAGGGACTAAATGTTCCAAATCACTCTGAATCATCCATAAATCAAACTCGACCATACACGTGGGTCATAATACATATTACGTGGCTGATCGAGTCCTTAAGCCACTGAACGGGGCATAAATTCTTAAAACGACAAGTCGGGTCGTTACACACAATCAACCCTTAACCATCTATGGTTCACACGGTTGTGTTCGTTTTAGCCATGAACACCGCCTGGTTTTATGAGTGCTTAGAGAATGGGCCTTTACTTTCCTTCCCCTTGAAGCGGCTTACACTTCACACTCAGATAGGTGATTTCCAAACGTGTAATCCTATAGACACAATATCTGGTCATTTCCTACAAGACTTAGCGAATCATTAAAAAGCTTTAAGTTTTATTGACTCATCAAAAATCCTTAATGCTTTACCCTGATTTTTGGACATTGTCTTCATCACAAGACTGGGTTGAGTTATTTGACAATGTTGAACCGTCATTCATAACTTTGTTTGATCTCTTTGAACCTAGCTCTTGGGATCTCCAGTCTGCTAGGTAGAGTTACCGCCATGATGACTTGTCCTAGGCCTTAATTCCATTCCCTTCGATGATCTTTCAACTGCCTCTCTAGATAGGCTTTTTGTAAGCGGATCTGACACGTTATCTCTTGACGGTACATAGTCAATAGTGATAACACCACTATAGAGTAGTTGTCTAGCGGTATTGTGTCTTCGTCGTATGTGACGAGATTTTCCGTTATACATAACACTCCCTATGCTGCCTATTGCCGCTTGACTATCACAATGTATACATATAGGTGCCAAAAGTTTAGGCCAAAATGGAATATCTTCCAAGAAATTTCGGAGTCATTCAGCTTCTTCAACGGCCTTATCTAAAGCTATGAATTCAGATTCCATTATAGAACGAGCGATGCAAGTTTGTTTGGATGATTTCCAAGACACTGCTACACCCCCAATTGTGAAAACATATCCACTCATGGATTTAACTTTAGATGATCCGGTGATCGAATTTGCATCACTATATCCCTCGATCACGGAGGGATATTTGTTATAATGCAAAGCATAATCTTGGGTATGTTTCAGATAGCCCAAAACCCGTTTCATTGCCATCCAATGTATTTCATTGGGATTACTTGTAAACCGACTCAGTTTACTAATAGCACATGTTATATCTGGTCGCGTACAATTCATGATATACATCAAACTTCTCAATACTCTTGCATAGTACAGTTGTGAGTTACTTTCACGTTCATTCTTTTTAAGTGCATAACTCACGTCAATTGGAGTCTTGACAATCTTGAAATCCAAATACTTGAACTTGTCAAGTAATTTTTCAATGTAGTGAGACTGTTATAATGCTAGACCTTGTGGAATCTTGTGAATTATGATTCCTAAGATTACATCAGCAATTCCTAAGTCTTTTATGTCGAATTTGCTAGCCAACATGCGCTTAGTGGCATTTATGTCTGCCATATTTTTGCTCATTATTAACATGTCATAAACATATAAAGAAACAATGACTTCATGACCTGGAGTGTTTTTAATGTATATACATTTGTCACACTCGTTGATTTTAAACCCACTTGCCAATATTGTTTGGTCAAATTTGGCATGCCATTGTTTGGGTGCTTGTTTAAGTCCATAAAACAATTTAACCAGTTTGCACACTTTCTTTTCTTTACCCTGAACCACAAAACCCTCAGGTTTCTCCATGTAAATCTCTTCCTCCAATTCTCCATTTAAGAAAGCTATTTTAACATCCATTTGATGGATTTCAAGACCATACACGGCCGCCAGTGCCACTAACACCCTAATAGATGTTATCCTCGTTACTGGCGAGTAAGTGTCAAAGTAATCAAGGCCTTCCTTTTGTCTACAACCTTTGACAACAAGTCTTTCCTTATATTTGTCAATAGTGCCATCAGCTTTTATTTTTCGTTTAAAGATCCATTTCGAACCTAAAGGCTTATTTCCTAGAGGAAGATCAACCAATTCCCATGTATGGTTATCCAAAATTGATTGAATCTCACTATTGACTGCCTCTTTCCAAAATGCTGAATCAGAAGATGACATAGCTGCTTTGAAAGTTTGAGGCTCATTTTCAAGCAAGAATGTCACAAAATCTAGTCCAAAGGAAGTAGATGTTCTTTGACGTTTGCTATGCCTTAGATATTTTTCACTTGGAGTATTTTCCTTTGGTTCTTCCCGTGGTCATTTAGGTCTTTCACTTAACGACTCGCATTCAGTTTTATACGGATAGATGCTTTCAAAGAACTCAACATTATATGATTCAATTACCGTATTAATATGAATTTCGGGATTATCAGATTTATGAACAAAAAACCGACATGCTTTACTGTTTGTAGCATATTTAATGAAAATACAATCCACAGTTTTTGGTCCGATTTTTACCCTATTGGGTAAAGGTACTTGTACCTTTGCTAGATACCCCCACACTTTGAAATATTTCAAGTTGGGTTTTCTTTCTTTCCATTTTTCATATGGAATAGATTGTGTTTTGCTGTGGAGTACTCTGTTGAGTATTCGGTTAGCTGTAAGGATAGCTTTTTCCCACAAACTCTCTGATAATCCGGAATTTATTAAAAAAGAATTCATCATTTCCTTTAATGTACGGCTTTTTCTTTTCACAATTCCATTGGATTGAGGTGTGTAGGGGGGCAGTAGTTTGATGGATAATTTCATATTCTGAACATATTACTGCAAATGGAGATTCATATTCTCCACCCCTATCACTTCTAATCATTTTGATCTTTTTATTCATTTGATTCTCTACTTCATTCTTATATTGTTTAAATGCTTCAATTGCTTCATCCTTACTATTAAGCAAATAAACATAACAATATCGAGTACAATCATTAATAAAAGTTATAAAATACTTTTTCTCACCTCGAGATGGTGTCAACTTCATATCATAAATGTCAGTATGAATTAAGTCTAGTGGATTTGAATTCCTTTCAACATACTTAATAGGATGTTTTACAAATTTAGATTCAACACATATTTGACATTTTGATTTATTACACTCGAATTTAGGCAATACTTCTAAATTAATTAACTTCCGTAAGGTTTTGTAATTGACATGTCCTAAAGGAATATGCCATAAATTATTTGACTCTAGTAAATAAGAAGAAGCTGAATTTTTTTGAGTTTTGAAAATGCCCTCTGTGAGGTAGCCCTTTCCAATATACATTTCATTCTTGCTTACAACAGCTTTGTCAGATACAAATACACATTTGAATCCATTCTTAACAAGTAAAAAAGTTGAAACTAAATTCTTCCTAATAGTAGGAACATGAAGAACGTTGTTGAGCGTTAACACCTTGCCGAAAGTCATATTCAAGAATATCTTCCAATAACCCTCAATCATGGTTGTTGCGGTATTTCTCATAGAAAGCTCTTCTTTTGGACCAGCAGTAGAGTAAGTCGCAAATGCTTTTTTGACAGCACATACATGTCGGGTGGCTCCAGAGTCAATCCACCACTCCTTCAGATTTCCAACTAGGTTGCATTCCAAAAGCATTGCACACAGATTATCAATGTCATCATTCTTCTCTACTATGTTAGCCTGTCCCTTTTTCTTATCCTTTTTCGGGAGACGACAATCAGGGGCTTTGGACCAGCTTTTCCGTAATTTTAGCAGTTGCCCTTGAATTATTTCTTGTTCTACTCCTTAGTCTGTTCAGAAGACCTCTTCCTCTTCTTACTTTTTGGAGAAGTTTCCTTAACGATATTAGCTCCCATAATCGTTGAATTTCCACGAGTCGGCTATTTTGTTGTCTTCCTCAATATTGAGATGAATCACAAGATCTTCCAACTTAATTTCTTTGTGCTTGTGATTCAGATAGTTTTTGAAATCTCTCCACGAAGGAGGCAGTTTTTCAATCATTGCAACCACTTGAAATGCTTCATTCACTACCATACCTTCAGCAATAAGGTCGTGAAAAATAAGTTAAAGCTCTTGAACATGGGTACCAACGATTTTGCTGTCTATCATTTTATAGTCTAGAAACTTGGCAACCACAAACTTTTTCAAGCATGCATCTTCAGTCTTGTACTTCTTCTCAAGTGCATCCCATAATTCTTTCGAAGTTTTCATAGCACTGTAGACATAGTACAAGTCATCCTCCAAAGCACTTAGGATGTATCCTTTGCAAAGAAAATTTGCCTGTTTCCACGCCTCAATAATTATAAATTTCTCGTTGTCTGGCATGTCCGCGGCAGGCACCGGAGGTTTTTCACTGGTGAATTTCTACATACCAAGTGTGGTAAGCCAGAAGAACATCCTTTGCTTCCATCCTTTGAAGTTGGCTCCAGAACATTTCGCTGGTTTCTCGGCCGGTGGCACAACAGTTCGGCTTGACGAGGCTATCGTTGTTGCCGCAACAGTCGCAGAAGGATTTTCATTATCAATTTCCATTTCTCACTATCAACAACATAAGATTTCAATTAATGGCAAGAAATAGTGCAGTAAATAGTACTGTAATTAATGTGAAACAACACGTTTAAAAAATAAAAACTGAAGTTTTTATATATTGTTTCACATAAAACGAGAAAGTTTTTATGTTCTTCAAATTGTTTCTGAATTTTAATACTCCGATGAAGTTTTTATATCTTCAAATCAGAATAGAAAAATTCAGAAGGAGTAGAAAACCACACATGTTTTAATCTCCAAAATCAAAATACAGATTATAATATAAAAATTAATTTTCTTAAGATTGTTAGTAAATCTGTATTACTATAATGAATAATGAAACAGTAAATTTTCTAGAAACAGAAAACAAAAATAGAAAGCTAGCAATAACAGAATGTTGAAATAATATCTGAAAATAATTTCGGAATAAATCGAGCCCACTGAATGCATAGTGTGTCCTTAAAAAAATTATTCCCTTCAAGTACCCGAGGTGCTGGAACATTATCCTCCTAGGATAGAACGATTTAACTCACCACTGTATTGGTACCTAAAACTCTGATAAACTTCGAACCACTCAATGGTTGTAAAATACATTGGAAAATTTTGTGTAGACGAAGAAGAAGAAGATGAAAAAATTTTCGTAAGGAAAGATTCTGGGATCAAGGCATATTTATAGCCAAAGCCGAAGACGAGCGAGCGAGCGAGCGACGTGGCGTGAGGTTTACTTTCTTTCCAACCCATTTAACACCAAGACAAGTGCTTTCTCAATATAAACATATTCACTTTTATTTTCACCACCAATGAGGGACACTTGCTCTTTCCAAAGCAAAAAGGAGCTCATTTTCCCTCCACTTTCTTCTCTCCATTTCACATTCACCAATCTTTTAATCCCAACACTCTAGCCGCTAGAATTTTCATTGGCAATGCATATATGTATATAAGATAAATTTCATCGGTCGAACCCGTAACTTAGTCTCTAGCTCTTCCTATGTTCCTATCTTGAAGGAAATGCTGTGACAGATTATCTGGTGAAAATGGATAGTCATGAGTCATGCACAGTGAAGAATGTTTTGACTTGAAGGGGAAAAAGGAAAGATCCAGCATGGAAGAATGTTTTGTTCAAATTTTAGAATACGGTCTTAGCAATATAGGGGTGTACCGTGTATATATGTCGGGTTGGTTCGGATTTTTTAAATGCTAAATCAAACCAACAAAGTCGGGTTTTTCAATCTCATTTTTTCTTAAGTTTTTCGATTTTTTTCGGATTTTCGATTTTTTTTCTCGGTAAAGTCTTTATAGCACAAAATATGTAAATTTTGTTTCAAATATTTCTTTAGTCTTAGTAAGATACAACTATATAATATATTTTCCAAGAAAATAGTACAATAATATGAAATAAGTCATAGCATTATAAAATATTTAATAACAAAGATAATAAAATTTCATAAAGCAAATATTACTAATTAATAAGCCATAATAAAAATTAACATAATAAAAAAAATACTATATAAGTCATACTAAAATAAGTATAGCTAATAAGTACTATTAATTACATAACTAAGCACGCACTAAAGAAAAAGATAATCTAAGGTATGCATTATGATTATAAACCAATGTAAAACTAAAATTAGATATCCAACACTATTGTCACGACCCAATTTCTTCTATAGGCCGTGAAGGCGCCCAACGTCGCTGCCAGGCAAGCCAACGGTTAACTAACTACGTGATTACTCTTTTTAATAAGTTTTCAAGTAATTAAATTCCATTTATTAAGAGATTTAAGAAGTAGAAAGTTTAATAAATAAAACGAAAGCAACTGAGTGCAATCATAGATAGATAGGTACTCTAAAACTATAAAGTATACTAGAATGTGTGCCAAGACCTGGTGTCACAAGTGTATGAGCACTAGTAGAATATACAAAACTCTAACTACTGTCTGAATTAAAATAGACAGAAAATAAGTACAAAAAAGGCTCTAGGTGCTGCAAAACAGCTCAGGAAGTAGCTCACCACTAGGCCTTAGGGTATCGGAGATGCGCACCGGTGTGACCGCCAGATGCACCTGTCTCAGATCCTGTACGGTTAGTGAAGAAGTGTAGCATGAGTACATAAACAACATGTACTAAAAAGTATCAAGTCTAACCTCGAAGAAGTAGTGATGAGGGGTCGATATCGACACTTACTATGAGCTAACAATAAAGAAATACAGAAGTTATAAATAAGCATGAGTTAGGTAAATAATAATAATAATAATAACTCAATAACAAGCAGGAAGTAAATAATTCTTTCACACATAGTAAGTCCCAAATTACTTTCTGTCTTATATAATTTTAGCCTCTCAAGCCATGAAAAGATGTCAAATATATAACTAAACTCCGAGTGTTATCACGCAAGATTATGCCGAGGTCGTACGGCCCGATCCAGAATAATGTGTACACTGCCGAGAGTCGAGCGGCATGAACCATAGATGCATCTATCTATTGCAGAGACGTTCTGCCAGCTCCACAAGAAGAGTTGATACTTTATAACAACCTATTTAAGAGCTAATACAAGGCTAATGTACAACAAAACACAATTCTTATTAACGGTCAAGTAACCCGCCAAAATTCAAGTAAGCAAAATTCGGTCTTTTACAATTACTCTATCAAGTTCCAATATAATTTAGGCACTTTAATTAACAAGTAGGGTGCAACATTACAAGTATTTCATGATTCTGGTCCTAAACTACCCGGACATAAGTATAGTTAGTAGCTACGCACGGACTCTCGTCACCTCGTGTGTATTTAACCCCCACAATTAGAAGCGATTAGCAATTTAAATCACCTATGGGGTGAATTCCCTCTTACAAGGTTAGACAATAGACTTACTTTGTCTCAAAACTCATTTTCCGGCCTCAAATTCACCCTAAAGTCTCAACTCGGTGCCGAACAATCCGAAACTAGTCGAATGTTGTAAAAATTAATTAATATATGCTCAAAAGTTAATGATTTAGCTATTAGATTAACTACCCAACCCAAATTGGAAGATTCTTAAAATTCACCCCTGGACCCACGTGCCCGGATTTCGAAAATATTCGAAGAAAGTTGTTACCCATAACCTCACAAACTCAAATATATAATTTTGACTCAATCCCACAACCATTTTCGTGGGTAAATCCCATTTTTATAAAACCCTAGGTTTATTCATCTAAACCCATAATTTTCATAAATTTACATCTTAAAATCTACCCATAATCTATGTATTTAACTTACATTGGATAGAAATTACTTACCTCCAATAGCTAGGTGGAAATCTCTCTCTAGGAAGCTCCAAAATCGCCCCAAGAAGTGAAATAAATGAACCAAAACTGACCTAAGTCCGAAATAAATGGACCTCACTGCCTCCAGGACTTTCGCATCTGCGGTCAATGGGCCGCATCTGTGGCATCACTTCTATGGAACCCGGTCCGCTTCTGCAGAAAGCATCAGGCCCATCCCTGGCCGCTTCTGTGGAGAGGAGACCACATCTGCGAGCACGCTTCTGCGGCTCGACTCTCGCTTCAATGGCTCTGGGCCTGGACGGCCCCTTCGCACCTGCGGCCCTTCCCTCGCAGAAGCGAGGCCGCTTCTGCAGAACCCTCACCACTTCTGCGGGCCACAACCAGCTTGCCTAGACTGCTTATGCGGCCAAGATCTCGCACCTGCGGGCTCGCATCTATGGCCAAATGCTCGCAGGTGCGAGCACACCAGAACTGGTGCACCATCAGCCCCTTACAAGTTCTAACTCAATCCGTGCATCACCCCGGATTGCACCCGAGGGCCCCAGGCCTCGTCCAAACATACCAACAAGTTTGAAATCATGAGACGGACTTGCTCGAACCTTCAGAATGTGGAAGACAACACTAAACTAAGAATCGCAACCCAAAACCAATAGGATCAACTTATGAACTTCAAATTCTTCCAACTTACACTTAGCGTGCCGATTCATACTTAAACTACTCGGAATCGCACCAAATTTTGTGTGCAAGACTTAAATCACCATACGGAACTATTCTCAGGCTCAAAATCATAAACAGACCTCGATAACAGCAAAACCTACTCCCAACCAAACTTAAAGAACTTTAAAACCTTCAATGCGCCAACTTTTAACTTTATGCGTAGAAATGCTCCCGGGTCATCCAAAACTTGATCCTGTAACGACCCGGGCGGTTGTTTTGAGTATTACAGTCCCATTCTCTCATTTACTACTCAATTTATGCCTTGCAATTAATTTATAACTTATCGGGTTAGTTGGTTCGGGTCCGGAAGGATTTCAGAGTGAAATGAGACACTTAGTCTTATAATTGAAAACTTAAGTTGGTAAAGTTGACCGGAGATTGACTTATGTGTAAACGACCTTGGAATTTAATTTTGATGATTCCAATAGCTCCGTATGCTGATTTTAGACTTAGGACGTGTCCGGAAAATTATTTGGAGGTCCGTAGTGGAATTAGGCTTGAAATGCCGAAAGTTGAATTTTTGGGAAGTTTGATCGGGGGTTTGACATTTTGATATCGAAGTCGGAATCTGATTATGGAAATTGTAATAGCTTTAATATATCATTTATGACTTGTGTGCAAAATATGAGGTCAATTGGACTCGATTCGATAGGTTTCGGCATCGAATGTAGAAGTTGGAAATTTCATAAGACTAAAGTTTCAAGTGAGTTCGCACGACCTAACTTAAAATAAGCATAAATCTCATGATACGAAGTATTATATGGTGTATTACCTATCAAAAGAAAGGTCTATGTGTTTAGTTTCCAACTTTTCAAACCGTTCGTCAATTGAACATTCATATAAGAAGTTATGACCAAATTACCAAAGGCTGGAAAAAATGTGATTCTGCGGTCAGATGTGCAACCGCAGAATCATTATGCGATCGAATAATTACACATTGAGCGATCGCATAATTACATATTGTGCGACTGCAAAATGGTCGTCGATATGCCCAGTGCAGCCCAATTTTCAGCACCGATTTTACAGTCCATTGTGCGATCCGCATACCCATTGTGCGACCGCATACCTTTTTTCGGAGGGATAATTTTTTTATTTTCATACTCCGACCCCATTTTGATAAATAGGTTTTGGGGCATATTTTGGGGCAATTATCTGATGATTTTAGAGAGAAGTGAGAGTGTTCTAGAGAGAGGAAGTAGATAAAGTGTCATGTTCATCAAATTCTTATCCAAGCCTTGAAATCCAATAAGAAATCCCTCAAGTTCTTCATCAAAGAGGTAAGGTTCTAACCCATAATCTTCCATTTCGAGTTTAGGTAATGATGGGTGATTAAGAGTATAATTCATGGGTGTAAGAGTATTATTTATACGTATCAATGAGGTTTATGGAAAGAGTGTTGAGTTCAAATGGGTAAAGATTGGGTTAAAAATGGTAAAAATCTTCAATGAATTTAATTGAAGATTTGAGGGTCGAGTTGATGTTGGAATTTGGTAAAATTTGTATGGTTAGACTCGTGGTTGAATGGAGATTTTGTAACTTTTGTCGGGTTCCGAGACGTGGCCCCCGCGGGCAATGTTTGAGCTAAAATTCGGATTTTATGAGAAATTAGTATTTTCTTATGGAATTAATTCCAATAAATTTTATTGACTGAATCGAATTAATTGTGGATAGATTCGAGGCGTTTGGAGGCCAATTCATGAGGCAACGACATATCAGAGTAAAGAATAACACGATGTGAGGTAAGTAACACTTCTAAACTTGGTTCTGAGGGTATGAATCCCCGAATTTGGTATGATATAAATTGTTGAAGGTGACTCACACGATAGGTAACGAACATGTAGACGTGCACCATAGAAATTGTGTCTTGAATAAATCTCGTGAAGTTGTAAAATTTAAGATTCATGTTATTATCTGAACATGTGGCACGTGTTAGAAGAATTGAGCCGAGGCTTGTGATAAATATCGTGTTTAGTCTACGTGCCAATATTTTAGGACCCATGGGGTCGTGTTGTCGTTGAATTAATTGTTCAAAACAAATATACATTTCACACTTAGTAATAATTGTCCATTGTGAGGATATTTATGGGATTGAGTTGCAACACAGTAGGCCATAATGGCTTCATACATCATTATTATATGGATCGAAGTTGCCCGCCTGCAGCAGGCCTTATTGGCTTTACTATTTTATGGATCGAGGCTGCCCGCCTGCAGCAGGCCTTATAGGCTTTGTTATTATACGGATCGGTACTTCCCGCGTGTAGTAGGCCATATTGGCTTTGTATTACGCTTGGGCTGAAGGAGCCCCTCCGGAGTCTGTACGCACCCCCAGTGAGCGTAGATGATCATCGATATTCAGGGGACTTCCCAGGGCATGGACTTGCCTTACTTACTGCTTATATATATATATATATATATATATATATATATATATATATATATATATATATATATATATATATATATATATATATATATATATATTTGGGGATGGATTTTCCCAGGGCATGGACTTGCCTTACTTATTTGTGTTGTAATGAGTTATCTGGACATGGATCTTGTCATTATCATTTATATATAGGGATAAATTATCCCAGGGCTTGATTGGCCTTATACGGTACTGAGTGACTGACTGTTAGTCGATGTGTATTTATATACGGGTTGGAACACCCCTGGGCTGGATTGGTCATAAACGGTACCGAGTGACCGGATAATTTATGACTAGTATTTACATGAGGTTTTTCTACTAAGATGTCATATTCCTCATATCATGCAGTATTGATCTATTTCACTTGTACTGAGTTTAACTGTTGAACTTGAAAGCATGCCTACATTTCTGTACCATTACTTTTATTGGACTGTACCTGTGGAGCTCATCATTTCTTTCAGCCCAGAGGTTAGTCTTGTTACTTATTGAGTTAGTTGTACTCATACTATACTCTGCACCTCGTGTGCAGATCCAGGTGCTTTCGGACACGGAGATAGTTAGATTTCAGAGGACTATCAGTTGGAGACTATCAAGGTAGCTGCTTGGCGTCCGCTAACCTTATCTCTATTTCCTTCAGTTATTGTACTGTTCTATATTTTTAGACAGTGGTTTTTATCAGTCAATCATTGTACTCATATTAGATGCTCATGTACTCAGTGATACCGGGTTTTGGGATTGTTATATTTTAAATTGTGAGATTTCTTTCGCTGAATTTAATTGTTTGTTTTCAAATTTAAAAGATATGGTGGATTATTGAGATTTTCGGCTTTCCTAGTATTGAGATAGGTGCCATCAAGACAGGTGAGATTTTGGGTCGTGACAAGTTGGTATCAGATCTTTAGGTGACATAGGTCTCACGAGTCATGAGCAGGTTTAGTAGAGCCTTGAGATTAGTATGGAGACGTCTGTACTTATCTTCAAGAGGCTGCCAAAACCTTAGGAAAATTTCACTTTCTTGTATTCTATCGTGCAGAATTGATTCAGCTTGAAACATAACTCTTTGAATTCCTTCCATGCATTCGTATGCGCACATGAGCGCTCGGTATCAGTTGTGCATCACCGGTTTGTGATTCTGTGAACGAGGTTTAAGATGTGTATTCTGTGTTTTGGTGATGGGCCAGTCTGGAGGAATTGAGGCCAGGTTTAGACTGTAACTTAGGCTCGGTAGCTTCAGTTGTTACATGTACATTTGGACTCATATGTCTGGTAATGTCCTTACGAGTGGAATTTATGGCTCGATGAGCGGTGTAATGGCTGTGTGATGAGTATGATGTGACTGCGGGATGTGTTAAGACGATTTGAATGTGACGAGAAGTGTTTCCTTGAAATGTAAAGGAAGGCCATTGGGTGATTTATTTTCGTTTGATGTGACGTACAATCTCGAGTGTGAATGTTTTGAAAGATTCTTCAAGTTGTTAAATTTTGGGGCAAATTAAATTCTTGTGTGTGGTTAATGAGTTTGGACTCAAAAAGATTAAGTGATTTTATAGTAATTGTGGTTGCGAAAGGGTATAACAAGAAGCCAATTTGAGACTAAGAAAGTGGGTTATCTCCTGCGGAGTAATTTATGTAAGTGTGTTCCTTATGATGTGAATAGAGAGTTTCTTTTCTGCCAGCGGGGTGTATGTGTTGAGACTTGAATTTGAATCTAGTTGAGAATGTTGACTTGAGTGTTAAGAGAATGAATGCGAGATTAGCGGATGATTGAGGTATTTTATAGTTGGTATGTCTTGAGCTTGAGAAGATTTTTCGTTGAACTGACTGCGGTATTAAGGCAGTAATAAAGTATGGGTATTGTGAGTTATCAAGTATTTTAATCTATGACTTTGAGCCAAGTGGGGGAGCCTACTATTGACAATTCAATTCATGGTTATGTGTCAAATTCTTTGTTTTGGTCTGAAGTATACTTGGGAATCAATGATGACTTGTAGAGGTGGAGTTCGAGAATGACTCGAGTAAGGAATTTTCTGGATACGGTTTATATTATGCTTTATGAGTATATGAAAATCGTGGGATGGGTGAGTTGCTATTTGTGAATGATGTAGTGCGCACGGAGTATGAATTTGATAGGTGGTATTAAAGTAGAGTTACTTCTTTGAGTATTGTTGTGCTAATGGGGCACGCGTCTTTTGGCTCATTTGGGCAGTGTAATGTGGATTTGAACAAAGGGGGTGACTCTCGGGAAAGTTCTAATGGATTCGAGATTAATATGTAACAATTGAGAATTTTTGGCGGATTTGTTTATGGCTAAAATCTGAGATTTAAGTTGGATGGTGTCGAGACTTGTGTGGCATTTTTATATATCATTATGGATTTTATATTTCGGTATCAGAAAGGTGAATGAAACGGCCTTAGACTCAAATAAGGTATTTTCAAAGTGGGTGTTTCGGTTGTGGTGATTCTTTTTGAACTTACAATACGGTCCTTTACTTTGAGACATTTTCCATTTTGGGTACAAGGTTGTGCAATTGTGGATTGAGTTGTATTGGTGTGGCATGTCAATGGGGTAGTTGTGCTTAATAATATAAGGTCACTGGACCTAGAACGAGTACTATCAGGTTTGATTACGGTATATCCAGGAGTATAATATTGAAACGGCTTAGAAAGTGATTATGGTTCTGGTTGGGGCGAGAGAGCTCCATGGCTAGTTGATCTGATGAGTGGTTATGAGTTTTTGATTGTTTCTTTCATCATTGGAAGTGTACGAAAGTTTTTGGAACGAGGTTTGGCTTGATATGAGGTTTTATACTAGTACTTGGTTGGTTTGGAGTAGTTACTATGATCAGGAATGGTGCTACGAGAGAGCGAGTTGTGTAATATGCTGGGTGATTATACTTGTGATTATAGTTATAGCTCGATGCATCTTGTTCAGACTCATACAGTGTGTAAATGTAAGATTCGTGTCTTGAAAAGAAATTCTGAAGGTTGGGAATTGAATTCCAAGGTTTTTGGGCTAAGGTTAAATTAAGGATTTTCAGTTGTATTATGTTGTCAGGCCTATGTGGAATAGTGTGACATGGGATCATCCCGGGTACGTGCGTGATAAGATAGAATAGTGATTTGGTGACTTGGAAACAACTCTTGGCACGTTCGACGACGATTGTATGTTTAAGTGGGGGTGAATGTAGCGACTCGACCGGTTGTTTTGAGTATTACGGCCCCATTTCCCCATTTACTGCTCAATTTACGCCTTGCAATTAATTTATGACTTATCGGGTTAGTTGGTTCGGGTCCGGAAGGATTTCAGAGTGAAATGAGACACTTAGTCTTATAATTGAAAACTTAAGTAGGAAAAATTGACCGGAGATTGACTTATGTGTAAACGACCTCAGAATTTAATTTTGATGATTCCAATAGCTCCGTATGGTGATTTTGGACTTAGGAGCATGTCCGGAAAATTATTTGGAGGTCCGTAGTGAAATTAGGCTTGAAATGCCAAAAGTTAAATTTTTGGGAAGTGTGACCGGGGGGTTGACTTTTAATATCGAAGTCGGAATCTGATTCTTGAAATTGGAATAGATTCATTATGTCATTTATGACTTGTGTGCAAAATTTGAGGTCAACCGAACTCGATTCGATAGGTTTCGGCATCGAATGTAGAAGTTGGAAATTTCATAAGACTAAAGTTTCAAGTGAGTTCGCACAAGACCTAACTTAAAATGAGCATAACTCTCATGATACGAAGTGTTATATGGTGCATTACCTATCAAAAGAAAGGTCTATGTATCTAGTTTCCAATGCTTCAAACAGTTCATCAATTGGACATTCCTACAAGACGTTATGACCAAATTACCAAAAGCCGGAAAAAATATTATTCTGCGGTCAGATGTGCGACCGCAGAATCATTATGCGATCACATAATTACACATTGTGCAACCGCAAAATAGTCACCGATATGCCCAGCGCAGCCCAGTTTTCGGCACTGATTTTGCGGTCCATTGTGCGATCCGCATACTCATTGCGCGACCGCATACCTATTTTCAGAGGGATAATTTTTCTATTTTCATAACCCGACCCCATTTTGATAAATAGGTTTTGGGGCATATTTTGGGGCAATTATCTGATGATTTTAGAGAGAAGTGAGAGTGTTCTAGAGAGAGGAAGTAGATAAAGTATCTTGTTCATCAAATTCTTATCCAAGCCTTGAAATCCAACAAGAAATCCCTCAAGTTCTTCGTCAAAGAGGTAAGGTTCTAACCCATAATCTTCAATTTCGAGTTTGGGTAATGATGGGTGATTAAGAGTATGATTCATGGTTGTAAGAGTATTATTTATACGTATCAATAAGGTTTATAAAAAGAGTGTTGAGTTCAAATGGGTAAAGATTGGGTTGAAAATGGTAAAAATCTTCAATAACTTCAATTGAAGATTTGAGGGTCGAGTTGATGTCGGAATTTAGTAAAATTTATATGGTTAGACTCGTGGTTGAATGGGCTTCCAGATTTTATAACTTTTGTGGGTTCTGAGACGTGGGTCTCACAGGCAATTTTTGAGCTAAATTTCGGATTTTATGGGAAATTAGTATTTTCTTATGGAATTAATTCCAATAAATTTTATTGACTGAATTGAATTAATTGTGGATAGATTCGAGGCGTTTGGAGGCCAATTCACGAGGCAACGACATAGCATAGTAAATAATTACACGGTTTGAGGTAAGTAACACTTCTAAACTTGGTTCTGAGGGTATGAATCCCCGAATTTGGTATGATATAAATTGTTGAAGGTGACGAACACGATAGGTGACGAACATGTAGACGTGCACCACAGAAATTGTGTCTTGAATAAATCCTGTGAAGTTATAAAATTTAAGAATCATGTTATTATCTGAACATATAGCACGTGTTAGAGGAATTGAGTCGAGGCTTGTGATAAATATCGTGTTTAGGCCACGTGCCAATATTTTAGGACCTATGGGGTCGTGTTGTCGTTGAATTAATTATTCAAAAAAAATATAAATTTCACACTTAGTAATAATTGTCCATTGTGAGGATATTTATAGGATTGAGCTGCACAACATAGTAGGCCATAATAGCTTTATACATCATTATTATATGGATCGGGGCTGCCCGCCTGCAGCAGGCCTTATTATTATACAGATCGAGACTACCCGCCTGCAGTAGGCCATATTGGCTTTATATCATGCTTGGGCTGAAGGAGCCCCTCCGAGAGTCTGCACACACCCACAGTGAGCGCGGTCGACTTATAGCGCTTGGGCTGAAGGAGCCCCTCCGGAGTCTGTACACACCCCAGTGAGCGTAGATGATCATCGATATTCGGGATGGACTTTCCAGGGCATGGACTTGCCTTACTTACTGCTCATATATATATTTACCAGGGCATGGACTTGCCTTACTTACTGCTTATATATATATATTTGGGATGGATTTTCCTAGGGCATGGACTTGCCTTACTTATTTGTATTGTAATGAGTTATCTGGATATGAACCAAGTGCTTATTATTTATATTTGGGGATAAATTATCCCAGGGCTGGATTGGCCTTATACGGTACTGAGTGACTGACTGTTAGTCGATGTGTATTTATATACGGGTTGGAACACCCCTGGGCTGGATTGGCCATAAACGGTACCGAGTGACTGGATAATTTATGACCAGTATTTACATGAGGTCTTTTCTACTGAGATGTCATATTCCTCGTATCATGCAGTATTGATCTATTTCACTTGTACTGAGTTTAACTGTTGAACTTGAAAGCATGCCTACATTTCTGTACCATTACTTTTACTAGACTGTACCTGCGGAGCTCATCATTTCTTTCAGCCTAGAGGTTAGTCTTGTTACTTATTGAGTTAGTTTTACTCATACTATACTCTACACCTCGTATGGAGATCCAGGTGCTTTCGGACACAGAGATAGTTGGATTTCAGAGTACTATCAGTTGGAGACTATCAATGTAGCTGTTTGGCGTCCGCTGACCTTGTCTCTTTTTCCTTCAGTTATTGTATTGTTCTATATTTTCAGACAGTGATTTTTATCAGTCAATCATTATACTCATATTAGATGCTCATGTACTCAGTGACACCGGGTTTTGAAGTGTTATATTTGAAATTGTGAGATTTCTTCCGCTGAATTTAATTATTTATTTTCAAACTTAAAAGATATGGTGGATTATTGAGAGTTTCGGCTTGCCTAGTATTGAGATAGGCGTCATCACGACATGTGAGATTTTGGATCGTAACAGATCCGAACATACGCCCAAGTCCTAAATCATCATACGAACCGATTGGGACCATCAAATCCCGGTTCCGGGGGGTCGTTTACTAGAAATATTGACCTAAGTCAAACTTATCCCTTCGAAGCCAATACTAAGGAACTAAGTGTTTCTATTTCAACCCGAACCCTTCCAAATCCCGAACTAACCATCCCCACAAGTTATAAAATAGTAAAAGTACATACGGAGAGTCTTATTTAGGGGAACGGGGATCTAAAAAGCAAAACGACTGGTCGGGTCGTTACATCTACCATCATTCCTGGTGTTGAATTGAATTTCTTTTGTTAGCATTAGTATTGATTTGAACTTTGTTTGAGTAACTATATTTATGAGCTATAAAATTTATTTACCATTCATGAATGTTATGTTCAAACTTGAAATAATACGTTAAAAGATAAAAATATAAAGAGTTTAAGAAATATTGATAAATTACATTACAATAAATATTTATTCGTATAAAATATTTTAAAAATTATATAAATGTATTACCGGGTTGGTTAGATTTCGGTTTGACTTTTTTAGTTAAACCCAAACCAAACCAATTATGGTCGGATTTTGTTTCCAATACCAAACCAAATCAATACACACCACAATCGAATTTTTTTTCGATTTGACTCAAATTATACGGTTTATCAGTTTTCTTTATACACTCTAGTATCTGATTCGAAAAACCAATTTGATTCCGGACATGAAATTTTAGGATGATTCTTTGGAGATTTATCAAGAAGTTGACTAAAAAATAGAAGTACTACCTATTATATGTACAAATATAACCGGCATAAGATACACGTATAGCTATAACAAACTAGATATCAAACACATCGTCAGGTGACTTATTTATAAAACCATAGTACTTGGGAGTTCCTAAAGGCTGAACGTTAGCTAGTGGTCTAATTAAAGTGTTTTTATTGTGTTAATTAACTGTATTCTCTGAAACCTGAAAACAACAACACAACCAAGAATCACTATATTGAATCATACATTATACCCAGAAAATGACTTTAAACGTTTACTTGGGTACCTATACATATCTTATGTTGCAATTCCCTTAATTGTCCATAAACATTTACATGAATCAAAGAACTCAACAACTTATACGTTACCTGGACCAGATGCACCTTACCCGATTAACACCTGCGGTGACATCAACGTAACATGAATACTCTCAGTCATCAGCATTTTCAAATTGACTAACTTAGCTTAGACAATTATCCTTTTAATTTTCTGTTGTTCTTTCTTTTGGGGGGGTTGGGTGGATTTTAATTTAACTACTTCAAATCAGAGAGCCTGGTATCAAAGGTAATATGGCACCATATGTTAATGAAAAACTAATAGAGATTGGTAATTACCACTATTATTTGTCAGCAAAATATTGAAAAAAACTTAGCTTCGCAAATTGAAAGAGGAGATTTTTTTAGGGAGGGGAAGGGGGATTATTAATGAAAAAATGCTGCCTGAAAGAATGAAAGATCTCCAAATATATGTGAGATCCAAAAATGAAAATCGATTGAGATACTTATCCAATGTTGTTATCGGCACGGGCACATGATTGATGTATGATAACTCAATTAATTGAATGCGTTGCTGCACTTCGGCTAGTGATAAACTTAATTAACCGTCCACCATATAACAAATATTGAGAAATAGAAATGAATGATTAATTCGGTATCAACCACAAGAAATCAAAAGAGAAACATATATAGTTTAAATGCATATTATATTCAATGCAGATCTCATATAATTCTATTTTCTTCCGAACGTATTTCCTTACCACGTTTATGTTCTTGACCAAAACAAAAGAAAAAAGGATCATATACATACGTTTTGTATTAGGATTTCAAGGACTTTGAACTTGAAAATGATCATTTGCAACACGAAATTGTAACTGACTGCTACTAACTTCTGCAATATTATGATTTGTCACTCCATCTCTTTTGAAAAAATTATGCGAATATGCGATTAACGAAGTTTGATTTTGCCATTTTTAAATATTTGTTAATAAAGTCGAAGAGTCAGTCAGAATTCAGGAAGATTGAAAAATTACAACAAGTTGATCCCTTTTCATGAGGTGTTTGTCTTCTATAAACAGGTGATTTACTCAACTTATTCTCATGCAAAACTATGGAGTATATTATTTCAGAAATTACTTGTTTAGTACTTATAAATACCCGTCCGTTCGTTTTGAGTATTACAATCATGTTTCCACATTTACTGCTCGATTTATGCTTTACGGTTGTTATGTGACTCACCGGGGTGATTGGTTCGGGTCCGGTGAGGTTTTGGAATGAATTGGAACACTTAGTTTCAAGGTTTAAAGCTTAAGTTAAAATAGTGACCGGATGTCGACTTATGTGTAAACGACCCCGGAATGGAGTTTTGATGATTCCAATAGCTCCGTATGGTGATTTTAGACTTATGAGTATGTCAGAAAAATTATTTGGAAGTCCGTAGTAGAATTTGGCTTGAAATGGAGAAAATTAAATTTTTGAAAAGTTTGACCGGGGAGTTGACTTTTTGATATCGGGGTCGGAATTCAGTTCTGAAAATTTTTATAACTCCGTTATATCATTTATGACTTGTGTGCAAAATTTGAGGTTAATCGGAATTGAATTGATAGGTTTCGGCATCGAATGTAGAAGTTGAAATTCGTTAGTTTTCGTTAAGCTTGAATTGGAATGTGATTTGTGATTTTAGCGTTGTTTGACGTGATTTGAAGCTTCGACTAAGCTCGTATGATGTTTTAGGATATGTTGGTGTATTTAGTTAAGGTCCCGAGGGTCTCAGTGAGTTTCAGATGGCTAACGGATCAAATTTGGACATAGAAGAAATCTGAAAATTTTCTGTCTTCTAGAGTGATCGCACCTGCGAGAAATTGGCCGCAGGTGCGATGACGCAGATACGGCTCAGTGGGCGCAGAAGCGACTTCTGCAAAAGTGAGAAATTGGGCGTAGAAGAGCAGATTTGGGCGTAGATTCGGCGTATTGCGCAAGTGCGACGGATTTTCCGCACCTGCAGTTTGCGCAGATGCGGTTGGCCTGTCGCAGAAGCGGAGATTTAGCCGCAGGTGCGAAAGCTCTGGGCAGTATACAAAACAGAGGAGTTCCGATATTTTTGTCATTTTTGACATTTTGAGCTCTAGTTTTGGCGATTTTTGAGCAAGAAATGACGGGGAATCTTGAGGTAAGTCACCTGTGATCATTTTTACTCCATAACATTGAACTATCATCGAATAATCCGATTAGATTACATGTTTTTGAGGTGTAAATCGAAAAATTGAACTTAGGGATGTGGAAATAAGATTTGATGATTTGGAGGTTGAGTTAATGTCGGAAATTGGTAAATTTTGTACGGTTAGACTTGTGGTTGAACGGGCGTTCATATTTTGTAACTTTTGTCGGGTTCCGAGACGTGCGATGTTTGAGTTAAATTTCGGATTTTGTTGGAAAATTAGTATATTTTTATGAAATTAATTCTAATAAATTTTTATTGACTGAATCGAATAATTTGTGGCTAGATTCGAGGCGTTTGGAGATCAATTCACGAGGAAAGGGCCTAGCAGAGTAATAATTACACGATTTGAGGTAAGTAACACTTCTAAACTTGGTTTGAGGGTATGAATCCTTTAATTGGTGTTATATAAAATGTTTGGAGGTGACGAACACGATAGTTGACGAGCGTGTGGACATGCACCATTGAAATTGTGACTTGAATAAATTCTGTGAAGTTGTAAAAATTAAAGAATCATGTTATTATCTGAACATTTCCCACGTGATAAAGAAATTGAGTTGAGGCTCTTATTAAAGATCATGTTTGGGCTACGCGCCAATATTTTGTGACTCATGGGGTCGGGTTGCTGTTGAATTAATTGTTTCAAAAAAAATATACATTTCACACTCAGTCATATTCATCCATTGTGAGGATATTTATGGGATTGAGTTGCGCGCCGCAGCAGGCCATAATGACTTTATACATTATTATTATATGGATCGGGGTTGCCCGCCTGCAGCATGCCTTATAGGCTTTACTATTTTATGGATTGGGGTTGCCCTCCTGCAGCAGGCCTTGCAGGCTTTATTATTATACTGATCGGGACTGCCCGCCTGCAGTAGACCATATTGGCTTTATATTACGCTTGGGCTGAAGGAGCCCCTCTGGAGTCTGTACACACTCCTAGTGAGCGTACATGATTATATATATTCGGGATGGATTTTCCCAGGGCATGAACTTTCCTTACTTATTTATATTCTGATGAATTTACCTGGACATGGATCTTGTCCGTATCATTTACATTTGGGATAAAATTTTCGGGGCTGGATTGGCCTTATACGGTACTGAGTGACTGACTGTCAGTCGATATGTGTGTGTGTGTGTGTGTGTGTGTGTATATATATATATATACTGGATTGGCCATACACAGTACCGAGTGACCGAATAATTTGTGACCAATATTTACATAAGGTCTTTCTACTGAGATGTCATATTCCCCATATCATGCAGTATTGATCTATTTCATTTGTACTGAGTTTAACTGTTGAACTTGAAAGCATGCCTACATTTTTTTTTACCATTATTTATACTAGACTGTACCTGTGGAGCTCGTCACTACTTTCAGCCCAGAGGTTAGTCTTGTTACTTATTGAGTCAGTTGTACTCATACTACACTCTGCACCTCGTGTGCAGATCCAGGTGGTCCCGGATACGGCGACTGCTAGATTTCGAAGTTAATTATGTTGGAGACTATCAAGGTAGCTGATTGAAGTCCGCAGACTTGATTCCCTTTGTGTTTAATTATTGTACTGTTCTATATTTTCAGACAGTGATTTTATCGGTCAGACTTTGTATTCATATTAAATGCTCATGTACTCAGTGACACCAGGTTTTGGGAGTGTTATATCTGTATTTGTGAGATTTCTTCCGCTGAATTTAATTATTTTATTTTCAAACTTAAAAAATATGGTAGTTTATTGAGATTGTCGGTTTGACTAATTTTGAGATAGGCGCCATCACGACATGTGAGATTTTGGATCGTCACCGTACTCATAATCGATGTCTATCCATTAGCAAAGTTAATATAAATAACGATATCTCGCTTTCATGATTCGATTTAAGCAGTAAAAAGATAACCGTTTCAAACTTTAATTAATTGCATGACTAAGGATGGGCAGTCAAATATAATGAAACTCTTTTTTCCGTTTCAAATAAGAAAAGGACATCTAAGATCTAAGGTCAACCCTAACTTTTGTCAGTAACCTCCTAAATGATGTCCATCATTTTCGGGGTAAAAGATTGTGTCCAACTTAGACACGTCGTAACCACATTATTAAACATTTAAATTGAAACATATTTATTTATTCCATTTTACAACAAAAAATATAATGTTATTTCGTATATTTCTTATGGGTGACAATTTGTTTTATATTTGCGTAACTTGTCCACCTCGTTAAAACCTTACGGGCTGATTAATGATGTATTATTTAAGATTAATGATAGTTGTAACCCAAATTAAGACCTAAATAATCGGGGTAACTTATTTTGGTTCAAGCAAAAATTTAGACAAATTGGACAATCACTTGCTCACTAGCTATGTTTACTACAACACATTCAAATTTCATCAAATTTCGCTACTTAACACTCATAATAATATTGCAAAGGAAAAATGGTCAAACTGTTGTTTGTATTATTTAAAATTGAGTAAATTTGTTTTTCAGTAGACTGTTGGTCCAATGTTACACTGCTATTAGGAAAAAAATTTCTTATTTTACCCTTGTTCTTGACGGAATTCCACCTTAATTGTTGATCATAATAAAAAGCTATGGAGTGAATTTTAATCTTTTCTTAAATTTTTTTGAACATGTACAATTCACTCATTTAAGTGGATAAAGGACTAACATGTTGGAAAAAAAGACAAGGATATCAACATACCAGAACTGCAACAAATAACAAACTTAAGGAAAAAATTCAAACGACGCAAATACAATTTTAGTAAGAAATTTAAACCAAGAGTAGATGTAGCTTATTTTTGATAGTGAAGGATAAATATAAGAAAAGAAAGAAGAAAAGAAAAAGGAGGTAGAAGAAAAGAAAATGAGAAAAGAAAGAAGAGAAGAGGGAATACACGTTGTCCTCAGGAGGCAATTCCACGTGCCCACATGGTGCTATGCTCATATCTCTTCTCATGTCTCATGTTAATATCAATGGTATTAATTAAAGCAAGATCTTAATCATAGTTAGAATATTAGATACTTCTATTTATTTGCTCCCAAAACATTTAGTAGTCTCTCAATTGTAGCAAGAAATTTTCTTATTTTGTAAATGCTTTTAAAAATAATTGGCTATCGTATTGGAGATCACTATATTATTTTTCTTTATTTTCCAAATGCTTATTATTTTAGTCCCGCCAACTCATTTCAAATTTAGTGAAACAGTATTCTAAACCTACGTTTTTTCATCTTCTCGCAAATGAATATTTAAATCTCTCCAATGTTTCTAGAAAAACGGATATAAAAAATTGACATCTAAAGCACATCACATACCAAACATCAATAATTGAACCAAACATAGAAATAAAGTTCTTAAAAGATTTGTAGTGTGAAACCCGATAAGTATCGGCAGCTCTGGCAAGACCAAATTCTTGATTCAAACCCGTACTAATTTCAAGTTCAACCATATCTAATGCCTCTTGAACTTTTTTTGCTTGAGATTCTCGAAGATCATCCATATGTTTAAAAGAACCTCCCACTATATTCAATACAATAGAAACCAACAATACAAGTTCTCCCACTTGAAGATACATTTTGGATACCGCAACGAGAGTCAATTGAAGTTGATGTGCGAAACAATGAATGGAATAAGCAGATTTACTTTCTTGTTGAATCACAGTTTTGAGGCTATGTAGATCCTCTTGCATGTTGTTTGCTCCATCATAGTACTGTCCACACACCTAAGATAAATTCAAAGAATGTTGATCAAGGTAATCAACAATTGCTTCTTTTAAACATAAAGCACTAGTATTACGAACATGAACGATCCCAATAAAATGCTCCACCACAGATCCCCATCTATTAACATATCGCAAGACAATAGCTAATTGCTCTTTGCGTGATACATCACATGATTCATCAACTAGCAATGCAAAAAAGTCTCCATTTAGATCGTCCATAATTGCTTTAACTGTTTCAATCTTACATGCAATTATCTTTTTGAATTTTATGAGAAGTCAATTGATCATTCTTTGGAACCTTTTTCAACACAAGATCACGAATTTTATCACACCTCTTTGCACACCATGAAAGAATCTCAAGTAAGTTACCCTTGTTTAATGATTATTTATCTTCACGATATCCACGGAATGCCAATCTCACCACCTCAATTGAAACCTTCAAGCGAATTTTGTATTCGAGCTTGGTTTGACTTAATTGTCTATCAAATGAAGTTGAATTGATTGTTTTGTTGTAATAGATCTTCACATTTCCTTTTTTCCTGATTATGAATACTGCTCGACCCACCAACATGCATATCTAATCTATTCTTTTTGTGCCAACTCTTAAATTTTAAACTTGAAAATACATCACCTCTACCTTGATGAATGCATTCATCTTGAAATAAGTACCAACACAAATAATAAGATGCATCTTCTATCACACTATACTCCAACCAATTACGATATTTAACAAACCATTTAGGATTGAAACGGCGCTTTAAGCCCGAAAAATCTCTTTGAAGAAACTTATGATATCGAGGTTGGCAAGGACCTTTTCGGGGGTATTCTTTTCTAATCTCATCACGCTCATTTGGATGAAAGTATCGAATGGGTATTCTCTCCTTTGGATCAATCTTTAAAGAATCAAGATCTATTCCTTGTCTTTGTTTCTTAGAGGATTGAGGTTTTTCTTCTAATTGGTTCAAATTTTCTTCCACGGGAGTAGCAATAAGAGAGGATGAACTTGATTGTGATAACTTGGAAGATACTAGAGGGTAAAATCTCTTCATTGTAACATACTTTGCCAGCAAGCTATGCATCGTGTTTATTTTAAAGGGGCAAAATAATTTTTATACATAAGATGTTGTAAGAATGATATAATATATACGGTGTTATTTTTCGACGAAGTAAGTTCATATGAACCCTCTTGACCCCAGGTGGGTCCGCCCCAGATTTTGTAATACTTTTAAAAATAATTGGCTATCGAATTGGAGATCATTATATTATTTTCCTTTATTTTCCAAATGCTTATTATTTTAGACCCGCCAACTCATTTCAAACTTAGTGAAACAATATTCTAAACTTCTTTTTCATCTTCCCGCAAATAAATATTTAAATCTCTCCCATGTTTCTAGAAAAACGGCTATAAAAAATTGACATCTAAAGCACATCACATACGAGCCATAAAAATAAAATAAAATAAATAAAAAATATCTTCAGTTAAACGAGTTTAGTGAGCCCAACAGTTAATAATTTTCTTTTCGTATATGTCGTTAATATTAATAGAGATATATTTATTGGTTCTTGTCATCTGGATTTAGAGGCTCCGGGTGCCAAAATTTTTTAACGTAGTCATATTACAATTTACATTGTCTAATAGGGTATAAATTTAATCGGTTTGGTCTATTTTGGTTTCAGTTCGGGTTATTCGTCTTTGGAGTTAATATAAGCAAATCGATCAAGAAAAAATATTATGTAATAATTATGATAACTTGGAAAAAAACATAAAAATTTAACTGGATTATGCATTTTGTACAAAAAAAAGACATGTTATCACTTTATATTTAGATAATTAAGGCAAAAACTTATACTAATAAGCACTCTAAATATTAAGTAAGTTTACGAATATTTTTCAATTTATAATTTTCATTAAAATTAACTCACTCGATATTATATTCAATTCTCCTACTTTAGAGCAATCTGAACAAAAAATAAACTTTCATCATTGATTAAAACAACAACTTATTCAAGGATTCTTTTTAATTTTTTAATTTTTGGTTTCTGCAAATAGATTTTCAAAGTTGTGGTCCCGGAGAAAATGATTAATTTTTCTTTATATATTGATAAATCACTGAGGAGTTAGGAAAGTGCAACAATGGAGATTTCTTTGAATAAAAACAAACTAAAAAGATCAAAGAAAAAGTCAATAGGACCTATTAATAAATAAAAAAGAGCAATTAAGTAAAGTAAAAGAAAAAACAACGGATCCTTCTATAATTGTCTTAAATGCACCAAACAAAAACTTTTTAAAAAGTCAGCTATGCTAGATTCAAACCACTCACCATTTGGGTGAAAGTGGCGTGCCTTGCCAATGGCACCTTGAGGCTTTTTGTTATTGAGGATGCCACTAAAAGTATTTGTATACATTCCTTCTATATATACATGCATGTATACATACTATTGCATAGTTTCGACCAAAACTTGCGGGTGACGTATCATCCCGTCCCTTACACATAGATCCGCCCCTGGTCATCCACCGCCACGGTTGGTGGCGCAGCCACCGTACAAAGATCAAGAAAAGAAAACCTATAATAATTGATGATATTTGCTTTTTAAATAATTTTTTTTTGTATTAGATTTTGATTAATTTATATTTATGTATTTTTCCCTTTTCCAATTATGATGAAACTAATCCATTTTGTTGAAGAAAACGTTCTTTAGAGTTGTGAGGTTACTGCCAAATATTTGGAAAAACATTTACATAAATGAAGTAAATTGTCAGCTACAATTGTAGAATTGCCAATTTTTTTGGAGGGAGAAATATATGGGAGAATCTATTATCTAACTATGATTAAGAGTTTGCTTTAATTACTTAAATTCAAACCATTGATATTAATATGAGACGTGTGTGAGAACTTGGGAAAATGGAGGAATCGCAAATGGAGAGGAGTTGGAACCCTTTGGTTATTAATTCCTCCCTTTAAAACTAGTAAACAATTTATACCAAATCACCCCAACTGAACAATCATATTACCCAAAGAAACAATCAAATATTCAGCTTTTTGAACACGGAGAAAAAAGGGGAAGCAGAAAACGAAATGGAGAAGAGCAGTGATGGGTTTGAAGAGTTTGGATGAACAACCGGAGAAGCACCTTAACAGGTACTAGTGTGAGGAAAAGTTCCAAATCAAATAAAAGAGCTTGGCCTACATGCTTACACGTTACTTGAATATGTTTCGGAGAGTATTACACTAGTCCACGTGTTTAATATGCATTGTGAAATACAAACACATTGCTTGAATATGTTTCGGGGAGTATTCATACTAAAATAAATATTTTGCTAATACTTCAAGCCTCGCCTTTAGTTTGGATACGCTTAAATTCGTCAAGTCTTGAAGTAGGGGCATTTGTAAGAATACAAAATTTATTCAATAAAATATTTTAGATTATATTTTAAATATATATTTATAGTCCAAATAAATCTCATGGGCCAATATAATTAGATTAACTATATTAGTCCAATATATATGGATTAAATAAATAAGTTTTAATCCATTGTGTTAGCCTATTTAGTTGGGCTACAGATGATGAGCCCACTTCGTTAAACCCAAGATGTCATCTTCCTATAGGTCCTGTTTGGTGTCACGTGTCAAATGACATAGCACATCAAGTCAAACGGAAGAGCCAATAGGATCATGCCACGTGTAAAAATGACAAGGCATGTGTTGGCCTAAGTGAAGGTTAGTTTTGAAGATTGACAAAGTAAGCTCAGGCATGAACCAAGTCCATCCCCTGTGTACATTGACACGGGCAGATTCGAGCATGTGGGATGCACGTGAAGAGATAAGCTTAACTCGATCTAATTAATATCTCCTGATCGAAAATGGTTACATAATTGATAAGGAAAAGGACTCCTTAATCAAAGAGAACACTATCCAAGATAAGGGAGGAGTTGGAGGTTCAGATCAACTAGAACTCTTCCACCAAGGAAGAGTAACATTAGAACTCTAGTTGTTTTCTACTCTACTAACTGTATAAATCGCAGGATGTTCTCATTTTACAGATGACGCACAAAAACAGAAGATAAACGTGAATTGAGAGAAAAATAGCAAGGCATTTTGCAAGCAGTTTGTGTGTGATTCAAGTGTGCGAACCTGAAGCTACATGAACCCGATAGAACAACTAGCTCCAAGTGTCCGTATTTTATTCTAGTTCAATTGTAGTAGGTGTTTTCATATTGTACCTTTCAGCTTTATCTAGAGGCAATTGTAATAGGTACTCAAAGTATTCAAGTTTAAGTTAACTTGAAGTTGTCGCAACAGTTAGAGGTTGGTTGCCACAACGGGATTAGAGTTAATCCTAGGTTTACAAAAGTATTTTGTAAATGCAGTTTTTGGCTCAGTGATTTAGTAGAGAGTTTGAAAAAATCCTACTGGGAAGTAGGACGTGGTTTTTTTACTTTTTGAACTAGGTGTTTTCCACGTAAAAATATTTGTGTTCTTTATTTTCTGCATTTATTATTCCACAACAGTAGTATAAGGAATACATAGAAGAACCAGGTCCTTCTATAAATTTGTGCACGCAAAAAATTGGACACCACACAAATTACCCCATCCCCCTCTTGTGTGGTATTGAAGTTAAAACATCAATTGGTATCAGAGCAGGTTATCAGGCTAACACCTTAGGAGAAGATCAAGATGAGTGCACTAATTGAAAACTGGGAAGGGCAATCCATTCCTAGGCCACCACTCTTCAACGGCCAGTATTACTCTTGGTGGAAAAACAGGATGAGAGATCACATCATAGGAGAAGACTATGAGCTATGGGACATTGTCACAGATGGTCCACTGGCTACCATTAAGATAAATGCCGAAGGAGAAGATGTGCCAAAAACAAGAGCTGACTGCACTGCTGACGACTTGAGAAAATGGGAGAAGAATGCTAAAGCCAAAAAATGGCTTGTTCATGAAGTCGGTCCAGATGAGTACAGTAGAATGCAAAGTTGTACCACTGCTAAGAAAATCTGGGATACTTTGCAAGTGGCTCATGAAGGTACACCTCAAGTGAAGAGGTCCAGAGGAATACTACTATATTCTCAATATAGAATTTCACCATGAAGGAAGGAGAAACCATCCAAGAGATGTATACAAGGTTCACCACACTTACAAATGAACTTAAGTCTCTTGGAAGGATTATTTCTAAAGAAGGCAGAGTTGAGAAGATTTTGACAAGGGTTCTTCCAGTTACTTGGGAGAGCAAAATCACTGCCATTCAGGAATCAAAAAACATTGCCACTCTAAGGTTGGATGAGCTAATTGGAAATCTCACTGCTTATGAACTTAGAAGGTAAACCATGAAGATGGATGCACCCAAGAAGGAAAGGAGCCTGTCACTCAGAATCACTGAAGGTTCTAATATAGAAGATGATGAAATGGCTATGATCACAAAGAACTTCAAAACGTATCTAAAGAGAGGAAAGGGTCTTTCAAGAAGCGGAGGCTATAGCAAACCAAGTGTTCCTGAAAAATAGACCAATGAAGGCTGCTGCAAGTGTGGGAAGACTGTTCACCACATCAAAAACTTCCCTCAATGGGAAATTGAATGGAAGAAGGAAAGAGCTGGACGAAAGAAGGAACATGTTCATCCCAAGAAGAACAATGGATCAACAAAGGCTATGGTCGCTGCTTGGGGAGAAAGCTCAGATGAGGACTCAGATGATGAAGATGAAGATGAACATGCACTTATGGCAATTGGAGAATCCGATGAGGAATCTGAAAGTATAATCCATCTAAAAGACAAGATTAAGTTTTTGTCTAAAGAAAGGCTATCTGAGTTACTTCTAGATTTCATTGATGAATCCGAGGATATAAACAATGAAAAGAAACGATTGTATAAGGAATGTGTGATTTTAAAAGCAAAGTGTAAGAACCTGGAACTTAGAGTTAGTGAGACTGTAAGTGAAAATACTGCACTAAAGAACCAGGTTCATACATTTGAATCAAATGTTCTAGAACTTAAATCTGAAAACCTAAAACTGAAATTAGGAACAAGTAAGAAGATAGCTGATTGTACACAACTCACTCTAGAAGAAAATGTAGGTAAACTAAAAGATGAGTTGTATAAGAAGGACGAGCAGGTAAGAATTTTGACAGAGAATCTAGGCAAGGTCAAGCATGAACTAGACAGAACTTATAAATGGAACAGGTCCTCCGATGCATTGTCATGGCTACAGAAATATCATAGTAGCAATAGAAGAGGAATTGGCTTTGAGAATCTGTCACCTAAATAGGATCCCAAAAGCAAGTATCTCACACTTCCTGAAAACAAAATTTGCACACACTGTGGTAAGACTGGTCACTATAAAGTGAATGCACTGCAAAAAAAAAAGGCTAGTTAAAAGAATAAAAAGTTTGTTCAAGGGAAAAATAGGCTGCCAGGTTGGGCTAACAAGAATTTGATTCATCCTTTTGCCTATAGAAAGGGACCCAAACTAGTTTGGGTTCCTAAGACTAACCCCTGATTTCCTTTTGCAGGTCCAAGTGAAAGGGAGCAGCCAAATATGGTACATGGATAGTGGCTGCTCAAAGCACATGACAGGAAGTAAGAACCAGTTCCTTTCACTTGAGGACCTTAAATGAGGTAATGTCTCCTTTGGAAATGGGAAGAAATGTGAGATCATTGGGGTTGGTAAGGTAGGTAAGACTGACTCTCACTCGATTGAGAATGTCTATTTGATAGACGACCTAAAATACAGTCTAATTAGTGTATCACAACTGTGTGGTAGAGGTAACTTGGTAGCATTCACCTCTACAAAATGCTTTGTGATTAATCTTATCACTAACAAGATTGTTTTACAGGGAAAAAGAGTGAACAATATATATATTGATATGTCCACGCTGTTAGAAAATGAACTCACATACTTAAGTGTGTTGGACAATGATCCCCTCCTTTGGCACAAGAGACTTGGACATGCAAGTCTGAGTCAACTCAACAAATTATTTCCAAGGACCTGGTGATAGGGCTGCCTAACATCAAGTTCAAGGAAGACAAAGTTTGTGAGGCTTGTGCAAGGGGGAAGTAGGTAAGATCCTCTTTTAAATACAAGAAAGTGGTAAGCACCACTAGGACGATGGAACTGGTCCATATGGAACTCTGTGGTCCAATGAGAACATTAAGCAGAGATGGTAAAAGATATGTGATGGTGCTTGTTGATGATTACTCTAGGTTTACTTGGACATTATTTTTAACATATAAAGATGAAGCATTTGACATGTTCACTTCTTTTGTTAGAAAAACTCAGAAACAACTAGGTCATCAACTTGCATCAATTAGGTCTGATCATGGCACTGAATTTGAAAATGCTAAATTTGCTGAATTTTGTGATGAGGAGGGCATAGATCATAATTTTTCTGCTTCTATGACTCCACAACAAAATGGAGTAGTTGAAAGAAAGAATAGGACACTTGAAGATATGGCTAGGACTATGTTTGTTTCTAGTAAACTGCCTCACAGCTTCTGGGCAGAAGCTTTAAATACTGCATGCTATATCATAAATAGGTGCATGACTAGACCTCTTGTAGAGAAGACTCCCTATGAGTTACTTAAATGGAGAAAACCAAATATATCCCATCTTAGGGCATTTGGATGCAAGTACTTTGTGCACAACAATGGTAAAGACTCCCTAGGCAAGTTTGATCCCAGAAGTGATGAGGGAGTATTCTTGGGATATTCTTCACATAGTAAAGCTTATAAGGTCTATAACAAAAGAACTATGTGTGTTGAAGAAAGTGTTCATGTGGTTTTTGATGAAACTAACATTCTTTTTAAGAGACAGGAAAATGATGATGAAGCAATTGGGTTGGTAAGAAACTTAAATGAAACCACAGTCCAGATGGAAGCTGCACTGGAAGAATGAACATGTGATGGAACAGGTTCTTCCACCCAGAGCAACATGACATGAGGAATAGAAAAAAAAGGAAATGATCCCCAAACCTCAATGGAACATGTCCATAAACTTGTTCCACAGCAACAAAACACTGAAGGAACATCAAGGGGAAACCAGTTGGTTGTGAAACCTTACAAGTATCAAGTTATCATCCCATTGAGAACATAATTACTGATCCAACCTCTGGAATCAAAACCAGATCTTCATTAAAGAATCTTTGTGCTTTTGATGCTTTCTTATCTCTTATTGAACCTAAAAATATTGCTGAGGCTTTGCAGGATGCAGACTGGGTAAATGCAATGCAAGATGAACTCAACCAATTTGAAAGGAGTCAAGTTTGGCATCTGGTACCAAGACCCTTGGACAGATCAGTAATTAGCACAAAATGGGTCTTCATAAGCAAACTTAATGAAGATGAAACTGTTACAAGGAACAAGGCAAGATTGGTGGTTCAAGGATATAGCCAGGAAGAGGGCATAAACTATGATGAAACCTCTGCTCCAGTTGCAAGGTTGGAAGCAATAAGACTCCTTATAGCCTTTGTTGCTTACATGGAATTCACCCTCCACCAGATGGATGTCAAGAGTGCCTTCCTCAATGGCTATCTAAAGGAAGAAGTGTTTGTCAAGCAACCTCCGGGGTTTGAAAGCAAGGAGAGTCCTGATCATGTGTACAAACTTGACAAAGCACTTTATGGGCTCAAGCAGGCGCCAAGAGCATGGTATGAAAGATTATCAAAGTTTTTGCTTGAGCATGACTACAAGAGAGGTAAAATTGACAATACTTTGTTCTTGAAAGAAAAAGGTAAAGTTCTCTTGGTAGTTCATATATATGTTGATGATATAATCTTTGGAGCAACTGCTGATAAGTTAAGTAAAGAATTTGCTAAACTAATGGGGAGTGAATTTGAAATGAGCATGATGGGTGAGCTTAATTTTTTTTAGGCTTACAAATTAAATAAAATTCAAATGAAACTATGATCCATCAATAAAAGTTTGTAAAAGAGTTGCTTAAAAGGTTTAAAATGGAAGATTCCAAAAAAATTGACACTCTTATTGCAACAACTACAAAGCTGGATATAGATGGACCTGGTTCATCTATTGATCAGAAGTTGTATAGGGGAATGATTAGCTCATTGTTGTATCTCACTGCTAGTAGACTTGACATTGTTTCTAGTGTAGGCCTTTGTGCAAGATTTCAGGCAAATCCAAAGGAGCCTCACTTGACTGTTGTCAAGAGAATTTTGAGATATCTAAAAGGCACCACTGATCTCTGTCTATGGTATCCAAAAGGTAGTAATTTCAATCTAGTGGGATATGTTGATGCTGATTATGCAGGTTTTCTAGTGGATAGAAAGAGCACCTCAGGTATGGCACACTTTCTTGGCTCGTGTCTTGTGTCTTGGGCTACCAAAAAGCAAAATTCAGTGGTCTTATCTACTGCTAAAGCTGAGTATGTTGTTGTTGCTTCATGTTGTGCTAAATTGTTGTGGATCAAACAACAATTAATGGACTTTGGAATTGATGTTGGTTGTATCCCCATTTTTTGTGATAACACTAGTGCTATTAGTATGACCAAGAACCCGGTTCACCACAAGAGAACTAAGCACATAGATGTTAGGCATCACTTTTTGAGGGATAACTATGAAAAATGGTTGATCACTGTGGAATTTTATGTTACTGACAAGCAAATAGCTGACATCTTCACAAAAGCCCTAAGTTGAGATCACTTTGAAAGAACAAGTTAGAATTAGGGATGATTAAGGGTGTGTTTAGTACGAAGGAAAATATTTTTCGGAAAATATTTTCCAATTTTTCCATGTTTGGTTGACTTAAATGTTTTGGAAAATATTTTCCTTATGAACTCATTTTCCTCCAATTGAAGGAAAATATTTTCCTTATCAAGAGAATGGAAAATATTTTTCAAAACTCCTTTTCAACCTTCCCACCCTCATCCACCTACCTCACACCCTCACACTCACCCACCTAACCCTACCCCTTCTCTCCAAAAAAGCCTTTTGTTTTCTTTTCAAATTTCAGTTTTTTTTCCGTCACCACCCACCTTACACCCCTCCCCCCGTTTTTTTGAAATTTTAAATTTCTCTTTTTTCGTTTTTATGCACCACCCACCCCCACCCCACTGCCCCCCACCCCACTGCCCCCCACCCCCCCCACAAAAAAAGTTTTTTTACTTTTTTTTTTGTAATTTTCAAATTTCTATTTTTTTCTGCACCATCCACCCCCTCCCCTAGCCCCACTGACCCCACCCAGCAAAAAAAAAAATTTAACTTTTTTGTTGTAATTTTAAATTTCTGTTTTTTCGTTTTTCTGCCCCCCCCCTCTCCCGCGGGATTTTTTTTTTTTTTTTTTTATATATTTTCAGTTTTAGTTTTTTCATCTTTCGGTTTACAGGTTCAAAATTTTACAAGTTCCAAAGTTATGAGTTCGGAGGTTTATGTGTTTGGAAGTTTACGGGTTTAGAAATTATATAGTTTACGAGTTTAAAATTTCGCGGTTTCGAAAGTTTAGCTGTTCGAAAGTTTATGAAATTTGTGGGTTCGAAAGGTTGTTGGTTCGAAAGTTTATGAATTCATGTTTATTGTATCTAAATTATTTACGAATACTTTTGAGAAGTAATTTTCCTTAATTTGCGTACCAAACACCGAAAAATGGATAAGATTACTACTTGTTTTCCAAGATAATATTTTCTTGAAAAATATTTTCCATGGAAAATATTTTCCGTTATACCAAACACACCCTAAGATCACCTAAAAGGACTAGTTCAGAATTCACAACGAAAAAAATTGAAAAAAAAAATTATTTTTGGTTAGAAAATCTGAAAAAGTGTATATAATTAGATTAATTTTTGCTCAGACTCATACTTTCAATAGTATACTCTTGTACCATGTGTTAAAATGACTCATTAATCTCTAATGATATTTTCTCTATTTTGGCAAATTTAGACTTACACAAGAGAATTATCAGTGAAGAACCTGGTTTATCAAGATAACACAATATATTTTCTACGCTCTGCATAATTTGAAATAATAATATTTGGATCATGAGTTGTCGTTAAATACTCTCATCTTCCAAACAGAATCCAATTCTCTTCTCTCCCAAACCCAAGCACAAAAATGGCTAACACTCCTGAAAATCCTTCATCCGCACCCAAGGAAATCTGAAGACTCATTTAAATCTACTACTGAGAGGGAAGAAACAATTTCTTCTGAAACCGAACATGTATCTTCTGGCCCTAAAGTTACTCCTGAGACAATTTCTGAAGTTGATACAAATTTGGAGAATAGGTTTGTGATGGTAAGGTCTATATCAGGTGTTAAAACTACAGAGTCTGAAGGAATTGGTGGTAAAAATAAAAAAAAAAGAAAAAGAAAAAAAGAGCAAGGGTGTTCGGAGTGCTATGAGGGGAAAGGGTAAAAGAGTGGTTGATTCTTCACCCACTCCTATGAGTTTAACCAAAGACACATATGCAATGGTTGTTTGAAAAACAATCTGCCGGAGTAGAGGAGAGTGAAAAGAAAATAGGGGGAAGTGGGTCTGGCGAAGCCGCTGAAGGGCTGGTTCAACTTGGGAAAAATATAGATGAACATGTTTCTTCTGAACAGGAAACCTTCGCAGACCTACTGAAGAGAGTGACTGAAAGTTATAATCCAAAGAATAAAGGGAGGTTGGTACAAGCAAGGATCATTTTGGGGAAAATACGATGCCTGCTTGTGACTATGAAGTCCATGTCACTCATAAAGAACCTGGTTCAACTAAGAAGGTACCAGTGAATAGCAAGGTGCAAGCCTTGGTGCAAGAAAGTGGGGCTAAGGATGCTGAGATTGAGAGGCTGAAGAAAATGTTGGTTGTGGTAGAGTCTGAGAGAGATGCTCTCAGAACTGAACTAGCAAGTGAAAAGGAGAAGAATGATGGAATTATTCAAGACATGCTGAAACTTCTCCAAGCCAAAAACCAAGCCCCCAGTTCTTCCAAGCCTTGAACTTCTAGCCTAGTGTAGAAATTTCAGTGACCCAGTTTGAGATGTTTTTTGTTTGCTCATATTTTCAGTATTTTTGTTTCTTTTATGCTTTGTGGAAGAATCGTATCAATTATCAATGAAATTCACTGTTTTTGCTCTAACTGTTTGTTTTTATTTCTTTGATGGTTAAAATTCTTAGCTTGATCTATGATGATTAATCCATGATTGCATTTGAAGTAGCCCCAGTGGCCATGAGTAAGTTTTAAAATCTAGTTATCTCGCATTTGTTATGCAACTTTTCGATGATGCCAAAAGGGAGAAAAAGGTTGTGCTTTACACTTTGAACAGTGATGTTTATAACCTAATGAACCTGGTCCTTGATGATAAGTGATATAAAAGGAAAAATGTTTCTAATGTTGTGTTGATATTGGGCTAAGTTGAAACAGGGCCTAAGCTTATGAAAAGCATAGAGTTTGTCATCATCAAAAAGGGGTAATTTGTTGGCCTAAGTGAAGGTTAGTTTTGAAGATTGACAAAGGAAGCTCATGCATGAACCATGTCTATCCCTTGTGTACATAGACACGGGCAGATTCGAGCATGTGGGATGCACGTGAATGAGATAAGCTTAACTCGGTCTAATTAATATCTCCTGGTCGAAAAGGGTTGCATAATTGATAAGGAAAAGGACTCCTTAATCAAAGAGAACACTATCCAAGATAAGGGAGGAGTTAGAGGTTGAGATCAACTAGAACTCTTCCACCAAGAAAGAGTAGCATTAGAACTCTAGTTGTTTTCTACTCTACTAACTCTATAAATCGCAGGATGTTCTCATTCTACAGGTGACGCACAAAAACAGAAGTTAAACGTGAATTGAGAGCAAAATAGCAAGGCATTTTGCAAGCAGTTCGTGTGTGATTCAAGTGTGCGAACCTGAAGCTACATGAACCAGATAGAAGAATTAGCTCCAAGTGTATATCTTTTATTCTAGTTCAATTGTAGTAGGTGTTTTCATATTGTACCTTTCAGCTTTATCTAGAGGCAATTGTAATAGGTACTCAAAGTATTCAAGTTAGAGTTAACTTGAAGTTGTCGCAGCAGTTAGAGGCTGGTTGCCACAACGGGATTAGAGTTAATCCTAGGTTTACAAAAGTGTTTTGTAAATGTAGTTTTTGGCTCAGTGATTTAGTGGAGAGTTTGGAAAAATCCTACCGGGAAGTAGGTCGTGGTTTTTCACCTTTTGAGCTAGGTGTTTTCCAAGTAAAATCCTTGTGTTCTTTAATTTCTGCATTTATTATTCCGCAACAGTAGTATAAGAAACACATAAAAGAACCAGGTCCTTCTATAAATCTGTGCACGCGAAAAATTGGACACCACACAAATTACTCCCCCCTCTTGTGTGGTATTGAAGTTAAAACATCAGTATGCCAAGTCACATTAAAAGGCCAATGACATCACGCCACGTGTGCAAGTGACATGTTTTGGCCAATCAAATGCGGTTTTGTCACACTTCAATTTGATTGGTCGGAAAGAGTTTGTTCTTATCCTCACTCTTCCCTCCCACAGCTATAAATATGAGTTTCCATAACTCAGAAAAGACACCAGAAGTTATAACAAAAAGCAAGAAAGAACTCGTGGATCAAACGCTGAAAATCCTCCACAAGTTTCAAGCTTCAAGCAATCAAGTTCAGGTGCAAACAATCACGTTCAAGCTCAAGAACGAAGAATAAATCAAGTTCAAGCTCAAGAACGAAGAACAAATCAAGATTCAAGGAGTACTAATTCAAATCAAAGTTCGTGCTAGTTGAATTCAAGATCATCGTTCGTGGCAACAACTACATATTCAAGATCAAGCTCAAGGGCACTTGAATTTATTTACTATTAGAAAGAATAATCAGAGGATTCATAGAGATTGTAACACTCATATTACTTGGAATCAAATACTATGATTGTCGCGATATTTTTCGGTCTTGATTTTATTTTTTTGACGCAAATTTATTGTCTACAATTGCCCAAAGAAACAATCAAATATTTAGCTTTTTGAGAACATAGAAAAAAGGGGAAGCAGAAAATGAAATGGAGAAGAGCAGTGATGGGTTTGAATAGTTTAGATGAACAACTGGAGAAGCACCTTAACAGGGCATGGACTATGGAAAAGAAGAAACCGTTTGATGATTCGTGCATTATTTACACCGCCGTCGCTGCCGCGGCCGTCACTGCCGCTGCCCTCTTTTTATCTTCCTCCGTCAAGCCCAAGTCCAAGCTCATCATCAAAAGTGTCATTGCTCGTGGCACCTTTGGTACCGTCCATCAAAAGTCTAATATTCACATTTCACTCGGCCAATCAAACTTCTAGCATGTAAAAATTGTTAACGGTATAGATCAATTGATTGCTTGTGAATAAACTCAGAGACGAACCACAAAAAAATTGTTAGGTTCGAGCTCTAGGATTAATAAAGAAATTCCTAGTAGGCAGAACTTCTTTCTTTAGTGAGTTATACGCGTTGTAAATCCGCGTTAGTTAGACCGATGAATACCAAATACTGTTATTATTCTGTATTGCTATAATAAACAATTAAACTTTCTGAAAAAATAAAATAAAAAATTAGTAATACTTGTTTAACGAAATAGATTCTGGAAAACAAGAAAACAGTATAGGAATAAATCGAGCCCACTGAATACACAGTGTGTCCTTAAGAAAATTATTCCCCTCAAATACCCGAGGTGCTGGAATATATCCTCCCAGGATAGAACGATTTAACTCACCAGTGTATAGGTACCAAAACTCTAATGAACTGCGAACCACTCAATGGTCGTAAAACACACTGGAAAATATTGTGCAGAAGAAGAAGAAGAAGCTCAGAAAATTTCGTAAGGAAAGATTCTGGGATTCAAACTCTATTTATAGAGTTGATGGCAATGTTTCTGAAAAGGTTTGTAACCTTTCAGAAACAGCCATGGCTGTTGAAAAGGGGTGTTTGAAATATTGCGGGAAAAATATATTTAAAATAATTCAGAAAAAAAATGGGCCTGACCGAACCGGGTTGCGGGTTATGGATTATTCCGGATTGAATTTTTCATTAATTAATTAATTAATTAATTAAATAATTGAAGGGAATTTTGTCCAAAAAGATTAATCAATCAATCGATCTTTGACCGAAGCCGAATCCGAAGCCGAAGCCGAATCCAAAGCCAAAGTCGTAGCCGTAGTCGAAGCCGAGCGAGCAACGACGACGACGGCGCGAGGCTTGCCTTTTTCTTAACTCTTTAAGAGCTAGAAGAAGAGCAATTATATATATACCCATCAAAAGCCTTTTCTTCCTCCGATATGGGACAATGTCCCTTTCCAAGGGAAACTCAAATATTTTATTTTCCCTCCATTTCTCATTCACCCTCTTTAAGCTACACAAGCTTAAAATCCCAAAAATTCCCGACATGAATGGGGAATGGCTATAAAATAAAGGAATGCACGGACGCGTGTGTATTTTACATGCAAGAATTAATTGCATCTAGATAAGTAGGTTTCCCTTTAAACTTTTCATAGTAAACTTATATCGGATATACTCGGTCAATCGGTAGATTTGATATCTTTGAACCGTCGAGCTTTGTTGTATACCTAGACAACATAAGTCACACAATCAATCCTTAACCATCTATGGTTCTCACGGTTGTGTTCGTTTCAGCCATAAACACCGCCTGGTTTCATGAGTGCTTAGAGAATGGCCCTTTACTTTCATTCCCCTTGAAGCGGCTTACACTTCACACTCACATAGGTGATTTCTAAATGTGTAATCCTATAGACATACTATCTGGTCATATCCTGCCAGATTTAGCAAATCATTAAAAAACCTTTAAGCTTTGTTGATTCATCAAAAAGCCTTAATGCTTTACCTCGATTTCTGAACATTGTCTTCATCACGAGAATGGGTTGAGTTATTTGACAATGTTGAACCGTCATTCATAACTTTGTTTGATCTCTTTGAACCTAGCTCGTGGGATCTCCAGCCTGCTAGGTAGAGTTACCGTCATGATGACTTGTCCTAGTCCTTAACCCCATTCCCTTTGATGATCTTTCAACTGCCTCTCTAGATAGGCCTTTTGTAAGTGGATCCGACACGTTATCTCTTGACTTTATGTAGTCAATTGTGATAACACCACTAGAGAGTAGTTGTCTAACAATATTGTGTCTCCGTCGTATATGACGAGATTTTCCGTTATACATAACGCTCCCTGCCCTGCCTATTGCCGTTTTACTATCACAATGTATACAAATAGGTGCCAAAGGTTTGGGCCAAAATGGAATATCTTCCAAGAAATTTCGGAGCCATTCAGCTTCTTTACCGGCCTTATCTAAAGCTATGAATTCAGATTCCATTGTAGAACGGGTGATGCACGTTTGTTTGGATGATTTCCAAGACACTGCTTCACCCCCAATTGTGAAAACATATCCACTCGTGGATTTAACTTCAGATGATCCAGTGATCCAATTTGCATCACTATATCCCTCGATCACGGAGGGATATTTGTTATAATGCAAAGTATAATTTTGGGTATGTTTGAGATACCCCAAAACTCGTTTCATTGCCATCCAATGTATGTGATTGGGATTACTTGTAAACCGACTCAGTTTACTAATAGCACATACTATATCTGGTCGTGTACAATTCATGATATACATCAAACTTCCCAATACTCTTGCATAATCCAATTGTGAGTCACTTTCACCTTCATTCTTTTGAAGTGCATAACTCACGTCAATTGGAGTCTTGGCAATTTTGAAATCCAAATACTTGAACTTGTCAAGTACCTTTTCAATGTAGTGAGACTGTGATAATGCTAGACCTTGTGGAGTCTTGTGAATTCTGATTCCTAAGATCATATCAGCAACTCCTAAGTCTTTCATATCAAATTTGCTAGCCAACATGCGCTTAGTAGAATTTATATCTGCCATGTTTTTGCTCATTATCAACATGTCATCAACATATAAACAAACAATGACTTCATGACCTGGAGTGTTTTTAATGTAAACACATTTGTCGCACTCGTTGATTTTAAACCCACTTGCCAATATTGTTTGGTCAAATTTGGCATGCCATTGTTTGGGTGCTTGTTAAAGTCCATAAAGTGACTTAACAAGTTTGCACACTTTCGTTTCTTTACCAGTTACCACAAAACCATCAGGTTGTTCCATGTAAATCTCTTCCTCTAATTCTCCATTTAAGAAAGCTGTTTTAACATCCATTTGATGGATTTCAAGACCATACACGGCCGCTATTGCCACTAACACCCTAATATATGTTATCCTCGTTACTGGCGAGTAAGTGTCAAAGTAATCAAGGCCTTCCTTTTGTCTATAACCTTTGACAACAAGTCTTGCCTTATATTTGTCAATAGTGCCATCAGCTTTCACTTTCCGTTTAAAGATCCATTTCGAATTTAAAGGCTTATTTCCTGAAGGAAGATCTACCAATTCCCATGTATGGTTATCCAAAATTGATTGAATCTCACTATTGACTGCCTCTTTCCAAAACGCTGAATCAAAAGATGACATAACTGCTTTAAAAGTTTGAGGCTCATTTTTAAGCAAGAATGTCACAAAATCTGGTCCAAAGGAAGTAGATGTTCTTTGATGTTTGCTATGCCTTGGATCTTCTATACTTGGAGTATTTTCCTTTGGTTCTTCCTGAGGTCGTTTAGGTCTTTCACTTAACGACTCACATTCAGTTTTATACGGATAGATGCTTTCAAAGAATTCAGCATTATCTAATTCCATTACCGTATTAAAACCGACATGCTTTACTGTTTGTAGCATATCTAATGAAAACGTAATCAACAGTTTTTGGTCCGATTTTAACCCTTTTAGGTAAAGGAGCTTGTACCTTTGCTAGACACCCCCACGCTTTGAAATATTTCAAGTTGGGTTTTCTTCCTTTTTATTTTTCATATGGAATAGATTGCGTTTTGTGTGGGGTACTCTGTTGAGTATTCGGTTAGCTGTAAGGATAGCTTCGCCCAACAAAATCTGCGGTAATCCGGAACTTATTAATAAAGAATTTATCATTTCCTTTAATGTCCGATTTTTCCTTTCTGCAATTCCATTGGATTGAGGTGTGTAAGGTGCAGTAGTTTGATGGATAATTTCATATTCCGAACATATTTCTGCAAATGAAAATTCATATTCTCCACCCCTATCACTTCTAATCATTTTGATCTTTTTATTCAATTGATTCTCCACTTCATTCTTGTATTGCTTAAATACTTCAATTGCTTCATCCTTACTATAAAGCAAATAAACATAACAATATCGAGTGCAGTCGTCAATAAAAGTAATAAAATACTTTTTTCTACCTCTAGATGGTGTCGACTTCATATCACAAATGTCAGTATGAATTAAGTCTAAAGGATTTGAATTCCTTTCAATAGACTTAAAAAGATGTTTTACAAACTTAGACTCAACACATAATTGACATTTTGATTTATTACACTCGAATTTAGGCAACATTTCTAAATTAATTAATTTCCACAAGGTTTTGTAATTGACATGTCCTAAACGAATATGCCATAAATCATTTGACTCCAATAAATAAGAAGAAGCTGCAATTTTATTCATACTGTCAACAACCATTACACTTAGTTTGAAGAGGCCCTCTGTGAGGTAGCCCTTTCCAACATACATTTCATTCTTGCTTACAACAACTTTATCAGAAACAAATACACATTTGAATTCGTTCTTAACAAGTAAAGAAGTAAAAACTAAATTCTTCCTAATAGTAGGAACATGAAGAACGTTGTTGAGCGTTAACACCTTGTCGGAAGTCATCTTCAGGAATATTTTCCCATAACCTTCAATCTTGGTTGTTGCAGTATTTCCCATGGAAAGCTCTTCTTCGGGACCAGTAGTAGAGTAAGTCGCAAATGCTTCCTTGACAGCACAAACATGTCGATTGGCTCCAGAGTCAATCCACCACTCCTTCGGATTTCCAACTAGGTTGCATTCCGAAAGTATTGCACACAGATCATCAATGTCATAATTCTTCTCCACTATGTTGGCCTATCCCTTCTTCTTATACTTTTTAGGGAGACGACAATCAGGGGCTTTGTGACCGATGTTTTTACAATTGTAGCAGCTGCCCTTGAATTTCTTTTTGTTCTGCTCCTTAGTCTGTCCAGAAGACCTCTTTCTCTTCTTACTTTTTGGAGCAGTCTCCTCAACGATATTAACTCCCATGATCGTTGACTTTCCACGAGACTTCTTCTCGGCTGTTTTATTGTCTTCCTCAATCTTGAGACGAATCACAAAATCTTCCAACTTCATTTCTTTGCGCTTGTGCTTAAGATAGTTCTTGAAATCTCTCCACGAAGGAGGCAATTTTTCAATTATTGCAGCCACTTGAAATGCTTCATTCACGACCATACCTTCAGCAATAAAGTCATGAAAAATAAGTTGAAACTCCTGAACTTGGGTTCCAACAGTTTTACTGTCTATCATTTTATAGTCTAGAAACTTGACAACCACGAACTTCTTCAAGTATGCATCTCCAGTCTTGTACTTCTTCTCAAGTGCGTCCCATAATTCTTTCGAAGTATTCATCGCACTGTACACATTGTACAAGTCATCCTCTAAAGCGCTTAAGATATAGCCTTTGCAAAGAAAATCTGTCTGCTTCCACGCCTCAACAATCATGAATTTCTCGTTGTCCGGCATGTCCGCAGCAGGCACTGGAGGTTCTTCACTAGTGAATTTCTGCATACCAAGTGTGATAAGCCAGAAGAACACCCTTTGCTGCCATCCTTTGAAGTTGGCTCCGGAAAATTTTCCTTGACGAGGCTATCGTCGTTGCCGCAATAGTCGCAGAAGAATTTCTGTTATCAATTGCCATTTCTCACTGTAAACAACAGAAGAGTTCAATTAGAGTTGATGGCAATATTTCTGAAAATCTGACCGAACCGGGTCGCGGGTCATGGGTTATTCCGGATTGAAGAAATTTTATCCAAAAAGATTAATCAATCAATCGATCTTTGGATATATATACCCATCAAAAGTCTTTTCTTCCTCCGATATGGGACAATGTCCCTTTCCCAAGGGAAACTCAAATATTTCATTTTCCCTCTATTTCTTATTCACCATCTTTAAGCTACACAAGCTTAAAATTCCAACAAATACTACACGGTGACATAGAGGAAAAAGCATGTAGTTATTTAAACTAAAAGAGAACATTTACTTAATTATAAATTTATAATCCGATTGGATTAATTTTTTTTTTTTTGTTAATGCACGGAGATTATACTCGTTTAAAAGAGAAAAAGAGAAAAAGAGAATAAAATACAGTGATGTTACAGGTACCCTACCCGCTGGAGTGCCTCTCCCTTGACAAATTGAATGATGATAAGTTCAAATTATTCCAAACTTCACGGAAGAAATAAAGAATCTAATGTTATGATCGAAACAATTAGAAGCCAGTTAGTGAGAATGCATGCAGCCATATGAATGAAGTAAAATTGATTCAAGTAGCATTCCCCAAAGAAATTCAAGAGCAAACTTAATAATTGGATGTTTGAGGAAAATCTCTCATGAATTCCTCCCAGGATTCTTGATCTTAGTTATTAAGAAAATAAAATACCTTACTAGTGTACGAAAGTTCTTAGTGGGTGTGACCCACTTATTAGATGACTAATCTACCTAATCCCCTAAGTGTGACACCTATGTAAGAAATTAAGAGTCACTAAATGGAAATAGGGGTGCTGCCACGTTGGGGGCTCCTTAATCTCATCAAAATATCTTAATTAATCACTCAATAATTTCTTAATTAATTAGGTAATCTTTCATTACCCAATAATTAATCAATTACCCACATAATTAAAAATTATCTCAACTTACTTAAAATACTACTCACTTTTAACATACCTTATACACCTTACTATCATGGTCATGTAGTACATTGTATGACACTAATCCATAAATACGGAGTATTATGGCTCGGACCGTATTTTATCCCAAATTGTCAAATTTCGACGAAACTCATTTTCTTCAATTTGTTTGCCTTTCACCTTCATGAATTTACTTATCCCTTGTTTGAAATAGCATAATACTTATAATCCCAAAATAATCTCATTTCCGAACTTACGTCCTTTAACTTATGACGAAATTTTAACATACGAAAATGCGGGATGTAACAGTATAGGCTAATCAATTATTAACATTAGTTAAGCATACCACTACTACACTTCTACTTACTGTAATTATCAACTTATAAGATAAACAATCACTAATATTTCTTGTTGATACCATTAATACACTTATATTAGCATGTAATTATTAATGAATAGACTAATCAATAACTAACATTACTTAAGGATACCACAAATCTACTTCTACTTAGGGCAACTATCAATTTATAAGCTAATTACCACTACTATATTATTATTTAGTATAATTATTACAAATACAGTTTCACTTAGTGTAATTATCAATAATTATTCTAAACCGCAAAATAATCTTAAGGATATTTCTATGAAATACACATCTAGGTAGTGTGATTATCAATTTACAATAAATCATCAGCTAATCCACTTGTACTTAGTGTAATTATTAATGTATAAGCTAATTATCACTAATACACTTCTATGTAATGTAATTATCAATTTATAGTATAATCGATCCTAACATTACTTAAGGATACTACTAATGCATTTCTACTTAGGTAATTATCAATTCATAAACTAATCAATCATTAATATTTCTCAAGGATACTTATACTTCTACTTAGTGTTGTTATCAATGTATAAGCTAAAGAATCATTAAATTACTTAAGGATATACCTTTAACGCACTTCACAAAAATTCATTAATATAATTCTCAAATTTAGAACAAATCATAAGCTAATGATATCACTAACATATCTTAGGCTTACACTTTACTTAGTGTAATTTTCAACGAATTAGCTAATTAATTATTAATATTATTTAACGATGCCACTAATATATTTCTACTTACGTTAGTTATCAATTTAAGATAATTAAATAATTACTAAGATTTTTCATGTGTACCATTAATAAACTTTTACTTAGTGTATAATTAACTATGTATAGACTAGTGAATCTTCTTGAATACAAAGAGTGAGTCTCTTTCACTGTGACAGTAAGCATTTTCACTATTTCGTATTTGATCAAGAAGATCTACATCGCAACAATTTCTCTGTCAATTCAAACGGAGATCTTGGTACAGAGGAGTATTTTCCAGAGTAGAGTTTAGTTGGATTTTCAGATTAGAATAGCACTTGTTCTATCTTGCTTCACATCATCATTTCTTCAATTTTTTACAATCGTTTTAGTGAATTGCTCTTTGGGATTTTCTTCGCATAACTATGTTCTTCCTCCCCCTTTTTCCCCTTTGGTTCCCCTCTTCTATTTTTGCAGGTATTCACTACTGGATCAGAGCATGCGGCGGGTGTCAACATCGGTTGGAGGCAGCGGGAAATTGACTAAGGTTATTACGGCAGCGCGGCCGTGACATTTACAATAATTCACCCAGGTTTTGCACTAATCGGGAGTTTGTACCTCCCGTACTTCGTTTAATATCTCAAACATTATTTAAGGATATATCCTTAGTATGTATACTTCTACTTAGTGTAATTATCAATATGTATAAGCTAATTGTAACTATTACACTTTTATACTTAATGTAATTATCAATGAATTGTCTAATAAATTATTAATATTAATTAACGATACTGCTAATATATTTTTACTTACTTTAGTTGTCAATTTAAGATAATTAAACAATCACCAATATTTGTCACGTATACTTACAGTAATTATAAATTTATAAGATAAACCATCACTAATATTTCTTACGAAATGACTAATACACTTCTTTTTAGTGTGTAATTATTAATGTATAAGTTAATCAATGTAGTTAAGGATACTACAAATTCACTTTTACTTTGTGTAATTATAAGTTACTAAGCTAATGTCACGACCCGAAATTTTCCACCGATGTGACCGTGATGATGCCTAACATTTCACTTGCTAGGCCAATTCAGTAATTAACAATAATTAACTAAGATAAAATATAATAAGTGTGGAATATCATAAAACTGTATTAATTATTACCACCTGGATCTGGAGTCATAATTCACAAGAATTCTAGAATTTACTACAAGTAATAATCTGACGAAATACAACGGTCTGAATGAAAGAAACGGTAGAACAGAAAAGATAGACGGGGACTTCAAGGTCTGTGAACGCCGACAGATCTACCTTGAGTCTCCGAATAACGGACCAATAGCAAAATCTCGATCAACCCGAGCCGGTATCAAAATCTGTACAGAAAGTGCAGAGTGCAGTATCAATACAACCGATCCCATGTACTGGTAAGTGTTGAGCCTAACTTCGACGAAGTAGTGACGAGGCTAAGGCAAGGCACCTACAAATCAACTTGTACAATTTAACAGTGTATATACAAATAACAGAAATAAAAAACTAAATAGGAAATGTCGGGAGGGGAACATACTGAGGGGAATACAAGATAAAGAACTACAACATAATGATCACCAGAGCAGTCAATATACCATGAATCAACAGGAATAGTGAATACAGTAAGGAAAAATGCACGGCATCACCCTTCGTGCTTTTACTCTCAATCTCACCATAAAATTAATAGAAACGACACGGCATCACCCTTCGTGCATTAACTCTCATATCATGGAACGACATCACCCTTCGTGCTTTTACACTCACAATATGGCACGGCATCACCCTTCGTGCATTAACACTCACAATATGGCACAGCATCACCCTTCGTGCATTAACTCTCATATCATGGCACGACATCACCCTTCGTGCATTAACACTCTCCCTTACCATAATGCAATGCATAAATAACAAAAGGGAGATAGAATAACAAGTACATACCTTACTTCAACATTGGTTCCACAATATAAATCTCAAATTTTAAATAAATACTCGATTACCAACAGAAAATTCGTAAACATGATAATGACGATCAATTTAACAATACTAGTATAAACATGTAGCAATTAGGCATAAGAAGAGACAATATAAGAAAACAGAATAAATATGAAAAAACAGGTAAATTGACGGCGCATAAGTACTCGTCACCACACATATACGCCGCTCACATGAATTTCACTTAGCAAGTAAACTAAGGTTCCTAATTCCCTCGAGTCAGGGTTAGACACAACACTTACCTCGCTCTGAAGGCCACTTAATTCTCAATCATACCTTTTCCTTTGGAATTCACCTCCAAACCACTCGTATCTATTCAAAAATAACTCAATAATAACAAATATTGCTAAAGAAATCAATTATATTGCATGAATTAAATTTTCTAATTTTTTTTCCAAAAAGTTGAAAAATCAACCCCGGGCCCGCTTGGTCAAAATTCGAGGTTCGGACCAAAATGCACTTACACATTCACCCCCGAGTTCGAATATATAATTAGTTTTGGAATCCGACCTCAAATTGAGGTCTAAATCCTCAAATATCCGAAATCCCTAGTTTCTACCCTAACCCCTAATTCTACCATGAAAACTCTAGATTTTAGGTTGAATTCTTGTAAAATGAAGTAAAAGATTGAAAGAAACGAGTTAAGGAACACTTACCTATGATTTGGGGAAGAAAATGTATTTGAAAAGTCGCCCTAGGCCTCCTATCCTTTTGAAATGAGAAGAAAAATGGCTGGAGTCCGAATTAAATGAACTCAATGCCCAGCGACCTTCACACCTGCGGTGCTTTGGTTACACCTGCGCATCCGCACGTGCGGACAAGACATGCGCTTCTATGAAAAAGGACTGGGCCAACTGGGGCCGCACCTACGGACAGGGTTCCGCTTCTGCGGTCCCGCTCCTGCGGAGAAAAGTCCGCATCTGCGGAAAAATGAAGTCCAGGCCTGGGTCGCACCTGCAGGGCTATCGCTCGCACCTGCGACCAAAGGCTCGCAGGTGCGGGCACACCAGATTTGGTGCACCAGCAGCCTTGTTGAGGTTTGAATTCAACTCGTGCATCGCCCGAATGACACCCGAGCCCTCGGGGATCTAAACCAAACATGCACGCAAGTCTAAAAATATCATACAAACTTGCTCGCGTTATCAAATCGCCAAAATAACACCTAGAACTACGAATTTAGCACCAAATCAAATAAAATTCTCAAGAACACTTTAAAGTTACTATTTTCTCAACCGAAGGTCCGACTCACGTCAAATCAACTCTGTTTCTCACCAAATTTCACAGACAAGTCTTAAATATCATAATGAACCTGTACCGGCCTCCGGAACCAAAATACGGATCCGGTAGTAACAATGTCAAACATCAATCATTTCTTAAAAAGAAATAATTTTCAGACTTTTAATTTTCCTCAAAAATTCATAACTTGAGCTAGGGACCTCCGAATTCGATTCCGGGCATACGCCCAGGTCCCATATTTTGATACGGACCGACCAACACCATCAAAACACAAATCCGGTCCCGTTTACAAAAAACGTTGACCAAAGTCAACTAAAATTAACTTTTAAGGCATAAATTCTTATTTTCATCAATTTTCAACATAAAAAGCTTTCCGGAAATCTGCCCGGACTGCGCATGCAAATCAATGAGTTTTTTAAGGCTTAAGAGTGCAGATTCGAGTTCTAAAACATGACCTTTTGGGTCATCACATTCTCCGTCTCTAAAATAACCGTTCGTCCTCGAACGGACATGAAAAAGTACTTGGGCTAGTGAAAAGTTGGGGATATCTATTCCGCATATCGGACTCGGACTTCCAAGTAGCTGCCTCAATAGAATGACCTCTCCACTGCACTCGAACTGAAGGGTAACTCTTTGATCTCAACTGGCGAACTTGCCGGGCTAGAATTGCCATCGGCTCCTCCTCGTAAGTCAAATCCTTGTCCAACTGGATAGAGCTGAAATCTAACACATGGTACGGATTACCGTGATACTTTCGAAGCATGGACACGTGGAATATCGGATGAACAACTGCTAAACTAGGTGGCAACGCAAGCCTGTAAGCCACCTCTCCCACTCTATCCAGAATCTCAAAAGGTCCGATATACCTAGGGCTCAAATTGCCCTTCTTTCCGAACCTCATTACACCCTTCATGGGTGATACCCGAAGTAATACTCTCTTTCTGACCATGAATGCAACATTACGAACTCTACGGTCGGCATAACTCTTCTGCCTGGACTGAGCTGTGCGAAGTCAATCCTGAATAATCTTGACCTTATCCAAGGCATCCTGTACTAAGTCTGTGCCCAACAACCGAGCCTCTCCCGGCTCGAACCACCCAATTGGCAAACGACATCGCCTTCCATATAATGCCTCATATGGAGCCATTTGAATGCTCAACGGGTAACTATTATTATAAGCAAACTCCGCAAGTGGCAAGAAATGATCCCAAGAACCTCCAAAGTCTATAACACAAGCGCGAAGCATATCCTCTAATATCTGAATAGTGCGCTCTGACTGCCCGTCCGTCTGAGGATGAAACGCGGTGCTTAACTCAACCCGTGTGCCCAACTCACATTGTAATGCCCTCCAGAAGTGCGAGGTGAACTGCGTACCTCGGTCAAAAATGATAGACATGGGCACACTGTGAAGACGGACGATCTCGCGGATATAAATCTCTACCAACCGCTCCGAAGAATAGGTAACTGCCACAGGAATGAAATGCGCTGACTTAGTCAGCCTGTCCACAATGACCCAAACTGCATCGAACTTCCTCTGAGTCTGTGGGAGTCCAACAACAAAATCCATAGTGATACGCTCCCACTTCCACTCAGGAATCTCTAACCTCTGAAGTAAACCACCAGATCTCTGATGCTCACACTTTAACTACTGGTAATTTAGGCACCGAGCTACATAGGCAACTATGTCTTTCTTCATCCTCCTCCACCAATAATGCTGCCGCAGGTCCTGGTATATCTTGGCAGCGCCCGAGTGAATAGAATACCGAGAACTGTGAGCCTCCTCAAGGATCAACTAACGAAGCCCATCCATATTAGGCACACAAATACGACCCTGCATCCTCAAAACTCCGTCATCTCTAACAGTAACCTGCTTGGAACCACCGTGCCGCACTTTGTCTCTAAGGACAAGTAAATAAGGATCGTCATCCTGCCGATCTCTGATGCACTCAAATAAAGAAGACCGAGCAACTGTACAAGCTAGGACACTGCTGGGCTCAGAAACATCCAACCTCACGAACTGGTTGGTCAAGGCCTGAACATCCAATACAAGCGGTCTCTCACCAACTGGAATATATGCAAGGCTACCCATACTGACTGACTTTCTACTCAAAGCATCGGCCACCACATTGGCCTTCCCGGGATGATACAATATGGTCATATCATAGTCTTTCAATAGCTCCAGCCACCTCTTTTGCCTCAAATTGAGTTCCTTCTGCTTGAACAAATACTGCAAGCTCCGATGATCAGTGAATACCTCACACGGCACGCCGTAAAGATCGTGCCTCCAAATCTTCAGCGCGTGAACAATGGCTGCCAACTCTAGATCATGAACAGGGTAATTCTTCTCGTGAACCTTCAGCTTCCGCGAAGCATATGCAATAACCTTGCCATCCTGCATCAATATCGCACCTAGAGAAATACGAGATGCGTCATAAGATACTGTATAGGATCCTGAACCTGTGGGTAACACCAATACCGGTGTCGTAGTCAAAGCAGTCTTGAGCTTCTGAAAGCTCGCTTCACACTCGTCTGACCACCTGAACGGGGCACCCTTCTGGGTCAATCTGGTCAACGGGGCTGCTATGGATGAAAACCCTTCCACAAATCGACTGTAAAAGCCCGCCAAACCCAAGAAACTATGGATCTCTATAGCTGATGTGGGTCTAGGCCAATTCTGAACTACCTCAATCTTCTTTAGATCCACCTGAATACCCTCTGCTGATACAACGTGACCCAAGAAAGCAACTGAACTCAACCAAAACTCGCATTTTGAGAACTTAACATATAATTGGATTTCTTTCAGAGTCTGAAGAACGATCCCAAAGTGTCGCTCATGCTCCTCTCGACTGTGGGAGTAGATCAAGATATCATCAATAAACACAACCATAAAGGAATCCAAGTAGGGTTTGAACACCCGGTTCATCAAATCCATGAATGCTGCTGGGGCATTTGTCAGCCCAAATGACATCACTAGAAACTCATAATGCCTATACCGAGTCCGAAAAGCTATCTTAGGAACATCGGATGCCCTAATCCTCAACTGATGGTAGCCAGATCTCAAATCAATCTTTGAAAACACCTTGGCACCCTGAAGCCGATCAAATAAATCATTAATCCTCGGTAATGGATACTTATTCTTGATGGTGACTTTGTTCAACTACCGATAATCTATACACATCCTCATCGATCCATCTTTCTTCCTCACAAACAACACGGGTGCACCCCAGGGCGAGACACTAGGTCTAATGAAGCCCTTATCAAGCAAATTTTGCAATTGGTCCTTCAATTCTTTCAACTCTGGCGGGGCCATGCGATATGGCAGAATGTAAATAGGTTGAGTGCCTGGAGCCAAATCAATGCAGAAATCAATATCCCTGTTGGGTGGCATCCCCGACAGGTCTGCGGGAAACACCTCTGGAAACTCACGAACAACCGGCATCGAATCCATGGAAGGAACCTCCGCACTAGAATCGCGGACATAAGCCAAATAAGCTAGACACCCCTTCTCGACCATATGCCGAGCCTTCACATAAGAGATAACCCTACTGGCAGAATGGCCAAGATTCCCTCTCCACTCTAATCGAGGCAACCCCTACAAGGCTAAGGTCACCATCTTGGCGTGACAATCTAATATAGCATGATAAGGTGACAGCCAATCCATACCCAGTATGACATCAAAATCAACCATATCGAGTAGTAGAAGATTTACACGAGTCTCAAGACTCCCAATGGTGGCCACACACAAACGATAAACATGATCTACAACAATAACATCTCCCACTGGTGTGGACATATACACAAGAGCACTCAAAGAATCACGGGGCACAACCAAATAGGAAGCAAAATAGGATGACACATAGGAGTAAGTAGATCCCGGATCAAATAGAACTGAAGCATCTCTACTGCAAACTGAAACAGTACCTGTGATAACAACGTCAGATGAATCAGCCTTATGCTTGGCTGGGAAAGCATAACACTGGGGCTGAGCCCCCACCACCCTAAACTACGTCCCTGGGATGGCCTCTAACTGGTTGGTCTCCACCTCTAACGGCCTGAGCTCCACCTCTTACAGTCTGGCCTCTACCTCTGGCTACCTGACCCCTACCTCTGGCTGGCTGAGCAGGTGGTGTAGCAACTGGTGCTGGAACCATGGCATGAGAACTCTGATGTTGTAAGCTGCCCGTTACTCGAGGGCAAAATGAATCAATGTGCCTCGGATCACGACAAGCATAACATAACCTCGGCTGTTGTGACTGCTGACCCTGTCGACCTGAATAACCACCCTGACAACTCTGGAGTGGAGGTGCACTAATAGGAGCTGGTGGTGCATTATAGGCTAGTTGGTCGGAATAATGCATCTGAGAGCCACGACCACCTGAGGCACTGTGGGATGCCTGGAGCGCTAAATAAAACGGCCTGGGAGGATGACCTCTACCAAAAGTACTCCTGCCTCTAGATGAGGTACCGCTAAACTCACCGGAATAACGAGGTCTCTTCTCCTACCCTTGACCTCCTTGAGTAAGAACCATTTCAACTCGTCTGGCGACATTAGCAGCAGCTTGAAAAGAAATCTCACTCCGAGTCTCCTTAGCCATCTGCAATCTAATAGGCTGAGCAAGTCCATCAATAAACCTCCTCACCCTCTCTCTCTCGGTGGGAAGCAGAAGAATAGCATGGCGGGCCAAATCCACAAAACGGGTCTCATACTGACTAACAGTCATACTGCCCTGCTGGAGATGCTCAAACTAATGGCGGCGCTCCTCTCTCAATGTGATAGGCAGAAACTTCTCTATGAAGAGCTGAGAGAACTGGTCCCAAGTAAGAGAAGGCGACCCAGCTGGTCTGGTCAACAAGTAATCTCTCCACCATTTCTTGGCGGAACCAGTCATCTAAAATGCAGCAAAATTGACCCCATTGGTCTCCACTATACCCATGTTTTGTAGAACCTCGTGACAGCTGTTAAGATACTCCTGGGGATCCTCTGAAGGAGCACCAATGAAGAACATGAAAGAGCTTGGTAAACCTGTCCAATCTCCATAAAGCCTCAAAAGACATAGCTGGCCCATCTCCGACCTGTGCCGTAATAACCGGCTGAACTAATCCGACTGGTTGAGCTGCTGGAGCCTGATACTGGGGAGCTATTTCCTCCGGAGCGGGAGTGGTGGGAGTCTGGGATCCTCCTCCAGCCTGAGAGACTACTGGTGCCATGGGAAATGCGCCAGTCTGGGCCACACTCTCCATAAGGCCCACCAAACGGACCAAAGCGTCTTGAAGTACTGGGGTAGCAATGAACCCCTCCGGTCTGGGCTGGAACCTCCTCGTCAGGCTCTATCTGAGGCTCCACTGCTGGAGCTGCCGCTCGGGCTCTAGGCTGAGCCCCGCCCCTGCCTCGGCCTCGGCCTCGACCTCTGCCCCGCGTAGGAGCTGCCACTGGAGGCTCTGGCTGTTGCTCAGCTGAGGAACTGGTATGTGTTCTCTCCATCTGCGGGAGAATAAGAATAGAAGAGTGCAATCAGCATTGTGAAAGCAAAATCGCACGACAGAGAAGAATATAAGTGAAACTTGTTCCTAAACTTCATAGTCTCTAGAAGATAAGCACATACGTCTCCGTACCGATCCACCGGACTCTACTAAGCTTGCTCGTGAATCGTGAGACCTAGGCAACCTAGTGCTCTTATACCAACTGTCACGACCCAAAATTTCCCACCGACGGGACCGTGATGGCGCCTAACATTTCACTTGCTAGGCAAGACAACGTTAGAGAAACATTAAGCCAATTCCTTATTCCCATTCAGTAATTAACAATAATTAACTAAGAAGAAATATAATAAGTGTGGAATATCATAAAACTGTAATAATTACTACCACCCGGATCTGGAGTCACAATTCACAAGCATTCTAGAATTTACTACAAGTAATAGTCTGAAGAAATACAATGGTCTGAATGAAAGAAACAGTAGAATAAAAAAGATAGACGAGGACTTCAAGGTCTATGAAGGCCGACAGATCTACCTTGAGTCTCCGGACAATGGACCCAATAGTAAAATCTCGATCAACCTGAGCCGGTATCAAAATCTGCATAGAAAAGTGCAGAGTGGAGTATCAGTACAACCAACCCCATGTACTGGTAAGTGTCGAGCCTAACCTCGACGAAGTAGTGACGAGGCTAAGGCAAGGCACCTACAAATCAACCTGTACAATTTAACAGTGTATATACAAATAACATAAATGAAGAACTAAATAGGAAATGTCGGGAGGGGAACATGCCGAGGGGAATACAAGATAAATAACTACAACAGAATGATCACTGGAGCAGTCAATATACCATGAATCAACAGGAGCACGAATACAGTAAGGGAAAAATGCACGGCATCACCCTTCGTGCTTTTACTCTCAATCTCACCATAAAATCAATAGAAACGACACAACATCACCCTTCGTGCATTAACTCTCATATCATGGCACGACATCACCCTTCGTGCTTTTACACTCACAATATGGCACGACATCACCCTTCGTGCTTTTACACTCACAATATGGCACGGCATCACCCTTCGTGTATTAACACTCACAATATGGCACGACATCACCCTTTGTGCATTAACTCTCATATCATGGCAAGTCATCACCCTTCTTGCATTAACACTCTCCCTTACCATAATGCAATGCATAAATAACAACAGGGAGATAGAATAACAAGTACAAACCTTACTTCAACATTTGGTTCCACAATATAAATCTCAACTTTTAAATAAATACTCGATTACCAACAGAAAATCCATAAACATGATAATGACGATCAATTTAACAACACTAGTATAAACATGTAGCAATTAGCCATAGGAAGAGACAATATAAGAAAACGGAAGAAACATGAAAAAACAGGTAAATTGGCGGCGCATAAGTACTCGTCACCTCACATATACGCCGCTCACATGAATTTAACTTAGCAAGTAATCTAAGGTTCCTAATTCCCTCAAATCAGGGTTAGACACAACACTTATCTCGCTTTGAAGGCCACTTAATTATCAATCACAACTTTTCCTTTGGAATTCACCTCCAAACCACTCGTATCTATTCAAAAATAACTCAATAATATCAAATATTGCTAAAGAAATCAATTATATTGCATGAATTAAATTTCCCAAAATTTCCTCCAAAAAGTTAAAAAATTGACCCCGGGCCCGCTTGGTCAAAATCCGAGGTTCGGACCAAAATGCACTTACCCATTCATCCACGAGCCAGAATATATAATTAATTTTGTAATCCAACCTCAAATTGAGGTCTAAATCCTCAAATTTTCAAAATCCCTAGTTTCTACCCTAACCTCTAATTCTACCATGAAAACTCTAGATTTTAGGTTGAATTCTTGTAAAATGAAGTAAAAGATTGAAAGAAACGAGTTAAGGAACACTTACCTATGATTTGGGGAAGAAAATGTCTTTGAAAAATCGCCCTAGGCCTCATATCCTTTTGAAACGAGAAGAAAAATGGCTGGAGTCCGAATTAAATGAACTCAATGCCCAGCGACCTTCGCATCTGCGGTGCTTTGGTCACACCTACGCATCAGCACTTGCGGACAGGACGTGCGCTTCTGCAAAAAAGGACTGGGCCAACTAGGGCCGCACCTGCGGACAGGGTTCCACTTCTGCGGTCCCGCTCCTGCGAAGAGAAGTCCGCATCTGCGGAAACATTAAGTCCAGGCCAGGGTCGCACCTGCGACCAAAGGCTCGCAGGTGCGGGCATACCAGATTTGGTGCACCAGCAGCTTTGTTGAGGTTTGAACTCAACTCGTGCATCGCCCGAATGGTACCCGAGCCCTCGGGGCTCCAAACCAAACATGCACGCAAGTCTAAAAATATCATACAGACTTGCTCGCGCGATCAAATTGCCAAAATAATACCTAGAACTATGAATTTAGCACCAAATCAAGTAAATTCTCAAGAACACTTTAAAGTTACTATTTTCTCAACTGAAGGTCCGACTCACGTCAAATCAACTCCATTTCTCACCAAATTTCACACACAAATCTTAAATATCATAATGAACCCGTACCAGGCTCCGGAACCAAAATACGGACCCGGTACTAACAATGCCAAACTTCAATCATTTCTTAAAAATAAATAATTTCCAAACTTTTAATTTTCATCAAAAATTCATAACTTGAGTTAGGGACCTCCGAATTCGATTTCGGGCATACGCCCAGGTCCCATAATTCGATACGGACCCACCGGGACCATCAAAATACGGATCCGGTCCCGTTTACCAAAAATGTTGACTGAAGTCAACTAAAATCAACTTTTAAGGCATAAATTCTTATTTCCATTAATTTTCAACATAAAAGCTTTCCGAAAACCTGCGCGGACTGCACACGCAAATCGAGGATGGTAAAAATGAGATTTTTAAGGCTTAAGAGCGCATATTCGAGTTCTAAAACATAAGATGACCTTTTGGGTCATCACAACTAATTACCACTAATATATTTTTGAGTAGTGTAATTACCATGAATACAGTTCCACTTAGTGTAATTTTCATTAAATAGGCTAATCAACCACTAAGATAATTAAGTAAATACTTACCGACGGCCTCCCACGTTATTGTGTAATAAAACATACAAAATAATTATGCATAAGATTATATATTTAAATTACTGACAGAAATCCATCGGTACTGTATGAACAAAATTCAAAATATTATGTAAATGCAGTAGCGATTGAGTTCGTCGATAACTTTATTTTCTCTTTGTCACGACCCATAATCCGACTAGTCATGATGGCACCTAACCCATCCGCTAGGTAAGCCACTTAACCACTAACCAATTCCAATAACAACTAATAAAGCAATTCAAGTAAAGAATTATCTTAATCTTATGCAGTCCCCAAGAACTGGTAGTGCAAATAATGAGCTTCTAAGAATAGAGTTTACAAAGCGGAAATGAAATGAATACATAGTCTATTTGATTAGTACTTAAACAAAGTTTTACAGATCTAAAGCTACCACGAACAAGAGGTAGCTACAGCCGGGACGTAGGTACATCTTCAATCTAGCTCCTATCGAACACACCAACAACAACAACCAACATCTGCACGCAAGGTGCAGAAGTGTAGTATAAGTACAACCAACCCCATAAACTCAATAAGTAACAAACCTAACCTTAGGTTGAAAGCAGTGACGAGCTAACACAAGGTCGGGTGCAATGCCAAAATCCCACAACAGTTCGTAACAACACAAATACAAGGATAAAAGAGGTATCTCAGAAGTAAAAATGCTCAACTCATTCACAGTTCCAGAAAATGGTCATGATTTTCAAGTATCTCAGTGAAAAACCCCAAGTCTCTTACCAAAAATGCCAAAAATACGAGTAAGTTTGAAAACTGTAATTTTCCAAATATCCTTTCCACAATAAATAAAAAAGTTTCATTTTATTTCTAGATAACAAGTATAAAATACCTCTCTATGCCCACATATCAATGTGTATAAAAAGAATCTTGAATGACGTGATACCATATAGAACGAAGAAAAATGCATCTCTATGCCTGTATGTCATGCGTGCATGCAAATGCCATGTACCTCAGAGATGAATCATGTACTCACACTCTCAGAGTACTCAATCTCACTGTCTCGCATCCTCTCTCACTATGCTCTCACTCAATCACTCAGCGCTACACACACACACACACACACACACACACACACACACACACACACACACACACACACACACACACATATATATATATATATATATATATATATATATATATATATATATATATATATATATATAGTCGACTGCGCTCATTGGGGGTGTGCAGACTCCGGAGGGGCTCCTTCAGCCCAAGCGCTATATTGCTGCGGCGTGCAGCCCGATCCAATATTGTTGTGGCATGCAACCCGATCCAATATTGTTACGGCGTGCAACCCGATCAAATAGTGTTGCGGCGTTCAACCCGATCCAATAATATGTATATATAGCCCGAAGGCTTGTTGCGGCGTGCAACCCGATCCATATAAAATATAATCAATATAATACGCTGCGGCGTACAGCCTGATCCCAAAATATCACTCTCACTCAGGCCCTCGGCCTCACTCAGTTATCGCTCTCTCCAGTCTCGCTCACCGGCTCACAATGTCATGAAACTAGCCCGACAAACAATGATATGATATATCAATAACAACAACTGAGACTAAGATATGATATGAATGCATGAATATGACTGAGTACAAAATATCGATGAAATCAGTGAGATGACAGCAAGAAACGACCATTGTAGGTCCTAACAACATCAGCATGAAGCCTAAATTTGATATCTAGCATGATTGACAGCTCAATTACTTTATCACATGGTGAAAACACGAATATCAAGACAATCGGGCCACTATTCAGTGCCATGGAAACAACAGAGTCCCAATTCACATGGTGCACGCCCACACGCCCGTCACCTCAACACAAATCACATAACACGTATTTCGGGGTTTCATACCCTCAACTCCAAGATTAGAAGAGTTACTTACCTTGAACAAGCCAATTCCAACATTGAAAAAGCCAAGCGATGCTCCAAAAATACCATCACACATGTAGCGACCTCCGAACGGCTCAAAACTAGCCAAAAGCAACTCAAATACATCAGATAAAGCCCAAGGGAGCAATTACAAATGATAAAGATCGAATTCTACATAAAATCCCAAATCCGGCCAAAAATCACACCGAGGCCCATGCCTCGAAACTCGACAAAACTAACAAACTCCGACATCCCATTCAATTACGAGTCTAACCACACTAGTTTCACTCAGATCCGACTCCAAATCGGTGTTCAAAACTCAAAAATTCATATTATGAAACTTTAGGCCAAAACACCCATTTTCTCTTTAAAATTCGTCAACCAATTGCTAAAATCGAAGATAGATTCATGGAATATAATCAAAACTGAGTAGAGAACACTTACCCCAATCCTTGTGATGAAATGTGCTTCAATATTCTCCTCAATCGGAGTCCCACATCTCAAAATATGAAGAAAGAACCAAAACCTCGATTTTTATAACTCTGCCCAGCTATTCCGCATTTGCGGTCAAATTGTCGCATCTGCGACCATCGCTTCTGCGGTAATTCCTCGCTTCTGGGAAACAACCTCACTCAGCAAAACCTCGCACCTGCGGTCCATAAGCCGTTTTTGCGATTGCGCTTCTGTGCACTTGAACCGCATCTGCGGTTGCGCTTCTGCGATGGCACTGCCGCTTTTGCGGCTCCGCACCTGTGCTACATACTTCGCAAGTGCAGTCATACCAGAACTAGAAAATCTTCAGTAATGCAACATGGAATGAAATTGGTCTGAACCTCGTCCGAGACTCACCCGAACCACTCGGGACCCCCTCCAAATATACCAACAAGTCCCATAACTTAACACGGATCTACTCGAGGCCTCAAACCACACATAACAACATCGAAATGATGAATCACACCTCAATTCGAAATCATTGAACTTTGAAATTTCAACTTCCACAACTGATGCCGAAAACTATCAAATCACGTCCGATTGACCTCAAATTTTGCACACAAGTCACATTTGACACTACGGACCTGCTCCAACTTCCGGAATCAGAATCCAACCACGATATCAAAAAGTCAATTCCCGGTCAAACTTTCCAAAATTCCAGCTTTCGTCATTTCGAGCCAAATTCTACTACGGACCTCCAAACCACAATCCAAATGCGCTCCTAAGTCAAAAATCACCCAACGGAGCTAACAGAGCCATCAAAACTCCGTTTCGGGTTCAAATTCACAAAAAGTCAAACTTGATAAACTTCCCATAATTTAAAGTTTCAACAATAAAATCCATTCTTCCAATTCGATTCCGAATAACCTGAAAATCAAAACCGATAATTCACATAAGTCATAATGCATCATACGGAGCTACTCATGCCCGAAAACTACCGATCAAAGTGCAAATACTCTAAACAAACGGTTGGGTCGTTACATCCTCGCCCACTTAAACATATATTCGTCCTCGAACGTGCCTACAGTTGTTTCAAAAGCCATCAAATCGCCGTGTAACCTTACCATGCACATACTCGGGGGTGATACCACGCCACTCCATCCCATATAGGTCTGATAACACAATATGACTAGAATTTCTTAATCCAACCTAGACCACAAACCTTAGAATCCAATTTCCAACATCCACAATTTCTATAAGATCAAAATCTTGCATCTACACACTGAATAAGTTTGAACAAGCTGTATCAAGCCATATCTATAAATCAAGATGTAATCACATGATGTACCATATAACTCAAATACTCTTAGCAAAAATTTCAAATCACAGTAGCAGCTCAAAACAACCCAATACCGGTAATAAACCTTATTTCAAATAAAGCCTCGCTCTAAAACCTTCGTACTCTGCCGATGATGAAAGAAACATACAGAATTCATAACCATACGTTAGATCAATAGGTCATGGAGTTCCCTCTCCTTCTATAAGAACTATAGCCAATTTCTAAGCCGACTTTTGATATTATCCTTCCAAATATACCACAATCAAATCCGATTGCATCCATTCTAGGTCCAATGACCTTATCCCATCTAACATAATCACTCTAGTGACATGAAACATCAATACAGCTTAAAGCCACAACCCATGCACCAAATAACAACATTCCAAATGTACTAAATCCTGAAAACAAATGCCTCAAACGATAGGACTGTCCCGCCAGCATAACAAATACCATCACAATACCATGCTAAGAGCCTATCACACACCGTAGAACCAAAACACATGAATACAACACAAAGGATCATATCTTAACATAACTTCGCTGCAATGCGTGACCCCATGCAAACACTGGTCCATATATATCCCTCGAGCCACCTTGCTCAAAATCATTAACCACGCGAAATTCGACGTCAAGTACCCAAAGGGCATTACCATAACCATGGAGAGCAAATAACACAATACCACAATCTGGAAAGAACATAGCCAACACGCAATCAATCATGCAATACCCAAATACCCATCTCGCTCAAATTACGCTATAAAGCTCAAATAGAACCGCACCATATGTGCGTATAACCCACGAATCACAACTCCTCATGGCATAGAAGATTAATTCACAAATCATTTCAGAACAAGAATAAGCTCCACAACAACCGAATGGCACATCCCTCAATAATGGCAGTATGGAGCCAACCAATCCGACTCGTTGCAGAACACACATCCATATTGGGCCTACCAATGAACCCCAAATCAACCCTCGTCACCCACAATAGATAAATAACCCTCCGAAAGTCCACAATAACTGAATCACAACACATACTATCTTCTGACTAACCTTGGCTACGTTTTCACAGTCCACAACCACGAAACAAACTACTCATGAGAACTCCCAATCTCCAAATCCATAGGACACACGAATTACCATATATGATATCAACTCCACCGCCTGAATGTCTAACACTTCTCCAATACACGATCATCCCACGAGGAATACTTCTATAATTCTTTTGTGCGACAAAGAAAAATTTGAACATCAGCAGTCGATCAAACAAGAGAGTGCCAAAATAACCAATGAAGTATCCATAAATCAAAACATATTGCCCTTTCTGAAATGTATACCCTCACCGAGCCATGCCAGATAGTAATATCATTTACCTAGTCGTCCGAAACTGCCCACGCTGCATAAGGACTCATGACTTTCCCTTCAAAATTGAATTGTGACCTTACACCAAACTACTACCAAGTTGTCCTATTTCTCCAAGTCCTTTCCAAATTGCCTTCAAATTGATACTTCTCCTTGCTAGAACACCACGATCCCTAACCAAAATTCACCACACAAGAGATCCTAGTATAAAACCATAATGCACTAAGGCCCATAAGCTGCTGACTCCCTTCTTAAGCACCCCAAGGCACCACAACCGAGACACCCACTCTAAAGAGACCTTATGTGAACCTAAAATTGTTTGCTTCACCTTCTTGATATTGAAATGCATAATCCACAATGATATAAAAATTCCACGAGTCTCGACACCGTCCAATGCAAATATCAGATCCTAGCCATATACAAATCTCAAAAATTCCAAATCGCTACATATAAATCTTGAATCCATTAGAACCAATCTCAAGAGTCATCCACTCTACCCAAATCTCAATTGAACCGACCAAACGGAACGAACGACCTGTGCCCCATTAGTACACCAACATCCAAGGGAGTAACGCACACTCCTAAGCAACCGAGAAAATTCCATATTCCATGTACACTACATCCTTCGCAAATAACCACTCGATTATTTTTATGATTCCCATATACTCATAGAGTGTAATACCACCCATATCCAGAATTTTCCTTACTCGAGTCATCCTCAATCTCAACTTCTGCAAGTCATAACTGATTCACCAGTATACCTCAAATTGAATCCAATACAACACATAATCGTGCAATCAACTTGTCGATAGAAGACTCCCCCACTTGGATCAAAGCCATAGATCCAAAACATACAACTCACAATGCCCATACTCTATTACTGCCCTAATACCGCAGTGAGATTCAACCAAATCTTTCTTGAGCTTCTGTAATGCAAACCACATAATACTTCAAATCATTTGCAAATTTCGCATTCATCCTCGTAACAGTCAAGCCAACTTCCACAAGCGATCCAAACTCAAATTGCACTACATATAATTTACTGGTAAAAGAGAACTCTCAACAAAACAACATAGGGATCACACAACCTCAGGACATCCCGCAGGAGATAACCCACCTGCTTAGCCTAAAACTGACATCTTTCTGTACCTTTCCACAATCATAACTATTACACAAATACTTAATCTTCCTGAGTCTGAACTTATATCATGACATAAAAATCTACTCCACTCCTCAACTAAACAACATGAAAAGGATCCTTCAACACACCCATAACTCGAGACTATATGTCAAATCATGATGGAAATCAAGCACCGAATAGTTCTTTCTACACCTCAAGCAAACCCTTCTCGTTACATTCAAATCATATGAACACATCTCGCAGTCACATCATACTCATCATGTAGCCATCCAGCCACCAATTCTACTAATAGGGACACTACCGGACATATAAATCCAAAGGCACGTGCTCAGTGCTCCAGCTACAGTCAAAACCCAGCCTCAAGTCCCCCAGACTGGTCCATCATCAACACACAGAAATCACATCTCGCCCTCATCCAGGAAATCACTAGCCGTCGATGCACCGCCGATACTGAGCGCTCACGTGCGCATATGAATGCGTGGAAGGAATTCAAAGGATTACGCCTCAAGCTGAATCAATACTACATGATAAGGAAAGAAAGATGGGAAGTATATCTTAAATGTCCTGTAGCCTCTCGAAGATAGGTATGGACGTCATCATACCGATCCACAAGACTCTACTAGACACTTGCTCATGACTTGTATAACATATGAACCTAGAGCTCTGATACCACCTTGTCACGACCCAGAATCCGACTAGTCATGATGTCACCTAACCCACCCGCTAGGTAAGACACTTAACCACTAACCAATTCTAATAACAATTAATAAAGCAATTCAAGTAAAAAATTATCTTAATCTTATACATTCTCCAAGAACTGGTAGTACAAATCATAGTCTGTTTGATTAGTACATAAACATAGTTTTACAGATCTAAAGCTACCACGAACAAGAGGCAGCTACAGCCGGGATGCAGGTACATCTTCAATCCAGCTCCTATCGAACACAACAACAACAACAACAACCAACATCTGCACACACGGTGTAGAAGTGTAGTATCAGTACAACCGACCTCATGTACTCAATAATTAACCAACCTAACCTTAGGTTGAAAGCAGTGACGAGCTAACACAAAGTTGGGTTCAATGCCAAAATCCCACTACAGTTTGTAACAACACAAATACAAGGATAAAAGAGCTATCTCAGAAGTAAAAATGCTCAGCTCGTTCACAGTTCCAGAAAATGGTCATGCTTTTCAACTATCTCAGTGAAAAACCCAAGTCTCTTACCAAAAATGCCAAAAATACGAGTAGGTTTGAAAACTGTGAGCTTTTCCAAAAATCCTTTTAACAATAAATATGATATTTCATTTCTTCCAGATAGCATGTGAAATACCTCTCTATGCCCACATATCAATGTGTATAAAAAATTCATGAATGACGTGATACCGTACATCATGAGGAAAAATGCATCTCTATGCATGTATATCATGTGCATATTAAATGCAATGCATCTCGATGATGAGCTCGTATACTCACTCTTATAGTGCTCAATCTCACTGTCTCACATCCTCTCTCACTATGCTCAATGCTCAGCACACTCAATCACTCAGCGCTGTATAATAACTGTTACGGCGTGCAGCCCGATCCCCCCCCCCCCCACATATATATATATATATATATATATATATATATATATATATATATATATATATATATATAGTCAACTGCGCTCACTGGGGTGTGCAGACTCCGGAGGGGCTCCTTCAGCCCAAGTGCTATATTATTGCGGCGTGCAGCCCGATCCAATATTGTTGCGGCGTGAAACCCGATCCAATATTATTGCGGCGTGCAACCCGATCGAATATATCTCACATAGATCCCGATCCAATAATATATATATAGCTCGAAGGCTTGTTGCGGCGTGCAACCCCATCCATATAAAATATAATCAATATAGCATGTTGCGGCGTGCAACCCGATCACAAAATATCACTCTCACTCAGGCCCTCGGCCTCACTCAGTCATCACTCTCTCCAGTCTCGCTCACGGGCTCACAATGTCATGAAACAAGCCCGACAACAATGATATGATATATCAATAATAACAACTGAGACTGAGATATGATATGAATGCATGAATATGACTGAGTACAAAATATCGATGAAATCAATGAGATGACAGCAAGAAATGACCACTGTGGGTCCTAACAACATCAGCATGAAGCCTAAACATGATATCTAGCATGATTGATAGCTCAATTACTTTATCACATGGTGAAAACATGGATATCAACACAATAGGGCCACTATTCAGTGCCATGGAAACAACAAAGTCCCAATTCACATGGTGCACGCCCACACGCCCACACGCCCGTCACCTAGCATGTGCGTCACCTCAACAAAAATCACATAACACGTATTTCGGGGTTTCATACCTTCAGCTCCAAGATTAGAAGAGTTACTTACTTTGAACAAGCCAATTCCAACACCGAGCAAGCCAAGCGATGCTCCAAAAATGCCATCACGCGCGTAGCGACCTCCAAACATCTCAAAACTAGCCAAAAGCAACTCAGATGCATTAGATAAACCCCAAGGGAGCAATTACAAATGATAAAGATCGAATTCTACATCAAATCCCAAATCCGACCAAAAATCACACCGGGGCCTTGTGATGAAATGTGCTTCAATAATCGCCTCAATCGGAGTCCCACATCTCAAAATATAAAGAAAGAACCAAAACCTCAATTTTTATAACTCTGCCCAGCTGTTCCGCATCTGCGGTAATTCCTCTCTTCTGCGGTATTTCCTCGCTTCTGCGAAACAGCCTTACTCAGCAAAACCTCGCACCTGCGGTCCTTAAGCCGCTTCTGCAGTTGCGCAGGTGCGTCCAAGAACCCGCTCCTGAGATCCTTACACCTATCTCCCTTTCTCGCTTCTGCGATGGCACTACCACTTTTGCAGCTCCGCACCGGCGCTACATACTCCGCAGGTGCGGTCATACCAGAACCAAAAAATCTTTAGTAATGCAACATGGAATGAAATTGGTCTGAACCTCTCCCGAAACTCACCCGAGCCACTCGGAACCCTGTCCAAATATACCAACAGTTCCCATAACTTAATACGGACCTACTCGAGGCCTCAAAACACACATAACAACATCGAAATGGTGAATCACACCTCAATTCGAAATCATTGAACTTTGAAACTTCAACTTCCACAACCGATGCCGAACATTATCAAATCACGTTCGATTGACCTGAAATTTTGCACACCAGTCACATTTGACATTACGGACCTGCTCCAACTTCTAGAATCAGAATCCGACCCCGATATCAAAAAGTTCACTCTCGGTCAAACTTTTCAAAATTCCAACTTTCGCCATTTCGAGCCAAATTCTATTACGGACCTCCAAACCACAATCCGGACGCGCTCCTAAGTCCAAAATCACCCAACGGAGCTAACGAAACCATCAAACTTCCGTTTCGGGTTCAAATTAACAAAAAGTCAAACTTGATCAGCTCCCCCAACTTAAAGTTTCAACAATGAAATCCATTCTTCCAATTCGATTCCGAATAACTTAAAAATTAAAACCGACGATTCACATAAGTCATAATGCATCATACAGAGCTACTCATACCCGTAAACTACTGAGCGAAGTGCAAATGCACAAAATAACCGGTTGGGTCGTTATACTTATTTATTTATTTATTAAAATGCACCGAGAGACACCGTCGGTACCTAAAAAATAATTCTAAAAATATAAATACAAAATATTGCGAGAGAGTCCGTCGGTAAATTATCGAAGTAGTGCATCGGTACAACCAACTAAATTTAGATCGGTCAAAGTATCGTTGTTTATCGAGAGTTAACCGTCGGTAATTATTTTTAAAAAAATAGAAATTAAAAAGTTCAAAAGTACCGAGGGACTCTAACGGAAAGTCCCTCGGAATAGCGATGGAAAAAAGTCTGTCAACTGTTGCGTTGGTAAACAACTGTTTTTTAGTAGTGATAACCCCCACTACTTCTCACCATTATAGTTGTAACTCTCCCACCTCCATAATCTTCCCATGATCATTTTTTATGATCTCAAATATTTAATACCATATTTAAAGTAACCTTATTGTAAGCCTCTATGTAACCTTATAAATAGAGGTATTTGGGATCATGTACTATACTCTTGAATACATAGAAGAAATAAGAATCTTTTCTCTCTTTCTCTCTACATTCTTGTCTATTTTCTTGTTTTATATTGTTACTTTGAGCTAAATTTCGTAATACGTTATCAACACGATTGTTCTCTGTGACAATCCTTCTCAACTTTTAGGAAATGTGTCACAACAAAGTTGATCTATTTTTGTATTTCCATAGCCAAGTAACATTGTTGCTTCCAATACGTAAACCTGTTGGATTTCGTATGGACAGTGAGACAAATGTTCTATAGATTATCTTATTTTGGTAAGTCGTTCATCATTCCATGGTATGCTCCTAAGTATATAATTTTTGTGCTTACTTAAATACCTATTGGAAGGGTTAATATATGGCAATATAAATTCCTTCTGGTCATAGTCGTCAAATTTTTTCTTGTAGTTCTATTATTACTACTCGTATACGTATCATACTTGAGCAACGTTTTCCATATAGATACAACAAAAGTATTGATTTCATTCATATTGGATGGTTCATAGTCCTACATAAAGTATATCTATCTAGATGGTTTATTATTACTTACAGTACTAAATTATTTTATGAAATAATAAAACATATGTGGTTTATCATCTATCTTGAAGGATTTATCATGTAATAGCTCTTTAAGTTGAATGTCTTACATTAGAAAATATTCTTGAACTATAACAGAGTTACACGATATATATGGTTGCCAAAGTAATGTAATATTTTTAAATGTTCGAAGGCAAGTCCCAGTACATGCACTTTGGCTTATTATGCCATTAATTGAGGGTAAGACGGTGGGTTCAAGTCCCAACGTACCACAAGGGTAAGACATCGGGTTCGAGTCCCGGTGCACCGTGATTATAAGAGTTGGGTTTAAGTCCCAACTCATTATGGCCTAACATGTCGTTATATGGGTAACACATTAGGTTTGAATCTCAATGCACCATATTGATGATATAATGATGATTAAAAAAAAATGTATTTCTCACGAAAAAGCATGAAGCTAGTCCCACTTGATTTGCCCCATTCTTGAAGTGAATGTGATAGCGGTGCATAATAAATCTAAATAAATACAAGTGGTTGACCAATGAACGTGGGTGTGCCAAAGACCAAAATAATAATAATCTGTAAATATGAGGCACACTCAGATGATTATAGTCCATTTTTTGAAAGAATGCGACTTGTGAGCATTATAAATGCAGACTCATTCCTGAAAGTGATTGTGAAAATATATATGTGATACAAATTATGCATAAGAATGTGCTTATTTATACTATATTAAAAGCACGAACACCCTTAGCGAAATGTCGTTCGCCTTTTTTACCCTTAAAAGTAGAGTTCTCATTAGAAAAAAAAGTTATTTAATTATTTTCCTAATATTAAGGAATATCTATTTAACTATTTTTCTAATATTTAGAACTTCAAAATCAACTAAATATTATATGCTGCCTTCATTGTTTAAACTAGGTAAGACAATATATTTATAAAAGAAAACTAACACCCAAAAGGACTAAAGTAGGAAAGTTTCGTTTACTTAGAACTCTTTTTAGATTTAGAAGTCTTTATTGTTTGTATAGAATTATAACCAATTATTTATTTATAATTAGTAAAATAAAGCTAATTGAAAGAGAATAAATTTAAAACTACAAATAAAGTCTCGTGCACATAGCCTTTTTAGGTTTAGGAATTCTTATTTTATTGTGATAGTATTATAAAATAGTACTCTTTTAGCATGAATATTTCAAAGGATATTCACAATCCACCTTTTAATTAGGTAGAACTAAACCTAATTTTAATTTTAACATGGATTTTATATTTTTGCTGCTTCTAAAATAGTATTAACGTACTCCTTTTAGAACCCGTGAATTTCATATAATTTTATTACAATCATAGACGCTTAGTTCTTTACTAATTTGTTAAAAATAATTATTATATTTTTTCTTATTAATTAAACTAATAGTACAATTTGTATTTTTTTCGGCGAGAAAAAAAGGTATCTTCTGTCAGATAGTTGACTTTATTTGTGTTTCCTATAATGAATTTAAGAATATATAACTTTTCAAATAATGTTTTACATAATAACTTAAATATTCAAGGGTTAATGGTTTTTTGCTTAAACTAAAAATGAAGAACGATAACTTGTGAAACTAAAGTAATGATATTATATAAAATTTGTAATGATTTTTAAGTTGAATATATTGATGTCACGACCCGAAATTCTCACCTTCGGGACTGTGATGGCGCCTAACGTTTCACTTGCTAGGTAAGCCAATGTTAGAATAATATTAGCCATTTTAAAATAATTTTAAATTAATTATTAACAAAGAAACAAGTGTGGGAGTAAAGTCTGAAATGTAGTGAATGATCCATAATAATAGCGATATCTAAATACCATCCCAGAACTGGAGTCATAAGTGCACACGCTTCTAGAATAATACAAATAAAGGTCTGAATAAAATTTAAGCTGTTTGAAATATAACACACAGCTGAGATAATATAGAAGGGGACTTCAGAACTGCGAACGCTGTACAGTTATACCTCAAGTCTCCACTGATAGTTGTATCCAGACAAATCTATAGTACACCGCTGGGACCAACTCCGAAATCTGCACAAGAAGTGCAGAGTGCAGTATCAGTACAACCGACCCCATGTACTAGTATGTGTCGAGCCTAACCTCGACGAAGTAGTGACGAGGCTATGACAAGACACGTATGTAAACCACCTATACAAGTATATACAAATAAAAAGTAACAATAATACAACAAATAACAATTTATAAATTGGGAGGGAACATACGAAGGGGAAATATATAATAATTTCAGCAGGAGAAGTATCACCTAGCAACCATTTAATTTAACCTAGCAACCATTTAATTTATCAACAATAAAATGAGAAATTGATAATAAGAAAAGGGCATGGCACCACCCTTCGTGCTTTTTCTCTCATTTGGCACGGCATCACCCTTCGTGCTTTTACTCTCATTTGGCACGGCATCACCCTTCGTGCTTTTACACTTTCTGAAAATGACACGGCATCACCCTTCGTGCTTTTACACTCACAAATGACACGGCCACACCCTTCGTGCTTTTACACTCTTCCTTACCATGACAATGATATTATGAATAATAAAAATGGCACGGCATCGCCCTTCGTACTTTTACACTCTTCCTTACCATGAAAATAATATTATAAATTTGGAAGAGTATTTAAATGCGAGGATATGCACTCATCAATCAATTCAATACCAGAATACCGACTTCACCTTTCAAAATATTCAACAATAATTAAATGAATAATAATTTCACGAATAATGATCAAATAATCATAATAAACTTAAACAAGAATATCTTAATTAAATAGGCAATTATTCATAGTAAATAATTCCACCCACATGCTTTGACTCAACCACAATACATAAGTATTTGTCACCTCACATATACGTTGTACCCGCACTTTAAATCACGTAGCAAATAGACAAATAAGTCCTACTGCCTCAAGTCAAGGTTAACCACGACACTTACCTCGCTTTGTAACAAAATTCAAGAATCCAATACACCTTTGCCTCGCGAATTCGTGTCCGAAATCCTCAAATCTAGTCATAAACAATTTAGCATACTTAATATAAATCGTAGGAATTAATTCCATATGAATTTACTAATTTTCCGAATTAAAATCTGAAATGTATCTCAAAAATCATCAGTGGGACCCACGTCTCGAATCCCGAAAAACTCACTAAATCCGAACACCCGTTCTGATACGAGTTCAATCATATAAAAATTATCGAATTCCGACATCGGATTGGCTTTCAAATCTTCATTTTACATTTTTGGAAGATTTTATAAAAATCTAATTTTTCTTCAATAATTTCACGGATTAATGATATAAATAAGTGTGGAATCATGAAATATAATCAATATAGGATAAGGAACACTTACCCCAATATTTTCCTGTGAAAATCGTCCAAAAATCATCTTACCCGAGCTCAAAATCGAAAATGGTGGAAAATGGGTCGAAATCCCATTTTCAAAACTTAAGTTATGTTTGCCCAGATTTTTACTCATCGCGATCGTGGGAATTCGTTCGCTATCGCGCAGAACAACTTCTGCCTAGGTCCATTTTACTCTTCGCGATAGCGTATAAGTCTTTGCGATCACGAAGCATATTTTGGCTGCCCAAATTTTTAACTCTACGCGATCGCGGAAAATATTTTCTCAGCCTTACGCGATCGCATACTGACTTGTGCGATCGCGTAGCACAAACGGCATGCCTAGCATCTGCCTTCATTCCTTCTACGCGAACGCGGCTTGGCCCTCGCGTTCGCAGTGCACTAGAAGCTAATCTTCCACGATCGCGTACTTATCTTCGCGAACGCGAAGGGTAAAACTCACGACTCAGAATTCCCTCTTCGCGATCGCAGGAATGGCTTCACGATCACGAAGCACAATGCACCAGATGACAGCAGAAGCTAAAAACCAGATTTTTCTCAAAGTTCAAATGGTCCGTATGCTATCCGAAATTCACCCGAGCCCTCGGGACTCCAAACCAAACATCCACACAAGTCCAAAAATCTCATACGAACTCGCTCGGGCGATCAAAACACCAATTTAACACCTAGAATTATGAATTGGATACCAAATCAACTGAAATTTTTAAGAAAACTTTAAAACTTCTATTTTCACAAACGAACCTCGAATCACGTCAAATCAACTATGTTTCTCACCAAATTCGACAAACAAGTCATAAATGACATAACGGACGAATGAAAATTTTCAGAACTTGAATCCGACCCCGATATCAATAAAAGTCAATTTGTAGTCAAACTTGAAAATCTTTAACTTTTAAATTTCTAGTTTCCGTTAAATGGCCATAACTTGAGCTAGGGACCTCCAAATTAAATTCCGGGCATACGCTCAAGTCCCAAATCACGATACGGACCTACTGGAACTATCAAAATATTAATCCGAGTCCGTTTGCTCAAAATATTGACCAAAGTCAACTCAGTTGAGTTTTAAGGCTTCATTTCTCATTTTAATCCATTTTTCACATAAAAACTTTCTGAAAAATTATACGGACTGCGCATGCAAGTCGAGGAATGATGAAATACAGCTTTTCGAGATCTTAGAACATAGAAATAATTATTAAATTTAAAATGACCTTTTGGGTCATCACAATTGACCTACATGTTTGAGGGCTTATATGGAGTATAGTTTCTCTGTTCATTATGTTAGCTAGATAAGTTCAATAATTACTATTTTCAAGAACTTATATTTTTCTATAACTTTTATTTATCACACAAACATAATTTTCAATAAAATGTTTATATAATATGTTAATAGTTCATGTTCATCGAGATAGTGTTCGCTCACAATCGTTTGTCCTTTTTACCCTTTAAAACTGGATTTCACGTCAGATAAAATAGTAATTTAAATTATTTTTCTAAATTGTAAGAATATTCATTTAATTATTTTCTTAATATTTTGGAATAATCACTAAATTCTTTCCCTAACACTTAGGATTTTGATCTAAAAAATCATATTGTTTGATTGAAGTCTTTCATATAAATGTCACGGCCCAAAAATTTTACCACAGGTGTCGTGATGGTACTTAGTCTCTAAGACTAAGTAAACCGACTATAATCATAGATCAAGCCATTTTTTTAAACATATAATTTAATACAACCTCCCAAGATTGGTAATACTGAGTCACGAACTCTAACTGAATACATGGAATGATCTCGAGGACCGAATGTACAATACTGTTCGAATAAGAAATTAACAGTACAATAAAATGGATAGACTCCAAGGGACTGCGATGACCGAGCATTCCTACCTTGAATCCTTGCGATCATACTCAAATCTCTGTCCGAATCCGATATCTTCAATACCTGACTCTGCATAAAAATATGCAGAAGTGTAGTATGAGTATACCACTGTCGGTACCCAGTAAGTATCAAGACTAACCTCAGTGGAGTATTGACGAGGTACAGTCAAGACACTCACTAGTCAAATAACCTGTGCAATATAGCATACAAAAATAATAGAAAACAAATAGCAGTGATAGCAACACCAATCAACTAGTGATTTAAACTGCAAGGCAACAAGAACACCATAAATATTGCTCAAACGAATAATAAACACAAGTACAACCAATTAATCAAGTCCTTCAAGATATACACCTTTTATCTATAAGTTTTTCAATAAAAGTCTCTAGAATATAATCATTTTCAATAAATATATTTCGAATATACTTCCTTCAAATAAATATCTTTCCATTATAATTCTTTCAAATAAATATATTTCGAATATAATTCTTTCAAATAAATATCTTCCGAATATAATTCTTTTAAGTAAATATTTTTCAAATGTAATTCTTTCAAGTAAATTTCTTTCAAATATAATTCTTTCAAATAAAAGTCCACCATGTGACACCTCATTTAACTTTCCTGGCATGAGAAATATATTCAACATATCACATCAAATGGCACGGTAATATCTTCATGAGTCGAGCATGCATTATATATATATATATATATATATATATATATATATATATATATATATATATATATATATATATATATATATATATATATAGATGCAGACCAAATCAATTGGCATGGCAACACCTTCGTGCATTTAGGTGGGAGAAAAGTCAATAACAATAAAAGAAATAAAGTGGGAGGCACACAATAAGCAATAACGACTACAACTCACATAGAAAACATAGGTGCACAATAACATCTCAAGATAAAGGCATGAATGTATACACAACCAAATGATATCACAATATAATGTATGTCTCTCGTTCTCGCCTGCACGAAAACACCCTTCGTTCCATGAATATATGATAATATAAAAATAATAGCACGGCATCACCCTTCGTGCTTTTACTCTCATCCTCACCTGATAATATAAATGAAATGACACGACTTCACCCTTCGTGCTTTACACTCTCAATGGCACGACATCACCCTTCGTGCTTTGCACTGTCAAATGGCACGGCATCACCCTTTGTGATTTACACTCTCCCTCGCATGATAATATAATTCAAATGGCACGACATCACCCTTCGTGCTTTACACTCTCCCTCACATGATAATATAATTCAAATGGCATGGCATTACCCTTCGTGCTTTACACTCTCAAATGGCACAGCATCACCCTCTGTGCTTTACACTCTTCCTTTCCAAGCACATGTATATCATTAACAAGCAAGGTAGGAAGCATAAATAACATCAAGGAGAGTGTTTAAACCACAACACAATACAAAAATTCATATCACAATTTGCCACTGACCACAACCAAATTCCAAATATGTAGCAGGATCAATAAATTTCTCAAAAAATAGCCCAAGACTGCACGCAACGTATATAAAACCTCAAACAATCAATAGAGATGGAAAATACTCAGTGTAGGGCAACGCCTTCATTAATCTAAATTTTTAATAATTATATAAACACCTCTTCTTAAGCTTATTTAATTAATTATTTGCATATGAAAAATGCATAATGAAATTAATTTTCAAGAAATATCAAATCATCAATTCACGGAATCCACATAAATATACAAGTAATAATCACATCAAATTGTCATATAAAAATAAATTCAACAAACACGAATTAAGGCATGGCAAAATAGATGATTTAATAAATGTCAACAATTATCCAATTTACTACACAATATGCCTAAGACCTTAACCCAATGTATTTTGCATATATAAGTCCGAGTACGCACCCGTCACCTCGAGTACACGGCTTTTCATATTTCACAAATGGCACATAAGACTCGATGCCTAAGGGGTAATTCCCCCACTCAAGGTTAGGCAAGATACTTACCTTTTTGAAGTTAGGCCGATATTCGAAAATAGCCTTCTTGCTTGAATTGACCTCCGGACAGCTCAAATCTATCCAAATTAATTATATAACTTCATTAAAATTCATCGAAAATAATTCCGGATAATAAAATACCAACTTAAAATTTTATTCTAAAAAGTCAGTGCGGGGCTCGCCCCTCGGAACCCGGCAAAAGTTTTACGAAATTCGAACACCCATTCCGATACGAGTTCAACCATACCAAAATTATCAAATTCCGATAACGGGTCGCCTTTCAAATCTTAAAGTAAAGTCTAGAGGATTTCTACCATTTTCAACCCAATTCACTAATTTAGTAATAAAAACAACAATAAATTCATGTTATTTAACCAAAATCAAGTTAGGAATTCTTACCCCAATATTTTCCTTGAAAAACTCTCGACAAATCGCCTCACCCGAGCTTCCTTGGTCCAAAAATGGAAGAATGAGACAAATTTCGACTTTATTCTGCTGCCCAGGGGTTTGTTCTTCGCGTTTGAGACCCTCCCCTCGCGTTCGCGATGAACAAATTCTCCAACAACTATTTTTAAACTCTTATCAGATAACCTCTAGTATAATGGTCATAACCTTTTGTACAAAACTTCAAATGATGAATGATTTAACTTTCTGAAACCTAGCCTCAAAGGGCTATAACTTTTATTTGTTTCTTATCTCCCAATTCCTTATATATTGCAAGATATAAGCTTCCAAAGTCAGCCCTGTGCAACAGAGATTTCCAAACTCTTCCCAGACAACCTGTAGTATATCCACCATAACTTTTTGTACACAACTCCAATGACAAATGGTTTATTTTTCTGAAAACTAAACACAAAGGGCTACAACTTTCATTTTTGTATCATCTCCAAATTCTCTATAGATTGTGAGATATGAGCCTCCAAAGTCAGACGACGGACAACAAAAATTTCTTCTTCGCGAACGTGAGAGCCTTTGTTCTTCGCATCGCGAGCCTCTCGTGTTCGCGAAGAAGGATTTTGCTATTGAGACTTTGTTCTTCGCGTAACAACACTAGAACCAGCAACTAGGAGCATCAAAACACCCAAGCATGGTCCTGAACCACCCCAAATCAAACCCGAGGCCCCGTCCAATCATACCAACCAGTCCCAATACATAACACAAACCTGCTCGAGGCCTCAAATCACATCAAACAACATTAAAACCACGAATCGCACCCCAATTTAAGTTTAATTAAACTAAGAAATTTTAACTTCTATATTCGACGCCGAAACCTATCAAATCAAGTCCGATTGGCTTCAAATTTTGCACACAAGTCATAATAAATGACATAACGGACCTATGAAAATTTTCAGAACTGGATTCCGACCCCGATATCAAAAAGTCAACTCCCCGGTCAAATTTCCAACTTAAACTTCATATTGTCGCCATTTCAAGCCTAATTTAACTACGGGCTTCCAAATAATTTTTCGGACACACTTCTAAGTCCAAAATCACCAAACTAAGCTATTGGAATAATCAAAACTCTATTTCGGGGTCGTTTACTCAAAAGTCCAACTCTGGTCAACACTATATTATAAATGAAATGGCACGAAGCTATAAACACTCTCAAAATCCGGTGTCACTGAGTACATGAGCATCTAATATGAATACAAGTCTGAAAATACGGTCCATAATAGTTTGAGACTAAATGAAGTAAATAAGAAGGTAGAGAAGGAGAGGCAAGGTCTGCGAAACACGAAAGCTACCTCTGAATCTCGAAAAAGTCAACCGTGCGAAAGAATCAACACTCGCTATATCCGGGAACACCTGGATCTGCACACGAAGTGCAGGGTGTTGTATGAATACATCCAACTCAGCAAGTAACAATAATAAATAAGGAATTGAAGATAGTGACGAGCTACACAGTTATAGTTCACTTTCAGTAATTCCAGCAAAGAATAGACATGCTTCCAAATCCAGCAGTTTAAGTCAAACCAGTTTTATACAGTTCAAGTTCATGTAATCCGGATATAAAATTTTTCAGAGAATTTCACAACAATGACAGATAGCAACTAAGTGCAACAACAAATGAAAAGCAAGTACAACCTCTCAGGGCAACCGTCACTCAACTCGTCACAACATCTCAACCACTCGGCTCTCAGCCCTTAGCACTCACACTCAATGGGTACCCGCATTCACTGAGGGTGTACAGACTCCGGAGGAGCTCCTTCAGTCCAAGCGCTATAATGCACACAGACAACTCACGTGCTGCACGGATAACTCACGTGCTATAATATCAATATCTGGATCCGCACGGATAACTCACGTGTTGCACGGATAACTCACGTGCTATAGTATAATATCTGAATCCGTACGGACAACACACGTGCTATAGTATAATATATGGATCCGCACGAACAACTCACGTGCTATACTATTAATATCTCATAATCAGACCCTCGGCCTCAGTCAGTCATAAATCTCTCCAGTCTCTCGGTTTATCAATAATCATGAAAAATCATCTCAAACAGTAATGATATGATGCATCAATAGAGACTAAGATAAAATAAAAAAGTAAACTGTGACTGAGTACAAAAGAATAATTTAGTAGATAATTTAACATGTACACGACCTCTGTGGGTCCCTACTGTGCCAACACATAATCTAAACATAATTTGTGGTTTAATATCTCTACTACATGGAGAATGTACAAATAACAACAGATTATTCAACAACACAGATTATTGTAAGCCTCTATGTAACCTTATAAATAGAGGTATTTGGGATCATGTACTATACTCTTGAATACATAGAAGAAATAAGAATCTTTTCTCTCTTTCTCTCTACATTCTTGTCTATTTTCTTGTTTTATATTGTTACTTTGAGCTAAATTTCATAATACGTTATCAACACGATTATTCTCTGTGACAATCCTTCTCAACTTTTAGGAAATGTGTCACAACAAAGTTGATCTAATTTTGTATTTCCATAGCCAAGCAACATTGTTGCTTCCAATACGTAAACCTG